>NC_054387.1:104461301-104770519 GCF_017654675.1 Xenopus laevis
AGAATATCTTATTGTCAAAGACTGCACTAATCTGTCATTGTGGGTGGCCACATTTCCCAAATATCAACTTGTTTGGAGACTTCCCCCAAATTAGCATTTTTGCCATGTATGACCAGTATTTGGCTTTTGTTATACAGGTATGGGATCCGTTATCTGGAATCCCTTTATCCAGAGAGCTCCGGATTACAGAAAGGCTATCTCCCATAGACTCCATTTTATCCAAATAATCTAATTTCCTTTTTCCCTGTAATAATAAAACAGTACCGTGTACTTGATCCCAACTAAGATATAATTAATCCTTATTATTAGTAGACTTGAGGAAATAACAGAAAAATCCATTATCCTGAAAACCCCAGGTCCCGAGCATTCTGGATAACAGGTCCTGTACCTGTACGTTTAAGCAGGGTGTGAGGCATGTGGTTCTGATCTAGGATGTGCACAGACCAAAGGAACAGAATAGAGTGCTATTAATGAAATTCTGTATCTTTAGGAGTAAAGGTGGCCATAGAGAGGTATGTCTCCAAACCAGCGAATCTCTCCCTGATATGCCCACATTGAGGCGGGCAATATCGGGCTGATCCGATCGTGGGCCCTAGGCCTTTTATGGACAACCTAATTGGTTGTCACTCAGGCAGGAGTTCTTCATACAGCAGACCCTGTGCCATTTCCATTGGAGCGTCCATATATTTTATTTGGCAATCTTTGTTTAGTTATAGGTTTTACAATCCACCCACCAATAAGGTGCCCATACACAACCCCTAATTGCTCTTCCATCATGTTGCTTTGCTGATCAATGCATTTATAGTATAACACTTGCATTTGGATGTCTGCTCATCTCTGCATGATTCCTGAAGGGTAACAAAGCTAAAATATAATTCAGGGGCACTCGGGCAGATTTGGGGAGATTTAGTCGCCTGGCGACTAATCGCTTCTTCTTTGGGGCGACATTCTCCCCGAATTGCCTTCCACCCGCTAAAATGAAAAATCGCCTGCGCCAATGAACTCTCGGCGCTTCGAAATCCGAAGTTGCCTGAAGTTTCCTCGTGAGTGCCATTGCGCTGGCGTTTTCTCATTGTTAGGACAATGTTTGACTTTTTTTCCCTTCAATTTGCAGATGATTCTGTAAATATGATTGAATTTGCAGAAGCCCTGGGTCTTTTTTTCGGGAATAAATCTGAAACTGATCTTACCACTCTTGTCACAAAATGTCCTTGCTGCGTATCAGGATATATTTGTGTAACTTGGATTAGTACTAATTATGTTTTTTATGTTCTGTCTTTATTGATGTCTCCATAAAAGTAAATTATGACCTACCCCTTCCGACCATTTCACAACAGATGGTTGGCGGAGCTATTGATTTGGCACAGTATATCCGTTTCCACTTAATCAAATAGGGATAACCTTATCTGTCCACCGATGTACCTCTCTATTATTTTATTCAGTGAACATTTGAGGTTTGTTTTTCTCTTGTGTGATTTTCTTATGGAAGCCACTGGAGATAAGATATTTGTATAGATATTTGTGTGGGTTGAGTGTGATGGAAAAATTACTTGAGGGAAATTTGGCAACATGCACATTTGCCAATTAATATTAAAAATAACTGTCCACTGATGTACCTGTTTTACTTTATTCAGTGGACATTTGGCTTTGGGCTTTAGGGGTGCAATTTACCTAAAACCCCCCCCCCCCCACATATTTCCCGATAATAATTAGCATTATACCCTGTATTACTGAGCAGTGTGTAGCCCAAAAATATTGTAGTGCTTCTACATATGAGGAGTAGCTACCCAATATCACTATTTGGCAACCACCTAACTTTGCATAAGTAATGATTATAATGGTTATGAGACTTAGGACATCCAAATTTCTATAAGTGTTCTAATAATATGGACATAACGGATGTCTTTAACAAAAATGTATCTAGTTTTGAAAAATATTTGGTGCAGTGGTTGGACTTCATGAACTTCTTCACAGATCTTTTCCTATGAACGAGGACTATTATTTCAAGAAAGAAACACATCCAGAGCATGCTGACGTTGCAGAAGAAGAGGTAGAGATTAGAATGGGGCTGCCTATTGCGTGCACCTAACTTTTATTCCCTAAAGGAATATTTTCATGAAAATCATTAAGTGGTGCTAGACGTATCAAGGCTACAGACCTTCAAATGGTTCAATGGACCTCTGCCATTGACTTCTGCATTACCTTGACAGGTTTTAGCTGGAATATTTTTGTATTCAAGCTAATAAATCTTGAAAACATTTTGTTTTCTTTAACATGAAAATGTTTCGAGTTTTTAATGAAACCACCCTCAAAAAACTCTTAATATTTCGGGAAAACACAACTTGACCTTTGCTAAATCTTACAGCTTATCCCTGAGTGCAGGATATAGTTTTAGGCTTTGAGTTTCTGCACTTGCAGTGCTGGATGAAGAGAAGGTACCTATGTGCTTTTGAAGAATATTATTAAGAAGGACTATGGTGCAGCTGTATTGGCAGTGCTCCTTCTGTTTTGTACCAGTGGACTGGCTTGATGTTTGTCCTTTTCTTGTGTGATTCTCTTATGGAAGACATTGGAGATCAGAAATTGGTGTGGGGTGAGTGTGATGGAAAAATGACTTGAGGGGTCTTTGACCACATGCATATTTGCCAATTAATATTTAAAATAAATGCAGGGAAGGCGTATGTCGTGTCCAACAGCTGCTTACATTCAAGGTGTTCCATCTGAAATAATTTGCACACAATTCACCCATGGGCAAGTCTTATCTCTAACCTGACATATTGGTCCATGAAGTGGAAATGAATCGATCATGCTCAGGTTCCAGTGATTTGCATAATAAGGCATGTGTGATCCACCATTGCAATGTTAAAATGTTTTGATATATTTTCTTTTAATATGAATACACAAGTGATGATGTAGAAGAGGCCTTTCTTTTTGTGGCCACGTTTGTCTATGGAGCATTTTAATGTCTACTTGTTCTCATTGCGTTTTCCGTGCCAATTTATCATATTGTTGCCTTGCTCCATTTCCTAACTCACATTTAATTTTTTTTTTAATGGGTCAGAACTTAACATATTTCAGCAAGATCAATACAGCATTAACTGATTTGTCTGATGCTTCAGCAGTTACCGTGATTTAAGCCACTGCCTGTAATTGGTCTTGAAGGTTGACTGCCATTTTTTTTGTCCATGCAAAGCTACAAAGGAGGTGAACAATTACTTCAGGCTCATGGCTACACTCTTTAGTTTTATCCTTTCTTTTTTAATGCCATTTAAAAGAGTGAATATTGAATTAGGATCATGTAGAGCAGATTTTTACTGCTTATTAATGTCCACTTTCTTTTACCTTATATGGTCAGTTGCCATTCATAGCTCATGTTTGTTTCTCTTTCATTTGACCAGTGACTCAGGTGTTTAATCTCCTCCCTGGCCCCAGCCTATGTTTGTTTTCTCCTTTTGTAATTAGTGACTCTTGTATCAAATATATGACAAATAATATTCAGGTGTTTGAAATACTAAATATACCAGGTTGCGGGTAGGTTTTGACAGACCATCCTTTAATTTTGTTAGGAAACTCCATCTGCAGTGCTCCACCAGTGAGTGCCTTCTCTAACATTTTGAGACCTAACTGCAAACAAAGGCAGGACATAGCCAAGAGATGGTTATTAACACATATTTATAAAGACCCAATGTCTGTACAGCTGCAAGCTCTGTAAAACATACAGATACATACAAAAAATAAAAAATAACCAGTATAAGAGGTAAGAAGGGCCCAGCTCAAATCAGTTTACAATCTAAAAGATTATTGTGGCTTCTTAAGTGGCAGTCAAAAATAAGTCCACCCTCCTGTCACTTCCCATAGAGATAAATGTAAAACTTTCTATCTAAAACAGATGAGATGGTGACAGCACAACATAACACACATTCGTTAGTCCTCAAAACCATACATGACTTTAAAGCTGGCCATATACGCAAACTTCCCCATCTACTGACCTGCCACTAACCATTCCGATCAAATAAAGTACAAAAGAACAAAGCCGATGTTCTGTCCCTGACAGCAATCGTACGAAAGTTATGTCCGACCAAAGCTATTGACTATCTCCCTCTGAAAATCGTACGATCGGCAATACATGCAGAGATATTACCCGCAGCCGACAAATCTTTTAACCTGTCTGATCGACCAAACGACCGATCTCCGCCGGACAAAAAATGTCGGGACTCTCCACACACGGTCCAAAAATTGTACGAATCGATCTTTGTGTCTATGGCCAGCTTAAAGCAAACAGACATTTTATATGAGTATATGAAGCATTGCACGTCCAATGGGAAAGTATCCAATCTGATGCTTGCCTAAAGGTGGCCGTACATTAAATGATCTGCTTGTTGGACGTGGTTGCCAAACTAGCAGATCTTTTCCTCCCATTTGCCCACCTTGAGATGGCCAATATTGGTCTGACTGGATCACAACGTAGGGAATTCAGGCCAGCGGGATGAGCACCGCATCAACGAGCAGATGTGGTCATCACCCAGACGACATTTCCAAACCTGTTCTATCAATATCTGCCCAATTGTCAGCCTGATATTAGTTGGATTGGCGTTTTGGAGTGCCCCATGCAAGACCGATGTAGAAAATCTGCTACATCGTTATTTTAATGCTATCACTAACGTAGTGAGTCCATGCACACAAGTGATAACGGCAACAGTCGGTACTCTTTGCATGAACTATGAGAAAATATATTTTCTAGCCCTCAATTCAAGTTACTTTGTACATAATTACACTATCGAACAGGTCAGTATATCAATAAATGTATTTTTTTTTCCAGATAGTATTTAATGATTCAGATAAAATGTGTTGGAAGGCTGTACTTAGTGCAAACAGATTACTTTGTATCTATGCACAATGGACATATTGATTAGATAATCAAGTTCATTTTATGGTTCCCTAGTCAAAGACTTCGTAATGAATATGACTGATCAGTATTCACCTGTGAATGTATTCAATCACCATTTAATCCTTGACTAAGAGAGTCTGCTTTTGGAAATGTTTCTCAATGGTGCTTCATTTTGATGACTAAAACCACAAATTTTCAGCCCAGACCACCTGCACCTGTTTCTGTTCTGTTGTGAAAAGTGTAATTACATGTATTTGCCTTGCATCCAAAATAACCCAGTCTTCCCTTAAGGTTCTTATACTTCTTGATCAGAATGTATTGTTAAAGGGATTAAAGAGAATACAGTTATTCGGTTCCATTGTGCCAAGACCACCATGATATCTATGGGCCGTTGATATTGGTCAGTGCATGATGTTGCCTCGCGAGGAAGCTTCGGGTGACTTCAGAAAATAAAGTGCCATGTGCGAATTGCCGCAGGCGATTTTCATTTTAGCCGGCGGAGGGTAGGGGAAAGCAGTTTTGGGAGATTGTCGCCTCGAAGAATAGGTGATTTGTCGCTGGGGCGACAAATCTCCCCGAATCTGCTTGTGTGGCCTGACCCTAAAGGTGCCCATCTCTCCCGACCCAACAATCCGATCATAATGAATGGAATACGGGCGGTTGGATTGCGGGACCACATCAAAGAACAGGTCTGTGATCCAACAGGCTGTGTATGACCACCTTAGAGGGCATGTCATCATAGATAAGTCCATAATCTCTGTTTGCTCCAAGGCTATAAAGTGGTAACATAAATGGTTTTTACAGTGGGTATCTCCTGATGAGGTCTGTACTGTCTGATTAAGGGAATACCCATGATAAAAACCCTTTCATGTTACCACTTTATAAACTAGGAGCAAACATAGGAGATTGTTTTAGCAGATGTACACATGGAGCGTCTGAACAAATGTGAAGAGAGTATCCTTCAGGAGGATTCCACCACAATAAAAAAAACTATTTTGCATAATGAAAGAGAATGTTGTTCTAAATATCATGTCTATATAAATGTAATAATTCTCACTGGTTATTTGTCAATGTAATATATCTTTCTGTGGTGGCTTGTACCATTGGAACATTCTATTGGCATCATCTATTCTCCAGCAAAAACTCCAATTTACTCAGTGCCAAAGAAAAGAGAATCACAGAATCTGGCAAGGTATTTAGGGAATTGTCTGACTTCTACTTGTTTTACTATCTAAAATGTTTATTTTTCTCTGCGTTTAAAGGGATTGTTCACCTTCCAACACTTTTTTTTCATTTCAGTTGGTTTCCGATACTTCACCAGAATTTCTTTTTATTTTTTATTTGTGACCATTTTTCTAATATTTTTTTTCACCTTCTTATGTCTTTCTAAAGCAGCTCTGGGAGGGGGTCACCAACTCTTGTAAACTGGTCTAAATTGATACATGTAGTTGATATATTTCTTATCTTTGTCCCTGCTGAGCAGAATCCCTGAGTTTCATTAAAGGCAGAGGTTAGAATTGATACAATAGTTATGAATATTCTACAGATGCTGCTGCTTGAGACATGTATCAACTAATGTAACAAACTGTAACCATTTAGAATCTGCACCTGGTTCACTGAGCTGCCAGACTGAAACAGCAGAGACAGGAACATTAAACCTTAAACTTCAATTTTGGAAACACAAAATGGAAAGCAAATGGAAACAAAAACCCTTTATTTCTGGTGAACAATCTGAAAACAACTGAACTGTAAAAAGTATTTGGAAGGTGAACAACCCGTTTAACTACATCAGTATAAAAAATAGATTAAAAAATGATCATATCTGATAGGCTGGCAGTCATTCAATCCCTCCCTCGTCTTGTTCCATGTTAAAGTCATTCTGGAGTCCCTCTGCTTTCCAAAATGGGGGCAAATTCCCTAACCGGCGAAAATTTGCCAGTGACGGCTTCGCAGCCATCGCAACACTTCTCCAGGCGTTAATTCGCTAGGACAACGCTAATTCACTAAAGTACGAAGTTGCATCGAGGGCACTGAACGCTGGTGAATTTTCACAAGCGTTACTTCGGCAATCAAAGCGAAGATGCGCTAGCATTGCATAATTTGCATACGGCGGGACTATGCACTTCTGCAAATACAGCATGCAGTCCTATGGTGTTCTATAAAATTTTTTCTGTTATGGCATTTGAAGGGGAGACAGGAGCAGGGCTGAGCAGCAAAGACAGAATGCTGCGTTGATGCACAATTCTTGGTACAACTAAAGCCTGCCGTACATATAGCTCTCTCCCTCATATGCCCACCTTGAGGTGGGCTATATTGGGCTGATCCGATCATGGGCCTTAGGGCCCAACCATCGGATCACGATGAGGAAAATAAGGGCGGTCGGGTTGAGGACCACATCAACAAACCAATACAGTCCTCGGTCCGACTGGATTTTTAAACCTTCCTGATCAATATCTGGCTGACTTTTGGCCAGATATCGATTGGGAAAGCACGTCTGAGAGCCCCATACACTACCCAATAAGCCGCCGACTTACAGTATCTGTTTGCAGCTTATATCTGCTCGTGTATGGGATATACTCCTCATTGGTGCAAGACCAGGAGCAAGTTTACTACTGTGACGTTAACCTAACCTAGGGTATTCTGTATAGGCTATTCTAATATACAGGGAATCTGTATACAGAGCCCCCATCAAGAAACTTGGAAATGTATTAGAAAGGAATTAGTCACATGACTGCCAGGCAATATTTTCTCATGTAAGCTCAAACGATAAACTACAATAGCCATTTCATTTTGATTCCACTATGCATTTTACATAAGAAATAAAAGCTGGCCAGATGGGGAGGGAGAGAGTGGGCACATAACGCAACTTTCCTTTTAGCCGCTCAGAATCCAGTTAAACTACTGTAATACAATTTATGAGCTGATAAGAGGTTTAGAATGAATTTTCCTACCAAGTGCTGTGGATTCATCTCAGAATACACTGGTGGGTGGAATTCTCCAGCCAAAACATCTGCAAAATAACATGCCATTCAGTGATCTTCCCACAGACATTTAATTTATCACTTTTAATTCCTGATAACAGAATTCCCATCTCCCTCGTTCATACAGTTCTGTAGATAATCCCTGGCGCTTAATACATAAACTGCAATAAGCTTGGAGTGCAGTTAAAAGGGTGCTTCATATTTTAGTTAACTTTTCATATGTTATCAAATGGCTAATTCTAAGCAACTTTTAATTTGTCCTCATTATTTATTTTTCATAGTTTTTGAATTTTTTACTTTTTCTTCTGACTCTTTCCAGTTTTCACAAATGGGGGTCACTGATCCCCATCTAAAGAAACAAATGCTACTAATGTATTGTTGTTTCTACTTTCAATTATTCATATTTCTATTCAGTCCCTCTCCTATTCATATTCCATAGTCTCTTATACATATCAGCGCATGGTTGCTAGGTAATTTGGACCCTAGCAACCTGATTACAGAAATAGCAGACTGGAGAACTGCTGAATAAAAAGCTAAACAACTCAAAAACCACAAATAATAAAAAATGAAAACCAGTAGCAAATTATACTAGAAGTTATTTTAAAGGTGGACAACCCCTTTAAAGGCCCCTTTAATCCAAATCAAGAACAGATGTCATGTTTTTGCAAAGGTATGTAAATTTGCTGGCTAATAATGTTAGGAATTCTAGATCAGAATATGCAAGTTAACCATCGAATATTTAATCTTCCTAGCTGTGGGTATTGCTTATACATGTGTTAGCAAAAGAGTTAGACTTGCTTATTCAAAAATGTATTTATTATAAGATTATATATATATATATATATATATATATATATCATTTGCACTGTGCATTATTCACATCAGTCCCTGCCCAGTGGAGCTTACAATCTAAGGTCTGTTATCACATTCACTCAGAGCAAGAGTATTTATTTTCTTTCTGTAGTAAAGTGGGAAAGCCACTCTTTCCTGATTCACAGGCATCGTGTATTGTCAGTGTGTGCCGGTTCTTGGCTGGCTTCTCCATAGCCGTTTGGAAACCTCATCCATTAACCTCATTAGTCTGAGAACTGTAACACATCACACATTTCTGGAACTTTTTTTTTTTTTTTTAAAAATGAATTCATGTTAGAATTCATTTATTTGATGGGGGCGTGGCCGCATGTAGAGGAGGAAAGACGCACTAACCTGCGCTCCGTCCCGACACCTGCCAACCAGCCCATATATTGTGCATCCTAAGGGCCGAACCGAACCAGCACATCATCCCCTTTGCACCGCCGACTCCCCAGCAGTGCCAGCTGCGGAAGAAATGGGACAGAAGCGCACGCAAACGCCTAAACAGAAGCGTACACGAGGAGAGAGGGAAATCCAAGATGGCGGCCGCAGCTCTGTGACAGGCACGGCGCATGGGAAGCAAGGTGAGCCGCGTGGGCATGATATAAGCGCACATACTGCGCAAAAACTAGAGCGCTTTGCCAGAGAGCCCAAGGATAGAGGCAGCAGTGGCAGCTCTGTTGCCCCCACCCTAGACATATCCAGTGTCGCCATGCAGGAGCCCCAGATTTCAGTGGAGCTGGGGGAGGGTGCAAGCCAACAGCCACCTGCTCCATCAGAGGCTGAGAACATGGTAACCAACCAGGCCTCCTCCCTGTTTGAAAGTGCTGCGTTGGCAGAGATCATGTCTGTATTAAACAGCAACCATGCCACCACTATTGGTAAAATTGATGAACTACGATCAGATTTTACTATTCTCCGGCATGACATACAAAACATCAGGGAACGCACTCATGAAGTTGAGAGAAGGGTTGGGGAACTCGAGGACACAGTTAACCCTATTCAGGTGCAGATGCAGTCCATGGAACAAAGACTGGCTAACACAGAGGCTAAAGCGGATGATCTGGAGAACAGACTAAGACGCAACAATATCAGATTGCTCGGCCTACCAGAAAGAGTGGAGGGGGGGCGGCCTGAGGTTTTTCTAGAGCAGTGGCTTCAGACCGTTTTTCCACTGATAACCTCACCTACCTTTGCAATTGAACGCGCCCATAGGGTGCCAGGTCGACCCCCTCCTCCAGGTGCCCAGCCACGACCCATGATAGCACGATTGCTCAACTACAGAGACAGAGACAAAATACTACGGGAAGCACGGGTCAAAGGGGATATCATGCATGAAAACTCCAGGATATCCATATACCCGGATTACTCGATTGAAATCCGCAAACAACGTATGAAATTCACGGATGTTAAGAAGCGGCTAATACAACTACAGCTCCCATATGCCATGCTATATCCAGCGAAACTGCGGGTGGTTGACAACGGCCAAACCCACTTCTTCACTACTGCCAGAGACGTGGACGCATGGCTGGAAACCAGGCCTGGGAGATCTCCCCGCAGATAAGTATGGCAATGCTCTGCACCATAGCCACACTATGTTTTGATGTACTTACAAAGGAATACCTTAGGATGCACATACATATATCCTGAGAAGGGACCGGTGTGGGTCTGCAACCCAAAACCGACATTGGAGAACATGTCTTTTCTTATTGAGACTCTGGTCTTGTCACTTTTGCTTATTCGAACACTTTTTGGGAGTCAGATCCACTGTAAGTTGGGGTTGATGGTGGATAGGGTGGGGGCAGGGAAAGTTAAGCATTACTTTATTGGCTCATGTCTTAAGTATCAAGAAAGACTTTGCACTCAGAATGGATCAACATGCCAGATACTATATCGGGACACTATCACGAAACTGAAGGTTAGGAGGGTAATGGATAGATATACTGCAGGTCATTATTTGTATGTTTTTCAATGTATAGCATTAAGTTGATCTCTTGGAATGTTAGGGGCCTGGGTGACCAAATCAAAAGGGGACTGGTCAACAAATTCCTGAGGAAACAGAACCCACAGATAATATTGCTTCAGGAGACGCATCTAGATGGGAGTAAACTAACAACGCTTAAAAAACCGTGGGTTGCGGTAGCTTATCATGCGCCGTACTCCAGCTACTCCAGAGGGGTATCCATCCTTATTGCCAAAACATGTACGTACACCCTGCACACTGTAATATCTGACCCTGGGGGACGATTTCTAATACTGCATCTCTCTATAATGGGTAGGCACCTGACGATCGCCAATCTGTATATCCCGCCTCCATTTGCTGATACTATACTGTATACGGTCATGAGCAAAATCTCTTCACTCCCCTTGGCTCCTATAATAATTATGGGTGACTTTAACAATGTACTTAATAGAGATCTAGATAGGTTGCCGGTACCCACTAGGTCCGACCAGGCACTGCTGAAATGGGTAGACACGTTCCACTTGACAGATCTGTGGAGAGCCCGCAATGAAGGAGTGAAGCAGTTTACTTGTTTTAGTCCTACTCATAACACTCTTTCTCGCATTGACCTGGCGCTGGGCTCGCCAGAGGTTGCTCGTGCCACTATGGGAATACAAATATTAACTAGAGGAATCTCCGACCATTCTCCTATCAGCCTAACTATACAGGTTTGCCCCGAGCCCCGAGACAATATCTGGCGGCTGAGCCAACACTGGATAAACCATCCAGAACTGGTAGCACCTATAGCCTCCTCTATCACTGACTTTCTATCCCATAATGAGGGTACAGCAGACGCTACAATGGTTTGGGATGCTCTTAAAGCGTATATTAGGGGGGAATACTCTATGCTGATTAGTCAAGTTAAGAGGCAGGCCATGGCTCACCTAGAAGAGAAACAGGAGGAAACAGAATCTAAAGAAGCCCAATATATAGCCAATCCCAACGCAGCCACCATGGCATTATGGCAAAATGCACAGACAGCACTCCTTCTTGCCCAAACGGAAGCGGTTAAGAAAAACATCCTCTATCACAAAACCAATATTCTAGAATTAGGTGACAAATGTGGCAAATTACTGGCCTATCTTAGCAGGGACCCCTCCCAGCAAACAGCGATACCTGTAATAAACCAAAAGACAGGGGTCACTACCATGGACCCCAGGGAAATTAATGACACTTTCAAGGAATATTATTCAGCTCTTTATGACTCTAAATTGGTCTGTAACTATGAGGATATATTAAGGTACATGGGAAAGTTGACATGTCCACATTGGACATGCCAGGAAGGCTACTGTTAGACACTCCTATAACAGCCCAAGAGATTAGTGAAGCCATTGGATCATTTCCGAGAGGCAAAACTCCAGGGGTTGATGGGATCCCCATAGAATGGTACCGGTCTTATACAAAAGAGTTGACCCCCAGTCTGGTTAAGCTGTTTAATAATGTCAGAGAGGGCACACCACTCCCAGAATCGATGAACAAGGCCTTGATTATAGTTCTCCCAAAGCCGAATAAGGACCCTAAGGAATGTGCCTCCTATAGACCGATATCTTTAATGAATTGCGACGCCAAAATACTGGCGAAGGTTCTGGCCCGGCGCCTCAACACAGTTATCACTCAAATAATTGATATTGACCAATCGGGGTTTATTCCACAGAGGACCACAGACATAAATTTAAGAAGGCTATATACAAACCTCATGGTAACTCATGACAACTCCAATTCTAGAGTTATTGCAGCCCTAGATAATGAAAAAGCGTTTGACTCAGTGGAGTGGCCCTACTTGTGGGCAGTGATGAAGTGTATGGGCTTCCCTGATAATTTCATGAAATGGGTAAAAATGCTGTATAGGGCTCCGGAAGCATCCATCCGCACTAACCATAATTCCTCTCAATCATTCAGGCTCCACAGGGGGACTCGCCAGGGTTGCCCTCTCTCCCCTTTGCTTTTTGCTGTAGCCATGGAACCCCTAGCCTGCATGATAAGACAATCCCCTAGGATAGAAGGGCTAAAAATAGGAGGGGTAACTGAAAAAATATCCATGTTTGCGGATGATACGTTACTTTATCTGGCTAACACTGATCAGGACCTGGGGACAGCACTGGATATCATTGATGTACACACCACATACTCTGGCCTGAAGATCAACTGGGGTAAATCGGCACTTTTCCCCATAGATCCTCTATCAACTCCTCTACCGGTACTGCCTCAAGGCTTGACTTGGACAGACAAATTTAAATATTTGGGTGTCACCATACATAAGGACCCAGGTAAATTTCTAGATTTAAATTTAGCGCCCTTACTTCAGGGACTGGAGCGGAAAATTAAACTATGGACCCGTCTACCACTGTCACTGATAGGGCGTATAAACCTCTTCAAAATGATCATGCTCCCCAAATTTACATACATGTTTCGGCAATCCCCTGTAAGGATCCCGAATAGTTTCTTCCAGAAAGTTCGAAAGTTCCTTATACAACTGTATTGGCATCCATCTACCCCAAAAATAGCCATAGTCAAGCTCCAACTCCCAACCCACGCTGGGGGACTGGCTGCTCCGAACCTCTTTCTGTATTACTTGGCAGCGAAACTGGCCGTAGCAAAGTGGTGGATAACCCCATCGCTAGACAACCCCGCCATACGCTTAGAAGCCCAAACCATAGGGTCATATGAGGAACTTAAGAACCTCCTTTACAGAGGTTGTAACTATACGGCAAAGGCAACGATATCCATGAGAGAAATTGTATGGGCATGGAAAACAGCTAATGGTCTCTTTCCTAAACTGGCAGCGCATTGCTCAGGACTCACCCCCCTCTGGTGCAACCCCAAATTGCCCCACATGCACACTGTACCAGATCCTCAAGCCTGGGCTATGCACAATATTAAGTATGTTCAGGACATTATGGTTGATGGTAAACTACTGGACTTCCCCACCCTTAAAAATAAATACGACCTGCCCAACAAAATGTTCTTTAGGTATATTCAACTCCGGCATGCCACGCATTCCCAATTTAATGGGGGGCCGGTGATAACTACCCCCTCCCAAATAGAAGTGAGGGCATTGGCTGATGCGCATACTAAAAATCTGTCAGTTTTTTATGCCATTCTCATGACTGCAGGGACCTCCCCATTGGGTAAATTACTGGAGAAATGGCAACGTGACATACCCGAATTGGATGCTGAGGCATGGAAGGAGACCCTTGATTCGGTCTTTGACCATATTGTGGCATCCAGAGACAAAATGATACAGTTCAAATTTCTGCATAGAGCATATCTCACTCCAAGTGTATTGGCTAAAATGTCCCCGGCCACGGTTGATGAATGTCCACGGTGTCATCATTCCCCAGCGAATTTCATACACATGGTTTGGTCATGCAACAGGATACAAAGGTTCTGGGGGGCTATAGCGCAATACATTTCTGATATGATGGAAATTCCTATCAGGGTGGAACCCCTAGGTATGTTACTGAATCAGGTAGCAGATCTAGCACCAACTATAGCTGAGAAATCGTTACTCTCCATAATGTTTGCCTATGCTCGAAAGTCCATAACCCTGAAATGGAAAGCACAAATAGCCCCAACTGTTGGATTTTGGGAATCCCAGATCATACATGCAATACCGCTATATAAACTTCTCTATACGAGAAGAGGCTGCCCGGCCAAATTTGAAAAAATATGGTCCCCATGGCTGGACATCCACGTTGACCATAATTGACCGCTGAGACATTGCCCCTAAAAATTTCCTAGTAATGTGGTAGGACAGGCAACCTCCCTCCTTCACTGTCCTATGTTTTCTGAGTTGACTTTGATACACGTACAAAGAAGTAATGCATAAGTTAGGTTAGGTTAGTAGAAGTTCTTTATTAAAATGGTAGTAAAGCGATTACACGATATGAATATCAGTACATGCATGGTGTAATATGGGACACTGTGATATGTTTGATGTCAGCCGATACCACTGTTTGCAACGGTGGCTGTGATTTAAGGAACGCTGTATAAACCTGCTTAATGACCATGTTAATGTACTCTACTTGAATAAAGCTTTTTTGTTAAAAAAAAAAAAAAGAATTCATTTATTTAATGCAGAATGCTTAATTATACAAAAATCTTGAACCTGAAATTTAGGAAATATTGTAAAAATGATTTTAAAGAGCAGCTTAAGTATTGCTCACTTTCTATTTCATAGGACTGCTGCACTCATTCTTATGCTCTTCAAGAAACCTATTTCTTAAAGGATACGTGCAGCCACAATGTTAATTTTGGTTTTAGAAGCTGGGTGTACTTGGGCAGACTTGCTTAATGATTTGGATTATCTGATTGACCCTTGGACCAAAAATTATATCACAGCAGCTGCAGACCACATCCCCATCCTTTTCATTCCTAAATTGATTGAATTTTTAGTCAAAATCTAAAATAAAATGGGTCAGATTGTTCAGTAAGACAAATGTTTTGGGCCCACACACTGGCTAGAGTCCTGCAGAGGATGACTTCCTAGAACAGTGATCCCCAACCAGTATGTTGCTCTCCAACCCCTTAGATGTTGCTTCCAGCGGCCTCAAAGCAGGTGCTTAATTTTGAATTCCAGGCTTTGAGGCAAGTTTTGGTTGTATAAAAACCAGGTGCACTGCCAAAAAGAGCCTCAATGTAGGTTGATAATCCCCATAAGGGCTACTAAATGGCCAATCACAGCACTTATTTGGCACCTTAGGAACATGATTCACGCTAGTGTTGCTCCCCATCTACTTTTACTTCTGAATGTTGTTCATGGGTTCAAAAGGTTGGGGATCCCAGACCTAGAATATGTGTGTTTTGGGTGGGAAACAGAAAAGTGGCCTTCTTCACATCCCTTACTGTCTTAGGTGGCCATACACAGGCAGATAAAGATGCCAATATCGGTCCTTCCGACCAATTCAGCAGCTTATCTGCCCATGTATGGGGGCTTCCGACGAGTCTTTCCGATCGATATCTGGCAACGATATCAATCAGGAAGGTTTATTTTTTCTGGCGACCGACCCATCGGAGCTCATTGCTCCTTGTTGTAATCTGATCGTCGGCCCTAGGGGCAAATGTACTGATTACCCCAAAATAGCCCTGCCATTGGTGGGCATATCGGGGAAAGATCCGCTCGTTTGGCGATGTCGACAGACAAGCAGATCTCTTTGTGTATGGCGAGCATTACTCTCATCTTCAGATGGCACCACATCCACAGCTTTATGACTTCATTTTGTTTAGTTCCAGCATTTCTATTGGTCCACAGACTGCAAACGAGAGGAACTTTGCTGTAATGTCTAAACCAGAAATAACATGGGGGAATGGATGTGGCATTCCAATATCTGACACAAGATGTTTAACACAGACAGTGCAAGGAAGAAGTTACAATAGCTGAACATCCCCTTTCTACAAATAAGTTGATCTGTGCAGTTTTACTTCCTATGGTATATGGTCAGTGATGATCTGACTATTTTATATTCCCTATTTTAGCAGCAATTTCCCCTTTATCATATGCTGTGTTGCGCACAGAAGTTGTTACTATCTATGCATAATGCAGGCATTAGTAATGCATTAGTAATTCATTGTCTTGACCCATTGTTTGGGATTGACAGCTTTGTGTCTGAGTTTTGGACATTTGTATTGGTAATATTTACCTTATAATTTATTTCTCTTAGTGGTCCATTGTGTTATTACAACACATCCAACTAATGACCTTCTATGTGCCGTTTATATTGTTACATTGCGTAAGGGCACCACACACAACCAATGCTTTCCTGCGTGCCCTTTATTTCTCTTTCTTTTCCATAGTGCTCTTGTCCGTTAAATGGACATTTGATGTGATATTTTCTATTATCTTTTGAGCAGGATTTGTCCCGCATTTTTCTTTTGGGAGGTTTTTTCCCCCAAATTCCAAGTCTTTATAATTAACGCATGATGTGCGCAGGCTCATAAGAGCAATCTATATTTAATCTTACTTTTCTTCTAAGGAAATTATCTTTGTTGGCACTAGCGGAAATCCAAGACGTGTATAAACTATTGTTTCACACATTGGCTGGAAAACAATATACATATCACTGCATTCATTTCCTCTTTCTTCTGAAAAGCTCCAGATTTTATCTTTTTTTTTATTTTTTTTGGCATACCGGAAAAGATGAATTCTTCAATGCAAACATCATGTAGCATTTTTGAATAGTGTCTAATTTTCAAGAGCCAGCTGATGCCAATTCATAGAATCAATAAGGAAAAATCAAACAAGCTTTAATCCTATAAATCTGGGATTGTTCGCTTTTTCCAGTCTTGGGGGCCACAAGGAACTTGCTTAAATGGATACTGTCGCAGCAAAGCATGGTTTTTTTTTTTTTCAAAACACATCGGTTAATAGTGCTACTCCATCAGAATTCTGCACTGGAATTCATTTTTTAAAAGAGCAAACGGATTTTGTAATATTTAATTTTGAAATTTGGCATGGGGCTAGACATATTGTCAGTTTCCCAGGTGCCACCAACCATGCGACTTGTGCTCTGATAAACTTCAGTCACTCTTTACTGCTACACTGCAAGTTGGATATCACCTCCCCCCACACCAGCCCATCAGCAGCTTATCAACAGAACAATGGGCAGCTAACCAGATAGAACCTCCCTGACACTTCTCCTGAAGGATTTGTTTTGCATGATTTGGCTCGCATTGAAGTACAATAAAAAGGGACAATAGTTTCAAAGCAGTGCCATCCTGAAGTGCGTGCTCCTATGCACAATGCACTGAGATGGCTGCCTCTGCATCAAGATTACAGCCAAAAAAATACCTTTGTTGGTTCAAGAATAAAATTTTAAATGAGTGAATTATTTGCAAGGTAAACCGTGTAATTTAGTAATAAAAAGTAAGCCATAAAAAATCATGACAAAATCCCTTTAATTTCAAAGCTACTAGAGTTCCTCTCGTTAATTTCCATTATGTTCAGACTGTTGGGGGTAATTGCTGAGCACTCATGTTGCTTAGGGCTTGCATTACAAGAGCAGGTATATGCAAAAATGGAGTTGAGGGAGCACTCAAAGGCTAAGTAAAATAAGTACAATGGAAGTACAAACATGTAAAAGAAAGTTAATCAATGCACATTCTCTGGTCCCCTGTTTCATTGGTAATTTAGTATTTGTGCCAATGTATATATTTTCATTTTTGTTTGTTACAAAGTTATGATCATTAAATTGTAAAGCTACCAAACCACCTCAAGGTGAACCTGACCCGATTATGTAAGGCTGAAGAGAGGGGTACGTGTGGATGGTCAAGGGACATCATGTCGTTGAGGTAGGCACAAAAACTCTTCTGTTCTATCACTGTTTGAGCAGTTAATAATAAATTTATCAGTTGTAGATGTGTACCTGTTGAACAAAGTGGCCTTTGTTCATGTCAGGGCCCTTAAATTCTTAGGGTGAAGGCAGATGAGGAAATTAGTTAACCACGATAAAGCAGATTTTTTCAGAAAACGAATCTCTTTGTCTAGCCTGAAGTTGCCACAAGAGTATGCATTTTTGAGCAACTTGAGTGCTTTAGCAGAGACTATTCTCCGTATTGTATATGGCAGGGTATTTTCTTGAGTTTAGTAGCTGCGACATATGGTGGGAGTCAAGTAACTCGGTGTGTCATTGCCCTTGGTAGTTTTTTTCCCCAATATGAATAATATGAGGATGGGAGACTTATCTTTTGACATAACCATGTTTTTGAGTTGGGCGTTCATTATAGACCTAAAGAACTTGTATGTACCAAGCATATATGTAATTGAGCCACAAGTGTTGGTTTGTAATAAGCATTGGCTTTCGAATGAATTTGTGTTTAGAAAGCATTGCCTTTGGAAATATTAAACGTTGTATTATAATATCTGCACTGCACTAAGGAAGGTATAACTTTTTCTGACGGAGGCAGTAGAGTGCAGAAGACTTTTCACGACAGCAAGAGATGCTGGAGGGCTGCCAGCTCAGAGACTGGAATAGGCTGAAGTCCTAGACGCCAGCAGCCCTATGAAGCTGGGAGAGCATTTCCTGGCCTCGGCTGTAGTTTAAACTTGGATCACATCGCTGAAATCTGTTTAAAGTAAACTGGCCAGATGATGTAAGGTGATTAACTCGTGGTCTGCTGTTTGTATTCAGCCTAATTAGAGAGGCCCACACAGCTCAGGACTGTAGCATGTGCCAGAATTCTGGGTCAAGTGGTAATTGTCATTCAAGTATTGTTCATCGTAGCCAACTGCCCTTAAAGGAAAATTAAAGTTAAAGGGGATAATGTTCTCAAGTAAATATAATTTTTATTTTAGTGTGCACTTACAGTGATTTTCTTTAAATGCTGTTCTTTGTTTTATCTTTTTTTCCCTGGCAAACTGAAATCTCGTTCATGTTTTAGGCAGTGGATTGAATCTCTAGGAACAATGGCTAAAAAAAAACAATGGCACTATCTGCAACATTCATATCAGAGCATAAAAAAAGGGATGGGCTATTCATAGATTTAGGTAAAGTCCATGCCTTGTAAAGCCCATGGCCTTACTAACCCTATTACAATTCATAGCAACTTTATTGGTCACATTGTAGGAGTTTATCACAACTTCCCCAACCATGTCTTGCCTTGAGCATCCTACTTACTCCTGGGGCATGAGCTTGTTCCCAATTTACTGGAGTAAGTGGGTGCCCAAGAACCTCATTAGATGACTGACATGGCATTAGCTGTGGGTGGGGTATGGGCAGAGCAGGTAAAAGTGCAATTAAACATGAGCAAATATTGTCATTTATTTTAAATTGAGCTAGCAAGTTACACAGAGCTTTATAATAAAGGTATGGAATCCATTATCCTGAAAGCTCCAAATTACAGAAAGGCCGTCTCCTGCAGACTCCATTATATCCAAATAATCCAAATTTATAAAAAGGATTTCCCTGTTCTCTGTAATAATAAAACAGTATTTTGTACTTAATATCCAAACTAAGATATAATTAATCTTTATTGGAAGCAAAACCAGCCTATCGGGTTATTTAATGTTTACATGATTTTCTAGTTTGAAGTTCCAAATTACAGAAAGATCTGTTATCCAGAAAACCCCAGGTCCCTAGCATTCTGGATAACAGGTCCCATACCTATAAGTCCATATCAAACAGGGTCCTACATATTAGAAAGTATTCTCTAATAGTATTCTCTAATTCAGAGGTTTGTTATATAACATGTATGTGTGGGTGCTGTGATAAAAGTACAAGGTCATGTTAAAACTTGGAGAGACTTTTTTTCAGTTTCCCTGTCTGCATTTTGTTTAAAGGAGTTAGAAATAGAATATAAATGGAAATGCTGTATTTTATATAATGAACTTTAATATACCAGGCCAGAATTGTATCACAGTAATGGTCCATGTGCACAGGAGCTCCCCATTTTTGATCCTGTTAGTCAATCTTTAAAGTGCCAGTGACTCTGCACATGCTCAGTGTGTTCTGGGCGGTTATCAAGAAGTGTGTGTGGGTTACCAGAAATCGGCAACAAACAACTCAAATTTGCCTGAATGCTGCACTTGCAGTTTGCCACTACGTCTATGAAAGGATAAATCTCATCTTGGTCTGTTCATATGTTTTCTTATTTCAGTTGCTCTGCTTTATATTGAAGTGATTTATCAGATTTACCAAACACAATGCGTTGGTGATTTATTCAATTGTATTGTTGATATTGGAATGCCGCCTCCTGCTTTACATTGAGCCCCAGATGCTGGCGTTGGGTTTGTTTCTGTTTAATCTTGACTTAAAATATTCAGCCACTTTCTCTAGCTTTCCATTACTCGGCACCCTATGAAACTCGTATAAATAAGTGTAAAACAATATATAATTCATTATGGTTTTATTACCAGTGCCTGTTAATATAAGGACTCTTGGTGTATAAATATTTACCTAATCTCTTTCGTTTTCCTGTTCATTTAGAAACCAGATGTGCTCGCCTGGGAATCTCCAGTTATATTTCTATTAAAAACGTATATTGGAACAAATCTTATAAAACATGTGTAACCTCAGCTACACAATGGTATTAGTGCAAGCCAGGGGGATATGTTATACGAGGGAGACCTGTGTATAAGTCCTCACAGTCCCATGATCATTACACTGGAACAAGATACAGTGCAGCAGTTTATAATTATGTGCAAATGTGCTCTATATAATTTTCTTTTATAATATTCAGCTGATTAGTCCTGTAAAATTCCCGAGAATTAATAGGTCTGGTGGTATTGTTAGGCATACTTTATCCAAGCATAACATTCACTGCTACTCACAGGTAAATCTCATTCATTCATTAAAGTTTATTGTCCGTGATCCAAACTACTCACAGGTAAATCTCATTCATTCATTAAAGTTTATTGTCCGTGATCCAAACTTGTGGTTTCTCCAGAAGGTTTTGCCTGTACTCTACTTTGAATAAAGCTACACTGTTTCCAACAGAAGTGCTGTTAAATTTATTCTTTAAAAAACGGATATTGTCCTTAGTCCTACATCACTCCTTTTCCTCCGGAGTGCTTGTTTTCCAGTTTGTGTTAAAGGGGACAGAAATCCGTCAGATTTAGCTTTATCTATTTCGAGCCATTTTTAAATTATTTGCATTCCTGGGATGAAAATAGCAATCTCCTAGGCAGCTGCTGTGTCTGTAACTCAGTGGGTAATGGCTATGTAGGAGGATTCTCCATAGAGAAGCTGTGCTGCATGTCTGCCTCCTGGGTTTTTAATTTTGTACTGACAGCTGGAGGGACTGAGCTGCTTTTCCTCTGCCCATTATGTAGAAAGTAATGTACGCCCAGTTGTAAAATATAAGGATATTTGAAGTCACCTTCGGCCTCATCCTTTTATATGGTCATGGAACTGAAAAGGGATTTATAATATCCTAATTTACTCACAACAGGGGGTACATTATTTTTTACAATACACAACTTTCAGTAGGTCATGTGATAGAAATTACACCACTAAGTACCGTTGGTAAGTATATAGAATTTTTAGTAATATAAAAAGTGTATATAATTTCCAGGATATTCATGGCTGTTGTGATCGGGAATAATGTACCCTTTATTATAAAATATAAGAGAGTTCCATGACTGATGTAAGAACAGAAAGCTGAGGTTTTTTTTATATATAAATAAACACAGGTCATGGAACTCCAAGGTGACTTCTAACATCCTAATATTTTACAACAGGGGGGTACTTTATTTATTATAATACAATTTTCACTGTGCCATGTGAAATGACATCACTAAACACAGATTATAACGGATGACATCACTAAGCACAGTTTATAAGGATGTAATTAACAAGATATTCATGGCTCTTGTGTAGATCTATAAAGTCCTTGGCACTTTATAATAAAGTCATGCACACAATTTGGCCTCAACCAAATATTCTAACTTGTATTAGAGAACTTTTTCCAAAGATATAAAGACAATGGAGTACTTTTCTACTTGTTGCCTTGGCTTGATACAAAGTATGGATTAATGACACTTAAAACAAACCATTGTGTGGGCTTCCAAACTGCATGGCAAACAGTATGAACTTTGTTCCTGTTGTCAAGTTATAGAACATGTTTTTGAATAAACTTTTGAAGTGTAGATTATATATTGCTGGCATTCTATCTTCCTCAATGTAGATGTTATGTTGTTGGCAGGGAAGAGGAATTCTTTGTATGACATCATTTATTTTAAATTTGAACCTGCCTGGTGAATATGGTGGCATGGATCAGTTTGGTGATTAGGTTGCATTGAGTGCAGAGGAGTACTGGGGGCTGTTCTTTGTTGCTTAAGCTGGCCATAGATGTAAAGATTTTTAAAAGATCTTTTCATTATCGCAAGCCCGCGATTATTTTGAAACGATCGTTTAAATGTACGATTTGTCCATCAACTAAAAAGACAATTTCAAGCGATATTGCCAGAAAAACTGAGGGTAGCTGCCTGCTTGGCCCTGCAAACATAGATAGATTTCACTGGGACCGATAATTTTTTTTTTAACCTGGCCGATCACTTTCCTGATAGATGTCGGACGAAAAATCGTAAGCTGCACGATCGTTCGATTTGACGGATTGGTCGGATTGCACTGAAATCGATCGTTGACCAACGAAAGATCTTTGCGTCTATGGGGACCTTAAGTTATCAAGTTCTAATCTGATTCTGGGGGGCAGGGTGAATAAAAGTGGATTTTCAGAGTATTTTGTGTGTAAGCATTAGAAGAAAGAGCTCATTTACCTCCGCAAGTGCCGAGAGCAAAGTGCAGTTTTGAGGGCAATTACCATGTTTTTTCCCACAATGCATCGTTTTAACCACAATTCCAGCATGGTTGCATTCACAGTGTGTTGTTGCATCTGACACAATCACACCTGGTTTATTGCCATTAAAGCAACCACGCATGCACTTTGTCACAAATCAAATGCAATTGCACCGAAGTCCGGTTGATGCGATTTCTGGTGTTCAACGTGCTAGTGATGTATGTGTGCCCAATTATTTATACACAATTGCACCACACCTCTTGTCGCAGGGCATGACGGGAACCCTGGAGCTACCACCTGGTCTGGAGGTTTATCCAGGGTTCCCCCTGAATCAATAGAAGAAGCAGCTCTTGATTTGGAACAGAAGACAGAAAGGAATGAGCGCCGCCAAGTGCAACTGCATAGAAGAGCAAAAACTGTGTTTTGATGCAAGTACCTTTAAAGTATACGATATAATGCACAACGGACTGCAGGGGGAAGTGTGGGTGCACAACTGATCTTGCCGTTATAAATAACCTCTAAAGTGTCTTTACATTAGTATTTTGCAGAAGGCTTAGGGTTATATGTTATTTAGTGATCTGGGGAACACGCACGCACACACGCATCACAAATGCCCTCAGCAAAGAGGCTTCGGCATGGAAAGCTGCTGGCTTTTTCTATTTTCTATATAACGTCCTCTCTACTCAAAGGACAAAAATGCACAGTGGACATAGGGTGAGAATAGTTTGTTCTCAGGTTAGTATTCATGTGACTGATAAGAGGAACCTCTCTGCAAGGATTTATTTGCTTAGCAAAATGCCACATTTGCAAAGCTGCCCTTGCATAATCCTTGTCTTCATAACTCTTCTATATTGAGGTTTGCAGCCTAAACAAAACCAAATCAAAACTTGTCTTCCACTGAAATGGTGTTAATACTAAACACTCCCTGGGGGTAAGGGGTAGTATAAAATGACCACGCTTGCACACCCTGGCTTTCCAAGAAACGACAACCCGGTGCACAGTGAAGGAGGCCTTGGCAACCTCCATTTCCCTGGCACCCGAAGGTTTATTCAATCAGGTACAAGCCCTTGCTGAGTTTATTTTGCGAAGGTGCAATGTTTCGGGCTAAACCCCTTTGTCAAGTGTGAGGGTTACCAGCCTGAAGAATGAATGCTATTTCACTTACTAACCCTTTCTAGGATCTTTTCAAACTTCCCTATTCCCACCACTGCTTTAAGGCTAAAATTTCCAGGCTTGATTTATAACCCAATTTTTTAGACTATAAAAACATAATGGTTTAGTAATAATAATAATAATGATTATAATTATTATACTGCAAAGGCGTACCTTTTCCAGTCAATTAGCTGGCCATGCTCTCTTTCTGTCATTGGTGTTGGGTTATTAGGTAATGTACTCAAAAGTCATCTCTGGGGAAGAGAAGCAGTCCTAAAAGCACTTATCCCTCTGCCTTTCCTCCAAGACATCGACGGTGGTTTCCTTCGGCGAATGTCCGAATATAAACCGCTCCATTGCCCAGAAAATTTCTCAATTGGTTTCCATTTTTCAAAATGGATAATTAAGATAATTACACCAATGGTCCGTATCCCTAGTCTGAAAATATAGGAAATGGAAATGCAGGCAAAAAAGAACTACAGGTATGGGACCTGTTATCCAGTATGCTTGGGACCTGGGGTTTTCTGGATAAAGGATCTTTCCATAATTTGGATCTTCATACCTTAGGTCTACTAGAAAATCATGTAACCATTAAATAAACCCAATAGACTGGTTTTGCTTCCAATAAGGATTAATTATATCTTATTTGGGATAACATACAATGTACTGTTTTATTATTACAGAGAAAAAGTAAATCATTTTTAAAAACTTGGATTATTTGGATAAAATAAAATCTATGGGAGATGGCCTTTTTGTAATTCAGAGCTTTCTGGATAAAGGGATTCCAGATGACGTATCCCATACCTATGCATGTCTTTTAATTTTGCTTAATCTGAATTATACCAGTTGTATCAAAAATATGGAAATTAAGTGGCATGAGCAGCAGCACTTCATACCTGCATTTCCCTTTTGATCGGATGGGGAACGCAAGAAACCTTGAGTGTGAGAAATGTGAGCGATGTGATCCTCCACTCGTAAGCTGATTTTACAAAATTAAAACTAATTGAGAAAATGTTTCTCGAGACAGGGCCTGTTCATATTTGGACGGTTGTCCAGAGGTGGACATCCCCTTTAATCTTTTCGGGTAAGGGCACACCTGGCGATTCGGGGAGATTTAGTCGCCTGGCGACTAATCGCCTCTTCTTTGCGGCGACTAATCTCCCAAACACCTTCCCTCTGTCTTGCGCCGGCTATAATGAAAAGTCTCTTGCGGCATGGCACACGTGACGCTTCGTATTCCGAAGTCGCCCAAAATTGCCTCACAAGGAAACTTTTCATTATAGCTGACGCAAGACAGAGGGAAGGCGTTCTGGGAAATTAGTCGCCCCAAAAAAGAGGCGATTAGTCGCCAGGCGACTAAATCTCCCCGAATTGCCAGGTGTGCCCTTACCCTTATGGAGGCTCCACACCCTGACTTAAGTCATTTATATAGAAACCATTTTCCTCCCTTTCTTATAAGGGGCTGATAAAAGCTGCCAACTTTGCCCGTCCAGACTGAGTTGACCGCTTATTGGACCGATATCTGCCCATTTGTTAGCCTTGTCAAACATGTGGATCTTAAAATGTATAGCGATACTATCTAGTGATATGGGTCAGGAAAAACTCAATCCACAAAATGTGGCCATTGTTATACCTGCACCCGACTCTTACCCGCATCTTTTCGATACTTCTGTGCGCACCTCTGGTTCCAAGTCAGGGAATCTTCGGGAACAAAGGAGGGGTGTACTTCCCCAGTTTGACCTGCACCCAACCTGAACTCACAATGTTTGGCCAAAATTTACTCTAAACCTGCCCAACCAGTGATCAACCCACGGATCACAGTGGGGTTCAGGTCATCCAGCACATCATTTTAACTTGCCCTTCCTCTTGTATCTTTTTTGCCTCTTTCTCACATTATTTTCTTCTACTCTGGGTGGTTATGTTTCTTTGCCCATTCTCTTATGCTCTTTACTTTTCTCTACTCATCACCTTTCTATTTTATCCGTTCTTTTCACCTCTTCTACTTTTCCCCATATTTTTCATCCTCTCTCAAGTTCATTATCTTTGTGCCGAAGAATGATTTTTGGCGTGACTTAGAGAAGGACACGTTTCTTGTTGACAAGCAGACAGACTTGGCACATACTAAGGAGATCCCCCTCCCCATTATGGGTGCTGCATTTTTGGTTGTGCATATTCATGCACAATCTGACCCACAGCTGACTTCTTCTCCATATACATCTCCTCCATTTTTCCTGCTTATTAACCCATGTTCAAGAACTTGAGAAACATGAACTCTTAATTATTTTTCTTGTCTGGGGATTATTTGGCATTTGAATTAGCTGCTAGTTGTGTTGTGCTGTTTGTACTGTGTCTGGTTCCTGGTTTATGTGTAACTTTAATTACAGTGATGTTAGAGGCAGGGGCAGAGATGTAGTCAGTGTGTGACTCCGTGCTTTTGGCATGAGTTAATCTTTTCATGTTACAATGTTTTGGTACGTAGGAGTTTTGCCTACAGAAAGTATTGGAGGTGCTATCACGCTTTCCTTAAGTAAATGGTGAGTTTAGCTCGATAATCTATTCCACCCACTTTGTTTAAATCCCACTCCTTGTATTCCCATTAACACTTGATATACTCAGCAGTTGGTGGTTGGAATAATTAAGTTTTACATCAGCTGTGCAGGTATTATGTGTGTGGAACACCCCATCACTGGATACTTGTAGTGAAGGTGGAAGGTGCCATATTGTTTCTGCTTGAAACATGGATATCTCAAGAACTATACCGTTACTGTTCAGCGATATATTGTGAAGTTTGAATAAAGGCTGGATTTTCTAATGGAACAATAAGTGTTTTGTTGTGCTGCTTTGTATGATTCCTGCTAAACAAATGTGAAAAGTATACAAAATTGTATATGATGGTCTCATAAAACCTGCTTATCTCTTCTAGTCCTTGATGCTTCTGGGTTGTGTCGCACTCGCCTGCCTGGCTCTTGACCTTCTCTTCCTGCTCTTCTACTCCTTCTGGTTCTGCTGCCGTCACCGGAAAACAGAAGAGAACACAAATGCGGATTGCTGCTGTACCGCTTGGTGTGTCATCATTGCTACTCTTGTCTGCAGGTAAGTGAGGGATGAACGGTCAGCCTCCGTAGCTATAACATGGTGCATATGTATGCCTAAAATACCATATCCAGGTGCATTTACTTTACCAGAACCCGGAACTGCAACCAGGGAGAAGGGCCAAAATAGGAATGTAGACACTTGTTACCAACAACTCCATGTAATAAAGCTGTTGTGGTATTCTGGGAGTAATTGAAATGGTTTTAAAGGGTGGTTCACCCTAAAAGGGGAACTATTGTGTAAATTTAATATAAGCCTCAGCATACTGAAATAAGACATTTTCTTAATACAATCAATTAAAAATTCTGTTTCTTAAATAATCAAGTTCATCTTCACTGTTTCAATGTTTTTAAAATGAAACTCAAAGACTACCTCTGGGAGCACCTGGGTAAAACCTGAACTAGCACTTACTGTATATGATGGTGAATTGTGTCCGTAAGTTACTCTCCCATTTAGACTGTAAGCCCAACAGGGTAGGGTCCTCAGTCTCCTTGACACTGAGCAATTAATCTGTATTTTAATTATATTTTTTTTATTTATGTGAATTGTGTTTCTAATTATGCAGTTATTGTTACTTATTTATGCAGTGAACCCTTATTTGTTACTACTAATTTATTGTTTTGCTGTACAGTGCTTTGCCCTCATGGAGCGCTATACAAATAAAAATATACATACATACTATTCCTCTCTCAGCATCTGTTTCTCTTCATTCTGTCTTCATGCAGCAGTTGGGTGTCAGATATTCATCGACAGTTAGATCCAATATATCTTATAGAGGGGGCTCCTTTTGCCTAGAAGATGTATGATATCTCACCAGAAATCCTGTCTTTCTACATGCAGGATTTGTGCAAAAGGCAATTATTTTTGTAAGATTTTGTTTGTACTGGAATGAGTTATTTGGGTGAGCTCTAATTCATCTGCTAGTAAATAAAGCCCCTCCCAATAAGATATATTGGATATAACAGTTAATCACTATCTGACACTCAACTCCTGAAAGAAGACTGAAGAAGAATAATAACCATTTTGTAAGCAAATTTTCAATTGGTTGTCATTGTTTATTTTTTATAGGTTTTTGAACTATTTGCCTTCTTCTTCTGACTCTTTACAACAGCTTTCAAATGGGGGTCACTGACTCCATCTAAAAAACAAATGCCCTGTAAGGCTACGCATTTATTGTTTTTGCTACTTTTTTATTACTCATCTTTCTATTCAGTCCCTCTCCTATTCATATTCCAGTCTCTTATTTAAATCAGTGCATGGCTGCTAGGATAATTTACTGACATTACAAACTTGACAACTGTTGAATAAAAACCTAAATAACTCAAAAACCACAAATAATAAAAAAAAAATGAAAACCAATTGCAAATTGTCCCAGAATATCCCTCTCTATATCATACTACAAAATATATGAAATATATGATTTACTATAAATCAAAGTTTAACAACCCCATTAATTTGCTAGTGCAAACCTAATCAATTCTAAAGTAGAGTTGATACAGATGAAATGAGGGCTCACGTTGGTATTCCTGAGTGTTGTCCACCCACAGCACCTATAGGCAGAGCATTCTCCCAGCAACCCGATTATTCCAAGCTATTGATCTGGAGGACCACAAACCATGCAATTTTTTAACCATTTTAAACCGACTTGGCAAGCATCATATTTGTGTTTTCTGTCTGTTATTTTAAGTGTTGTTGTCTATGGAGAATGCATCCTCAAAGGCAAACAAATATGGCTACTGCCACTTAATATTAATTAGAAAAATGAATATTGCTGTGTAAACAGTGAACTGTTTGTGAATAGTTTCTCAGAATATTGCCCAAGATGAAAGAACAACTGTGCATATTCCATTTTTAATGACCTCCATGCCTGACTGGTGTGCTGTAGTGTACACCATGTGCAACAATATTGTTCCTGGATTGATATCTGCATGATTGAGCACAGTAATCTTTAAAATGGAAAGAAACACTTCCCCTTTGGCTGCTAGATCTTTATTTTGTGCACTTCCGCTTCCAAAGCCTCGCTTTACTGCTACACTGTAAGTCAAGCCCCCCAGGAGCTGTTACCACTGCTCTGCCTCTGCTAAAAGCACATTCTGGTGGAGGAACAGCCTCATGTTTTAGAGGCAAAAAGGCCCAATTTGCCTGTTGCATCTCATACACTTTACACAAGAGGCATTTTGTTGTCTGTGGGAAATCCTATTCCTGTGGTAGACAGAATTCCAGAAAATGTGTTTTCGCACAGTTACATGATTCAAATGGCAAAGGTAAAGTTACATTCAAAAGTATTTTCAGGTGTTTTGTCCTCTGTGGGGAGTGCCATTTCCCACTGTACTTACTGTAAGGGCTATATCTAATGAAGGGGTGGGGGTAGAGTTTTACTGCAGTCAGGGAAAGCCAGCAGTGGTCAAAACACCCCTATTTACCAGTCACAGCTTTTAATACAGGTATGGAATCCATTATCCGGAAACCCATTATCCAGAAAGCTCCGAATTATGGAAACGCTGTCTCCCATAGACTCCATTTTATACAAATAATCCATGATTTTCTTTTTCTGTGTAATAATAAAACAGTACCTTGTACTTGATCCAAATTAAGATATAATTCATCCTTATTGGAAGCCAAACCAGCCTATTGGGTTTATTTCATGTTTACATGATTTTCTAGTAGAGTTCAGGTATGAAGCTCCAAATTATAGAAAGATCTGTTATCTGGAAAACCCCAGGTCTCAAGCATTCTGGATAACAGGTCCCATACCTGTAATATTAAAATGAAAATTGCCACAGCTAATGCACTTAGAGAGGAGACAAGTAGAAGTCTGCATTTTACTGCTCCATGGCATTTCATTTAATTTTATCAGGTGTGTGTGAGAGGCACACTTCAAATGGCATGAGAATCTTATCCCCAAATATGTTAAATGCAGCGAGGGGCAATAGGTCCTGAAATCCCAGACGTCCCTTTGCCATTCCAAAAAGCAGGTTACTTGAAGGCTGGGGCAGCTTTCACTATTCACAATTAGGTTTTAGTCCAAAATTAACTAAGACATTATCTGGAGTGATGAAATTGCACCTTTGCATTTTTGCTATTTCGTTGGATCCACAGTTGCATTTATATTGATTTGGGGGTACAGGTATGGTATCCGTTATCCGGAAAGTTCTGAATTATGGGAAGGCGACTCCATAGACTCTTATTTTATCCAAGTTATTACGATTTTTAAAAATTATTTTCTATTTCTATGTAATAATAAAATTGTACCTTGTACTTGATCCCAATTAAGATTTAGGTCCAGGTCTTTTTGCGTTGCTGAATTCACCAGTGCGTACTGCATTATCATCCGACAGTCGGATCAATGTAGTTGTAACATGCGATTTCTCCTTCACTTCGTTTTATGTAAAACATCCGATACGTCACATTGCGACGTGTTGGGTCCAAGCACGTCATGTAGTCCTGCCCTTAGGGGGCTTGTTTCACCTGCATGGAGAGCTCCTTTGACCGAATATTTTCTGTTAACAGCAAAATCTTCCACATACAAGCACCCGCCCCCATCAAATCAACTCCAGGGCTTTTATCTGCTTCATTGATAATGACATAACGAAGGAATTGCCCACACCTGCCCATGAAATAGTCTTTGAGTCAATTGTCCAATTACTTTTGAGCCCCTGAAATGAAGCGATTGTGTTAAAAAAAGGCTTTAGTTCCTCACATTTTTATAAAATCTTTTTGTTCAACTCATCGGAGTTGTTTCATTTAAAATTCAATGTGGTAATGTACAGAACCAAAATTAGAAAAAAGCTGTCTATGTCCAAGGATTTATGGGCCTAACTGTAGGATTGGAACGGCAGTGTTGGCAGTAACAAAGCAACCTTGGCGTTGTTCTGTTGCAGTGGAATTTTTGACTGGTGACTGCAACTAGTGCAAAACCAGGATTGTTATCTATAAACTTGTTTTCCAATAACATTTGCTCAGACATTCCCATGAAATAGTATTTTCATAAGCTGATAAAGCTCTACAGCAAAGCCATTCTGATTCTTTGTGCAAGATGCAATAGAGAACACAAATACTGCTAGTGCTTTAAATTATACACGTGGAGCCATTTTAATGAGTAGCGGAATATGAGATGAAATTATATGTAAGTAAAGTACGCCAGCTTGGCTTATATCTAGATGAGAGTTCCTGCCGGCAATGAGCTTAATGGCTGCCTCGTATAATATGTAGGAGAAAATATGGCGATCCAAGCATGTCACTCTTGAGCAATATGTCTGCTAAAAACCTGCCCGCCTTGTACAGCGTACGTTCTAATGACCGAAGCTTTCTGTTTCCATCACACAGTGTTTCAACATCATTTTAAAGCTGTCAGGAACCGGGCCGCCTGCCAAACCCTCGATCATAATTGCAGCTAAACATTATATCACTATTGTTCCTTTCCAGGCAGCCAGGCAAGGCTCTCTACCTAGCAGGGCTATAACTGTCTGAGAATACAAGTTTAATGACTTGCTGCTTTGTCTCATAGCAAGCAATTGTAGCATTTTGTTCTGCATCTGTTAATCAGTATAGCACGCCCACTCATTAAAGCAAAAGTAACCACAACCAAAACTGCAGTTCAGCAAATGTCAGGGTTATGTTTTTAATTGATAAGTTGTGGTGGAACCTGGCAAAAAGTCAAACGATTATAACAATTATCTAACGATTAGAAAAAAGGAGGTTCCGGCTAAATATTAGGAAGCGTTTTTTTACACTGTGAAGCTGTGGAATTCTCTCACTGAATCAGTCGTACTGGCTGATAAATTAGATTAAATTAGAGCTTTAAGGAGGGGTTGGATGGCTTTTTAGCAAGCGAAGGAATACAGGGTTATGGAAGATGGCTCATAGCACAAGTTGATCCAGGGACTGGTCCGATTGGCATCTTGGAGTCAGGAAGGCAAATTGGAGAGGCTTCAGACAGGGTTTTTGCCTTCCTCTGGATCAACTAGCAGTTAGGCAGGTTGTATGTAGAACTTGATGGAAATGTTTTTTTCCCCCACCTAATTTACTATGTAATTAATACCAGGCAAAAGTAAAATAAACCTGTTGTAATGCACATTCTAATGAGATTTTTAATATATGGGACCTAAAGAGAAATGTGGGTTTGCTGTGAAGAATCTTTTTTACAATAAAGGGGATATCTAGGGAATTTTGGCGTAATACCTACATATTAAAAAGTCAAAAAGATATCATATTATGGCCAATGACCCACACTGGAATGTTGGAAAGTAATTGGACTACTAATGGGGAAACTGATGCCAGGCTGCACAATATATGACCCGTCCACTGAGGATCACTTAAAGGAGAAGGAAAGTCATTTTCCACTTGGGGGTGCCAATTTTATTTACTTACCTGACCCCCCCCCCCAGCCTGTGCTCCTATCAGCAGAAAAATGCACCAGCCTGGGGTTATTACAGTGAGCACCATGGAGCGATCCTCTTGCTGCTTCCTCTTTCTTCTAGCGGAGAAGAGTGAAGAGCCACACTTTAACTAAAAAATCAACTATTTCTACTGCACATGCACTTGCTGGAATGACCCTGGGCTGGTGCAGTTTTCTACTGATAGGAGCACCGGCCGGTCAGGTAAGTGAATACAACCACTTGAGGGTGCCTAACATTTGGCACCCCCAAGTGCAGAGTGACTTTCCTTCTCCTATAAAGACAAGTACCTTAGTGCCCCTGGGTTCTGCTCACAAGTTCTTGCCCACAAGTTAATCAAACATATGGGATGCAAAGCAAAAAATGCAAAGCTTTAAAGTTTCTGTGGTTGTTACAATAAGTGCTATAATTATTGTTTGGTTTCTGTACGATGTGCCTGGACACGCTGCCAACCCTGTGGTTCAGTTTCTGGGCAAACTGACTTACAGAACGAGTTGAGTTTCTTTTCTGAAATATAAATTTTAGCACACAAATAGCCCTCATATCAGGATAATCCACAAATTTGCTCTCCAGATTTATATTCTTGGACCGGAGCAGCGTTTTCGGATGGGTTGAGAAGAAATCCGATTTTTTTTTTGTGCACATTCCACAGAATATAGATGTAAATTGTTTCTTTTCAATAAATGCATCTGCAGGCAGTCTTGAAAGTTTAAAAAACGCAATTTATGTTGCAAGATGAAAAAGCAGGGCGCTAAGCACAAATTTGGCTATGAAAGGTAAGTAAAGCAACAATCAAGAATTTCTCTGCCAGAGTGGCACGGGTAGTCTTTGGACTGCACTTGTAGGGGGCCCCATCGGACTGTGAAAACAGAGCTATGGTGAAGGTACAAGTATGGGATCCGTTATTCTGAAACCCATTATTCCAAAAACTCCAAATTACTGAAAGACGTCTCCCATAGAGACTATCCAAATAATCCAAATTTTTAAAAATGATTTCCTTTTTCTCTGTAATAATAAAACAGTACCTTGTACTTGATACAAACTAAGATATAATTAATCCTTATTGGAAGCAGAACCAAACTAAGATAAAATTAATCCGCATGGGAAACAGAAACAGCCTATTGGGGTTATTTAATATTTACATGAATATCATGAAGATTATTGAAAACCCCATGTCAAGAGCATTCTGGATAACAGGTCCCATACCTGTACTGTATGCAGATTCATATATGTATGAAAAATAGTACAATATCTGATCAGTGGGGCAAAATTGATGGCTACTGTGCTGGGTTGAGTATGATCATACGGCTCAAGCTCCACATGTCTGCCATTAAAGCCTAAAATTATAACATTTTACAAGTATGGGTGGGTGAGGTAGTTGATGGAGATGGAGCCATTTTGGTTGAGGGGAAGGGAAAGTATTGTGTGCAGAGAAGTGAGAATGGGGAATGTGAGTGACGTTCAAACATGAAAGGTTGACCAACAAATGGAATATCCTACTAGCAAATGTGGCTGGATACAAAAATACATTAGACAGATGTATGACAAATTAGGAACTTAAGTGGAAGATCAGTGAAGAAGTAGCATTTTAATGGTGTAGTTTGCACTAAAATAGGAACATGTTCCTTGCATGTGTGTGGGCTCGGCTGAAATACATGGATTAAAATCTTCACTGAAAGACAAGCTTCTCAAACTAGTCCTGGAGGACTCTATAACAGGCTTTGTTAAATATAATTGCATGAAAAACTATTGCTTTCATCAAAATGGCCCTGCACCTGGCCGCCATCTGTTCCCACTTCGTAAAGCTAGCCACATGCACAGATTTGTGTTTTACAGTGTGGTTTCTCACTGAACTGTACAACCGTCTGTTTGAATATGTTGTATATGTGTAATGGGCAAAATAGACCAACCAATTTCCCCTATTTGGTGCCTGTATCAGGAGCATTGGCTATGCCTTGGTCCGCACTGATGAGTGATCCGAATTGGGCTTTTTTTTATTTAAGGGATACTGTCATGGGAAAAAATTTTTTTTTCCCAAAATGAATCAATTAATAGTGCTGCTCCAGCAGAATTATTCACTGAAACCCATTTCTCGAAAGAGCAAACAGATTTTTTTATATTCAATTTTGAAATCCGACATGGGGCTAGAAATATTGTAAATTTCCCGGCTGCCCCAAGTCATGTGACTTGTGCACTGATAAACTTCAATCACTCTTTACTGCTGTACTGCAAGTTGGAGTGATATCACCCCCCCCCCCAGCAGCCAAACAAAAGAACAATGGGAAGGCTCCCTAACACAAGATAACAGCTGCCTGGTAGATCTAACACTCAATAGTAAAATCCCATGTCCCACTGAGACACATTCAGTTACATTGAGAAGGAAAAACAGCAGCCTGCCAGAAAGCATTTCTCTCCTAAAGTGCAGGCACAAGTCACATGACCAGGGGCAGCTGGGAAATTGACAATATGTCTAGCCCCATGTCAGATTTCAAAATGGAATATAAAAAAATCTGTTTGCTCTTTTGAGAAATGGATTTCAGTGCAGAATTCTGCTGGAGTAGCACTATTAACTGATGTGTTTTGAAAAAAACATGTTTTCCGATGACAGGATCCCTTTAGGACTAAAGAACAATTTCAATAATATCAGGTTGATCTTTCCAATGAGACATCCCATCAGTGAATAGCTATGGATTGGTGCTGCACTGTGCTACTGGGGAACAGATAATCTTACGGGCCCTGAAGTACTGCTGTGGAAAGAATGTATTTAATATTTACTTTGCCATTTTTAATTCCTCCAGATCTAGAGGAACAGTAACACTAGTGGTTTTGGGCATCTTTTGTAAGAATATGTTGAACTGTTTAACCAATAACTCCAGCAGTGTTTAGTGGTTACTCACTCTCTTAGGCATTTTAGGATTCACAGTGTAGCAAGGGTAATGTTTCTGTTGGCTGAATTACATGCCGATGTCATGTTTCCTTTTAATCTGTGCTATGCAGTGCTTTGCCTCACATTTCTGCAGCAATGTACTAAGGGTTCCGCATGCAGCAACACAATGAAAAAATCACCACCCCGGGGCCCAAAAACAAACATTTGTCCAACAGTGCGCTAAGACTGGAAAAACAAATTGAAACAATATATTCACATACAAATAGCTGCTCACTCTCATTGGATTCCTAATTTGGAGGTTCATACCTGGATTCTTCCAATGTATATAGTGATGGTGCTCTTTTTAAAGAGTTTTATTTTGTATGAAAACTTCAATTTGAATTACCTTCCCCTTCCTTGTGTGGAATATTGCATTATTTACCAAAATAGGTGGACAGCACACTTATATAAGTGTAGTCTTTCTTACTCTGTTGTTTCTAGTCACAATTTTAAAAGCTTAGAAAATAGAAGGGGACACTAGTAGACATTTATTATATAAAATAAATTGGATCTCCTCCGCTATTACATCATTTTTGGTTTACAAAATAACACCCTTTACCCTTAACCCCAAATATTTTGAAGGGTTGCGTGCACAAACTTTAAACAAATGCAGGACATACATAAAATTACTGCATTTAGAAATGAGAACTGAAAGCAATGCATTTTTTACCAGATCTGAGAGGAATAATAAAAAATATACATTATGTACAGTTATATACAGTTACATAGAAGAATAATTATGGAGTAAAGAGTCACAAGGAGGAATAATGTGCTTGCCCAGCAGAGATTACAGTCTTAAGTGGTAAGTAGCATAGGCTAATAATTGCACTACTTTACTGTGGTTTTAGACTCACATTTTATCCATGCTCCAAGAATATGTTCTGCAGAGGAATTAAAGGGTTGAATCTCAGAGGTAAGGAGCAATGAGAATGAGGTGGAGAAAAACACCAGCAGAGGAGAAGCTACATGTGGCATTAGCCTAAAGGTACAAACCCACACTAGTCGTTTTCTTGAGCTCAGAATAGAATGGGACCTCGGATACAGAGGTGTAAGTGAATAATTAAGCAGCTACATTAATTAGCACTTCACCTGCTATTCTAAAAGCCTTTTTGTTTGGTACATCTGTAATTTAATATGATCTCACTGCTGTTAAGTATCTTTATACTGAGGCTGATTATGCCACTGAGAATTCCGCATTGTTTTGTTTTGTAGTACATAGTTATAAATAATGCTTATAAAATTGATTAGCCTGTGACAAATAGACCATTTTGTTTACCAATATACTTTTTTGGTGAACCAGCAAAGTAGATGAAGGATGCAGTAAAACAAAGCTATAGTTATCTGTAACTTGTAGCTGAACTCATCCTTTTTTTTAGATGTCAATACATTTTTCTCATGTCCAATCACCAGCAAATATGCTGGGAGCAGTTTGGGAGCTGAAACCTTCAAACCAAGATTTTAATTTAAAGATTCTAGCTGAAACCTTCTGAAACTCATTCAAACCAAGATTTTAATTAAATCTTTCTTTTCACTTAAACGTGTTGCCTTACTATTAAAAGTCATGGGGAACCATGGACAATACAAGAGAGAATTTTCTTGGAGTGGCTTCATGCTTAAGAAAATTCACACAATAAAGAATTCCCAAAGGCTCTCCCTATTTATATTTGTGTGCCAGATGTAGGAAACTGACCAGCTAGCCAGATTGCTTTTTCCTTGGTCGCTGAAAGGAAAATTTTGAAATGCAATAGTATTGGGATCAGCAGAGCTCTTTGGAATCTGTTGTATGGTGGATGCTTTACACGATGACCCCCACGAAGAACAGCCGTCATTCTGCAAAATTGCCTGTGGAAATATGATTTTTTTTGGATATTGTTAACCTGGTATAACCAATACAATTTCAGTGCAGTGTAAAACTATCTCTTTGACCCATTTTTATCTGTTGTATTTTATTTATGTATCATCTTACAAATATTGTCTCTGAAGAGGAAACCGCTAATTATATTCCCAGAAGTCCCCATACCTCTGGTTGAGAAGCTACTTTAAATCAGGGATGGATACTCTTGGCTTTCAGGTTGATGATGATTTACAAGTCTTGTCATTATCTTCTGGTTACCTGATCTAGACCATTGTGTACGCCTCAACTTGCCCTACAACATTGTGGACAATGTTCATTGTATGGTAGTCAAAGGTTTGCTTTACAGACTGGGGAGAGGAAAGTACATCATTTTGCCTGTCTGATTCATAATAAACATTCTCTGTGGCTGGGTTCACTTAGCCGAGAAAGCCATCTGATTTGCTCATGTTGAAACTTCAGATGTATTCTAAAGGAAAGCAGCAGCAAAGTACAGGGCCCACCAAGAGAACCTCCAGTCTAGTCATCACAAGGAAGGCAATTCCAATCAAGAATAGAGTGCTCCACCTGTTAACCGATCAATCTTTTCAGGTGTCGGGTACTAAACAGCCTATAAGACCCCCTGCTAAGAACAATCTATAACCAGCACAAGATTGGTTTTGTGAATGCAAATCTGGTTTTATTGGCTCAATGAAACACTTTGCATTCACAAAACAGATCAGTGTGTGACTTGGACTAGTCATCACAAGGAAACACCTATGCCCTCAGTAGGTACAACCAGGTACAGGTATGGGACCTGTTTATATAGAATACTCGGGACCTGGGGTTTTTTGGATAATGCCAGAAAATTGTATAGCAGGCACAGAAGTAAATCTGAGCAATGCTCCACCAGACAGTAGATATAGGTAAAATTGTTTATGTCATAAATACAACCTTATCCATGTTCGTGTTACCAGTCATTAGCATATGAATAAGTGTTGGTAACACGAAACGTGTAAGGCCTTATTGATGACAAAATAAACAATTTTTACCTATATCTGCTGCCTGGTGGAAAATTGCCTTTACTCAAGTGCCTGCTCTACAATTTTCTGGATTTGAACTGCTCCCTTTGCTGAAGGCTCAGGGCGGTGCACCTGGGCCTCTTCCCTCATTTGGTGAGTTACTTAGTTACATTGGACTGCATTTGTATAACTTTTTTGGATAATGGATCTTTCCATAATTCGCATCTTCATACCTTAAGTCCACTAGAAAATCTTTTAAACATTAAATAAACTCAATAGGCTGGCTTTGCTTCCAATAAAGCCTATTTATATACAAGTACAAGGTGCTGTTTTATTATTACAGAGAAAAGGGACATTTAAAAAAAAAATCGATAATTTGAATAAAATGGAGTTTAGGGCAGATGGCCTTTCCGTACTTGGGAGCTTCTGTATTTGGTTTAAATCAGGCAAATTAGTTACCCATGTCTCACTGGCTCTGACAGACTACATTTAAACATCCTATATATGGGAAGAAAAAAAAAATACAGATTAATTACAGTATATCTTAGTTGGGATCAAGTAAAAGGTACCGTTTTATTATTAGAGAAAAGGGAAATCATTTTGCACCTTGCTTTTGGAACTAGGCTCACTGGTAGGTTGCCTACTTTGTCATCTTTTTCTGGTGGACGGAACATTTATTGACAGCATTGTGTTTTGTGGAAATGAGTGCACGTCTGGAAGGATTGTGCTGTAGTCAGCAGATGCATAGAGACAATAGGCATCACTACTTTTCATACACAACTGCACGTATTTTGCATTTGTAGTTAGGGCCAGAGCTGCGGCAGCATTGCGTGAACACGAAGTGTATCGTCTACAACCAGATCCTGTTGTACTTTGTACACTGACTGCTCAATGGATGTATATTTCTATTTATATGGCACTATTTATGTACACAGCACTGTACAGCAGTATACTGTGTTTTTACACGCACATATATATAGATATAGATATATAGATATAGATAGATATATAGATATAGATAGATAGATATAGATATATATATATAGATATATATATATATAGATATATATATAGATATATATATATATAGATATATATATAGATATATTTATATAGATATATAGATATATAGATATATAGATATATATATAGATATATATTGTATAAGCAAAAGGTTGTTTGTTTATTGGTGATGGCATTACACTATTCCCAACATCTGCACAATCTCAGGACTGTGTTTATTGCTAGCCCTTTAAACGATTTGGTTTGTTATTAGCTTGAGTGCTGTGTCCCATTCTGCTTTAATGTGCCATATATGCTGACCCAGTTATTCTTAGGAATGAAAACGCAAGATATTCATGTGTGTGTAATATGTTATTTGCAGTTTAATGACCTAGATATGTGTAGCAATAGCTCGAAATTTTCTGAAAAAATTTTCTATTTTATCAAAAATCCCCACCCTTATTCAAGTAGGGATGCACCGAATCCACTATTTTGGATTCGGCCGAACCCCCGAATCCTTCCTGAGAGATTCGGCCGAATACTGAACCAAATCTGAATCCTAATTTGCATATGCAATTCGGCCGAATCCGAATCCTGCTGAAAAAGGCAGAATCCTGAACCAAATCCTGGATTCGGTGCATCCCTAATTCAAAGTTATTAAGGAATCCGATATCGGAGTATTTATCTTGCCACAATTTGGCAAGATATATATATATATATATATATATATATATATATATATATATATATATATATATATATATATATATATATATATATATATATATATATATATATGTGTATATGTATATGTATATGTATATGTATATATGTATATATATATATATATGTATGTATGTGATGCGGATTTTCTAAATGAAATTTACAGTTTTAAGAGGAGTGAAATTGTTGGGATTCTTTAAATTAAAGGGGACCCGTCACCCAAATTTTTTTTTTCAAAATCCTATTTTATCACATTAGTCAAGCAAAATGAACTTTAATTACACTGTATAAATTATTTGAATCTTGTTTCCTTCAGTCTGGGAATTCATAATTATAGCAAGCAGGCAGCAGCCATTTTGTGGACACTGTTTTTAAGGAAATCCTTGCATCAGCTCAGAATCTTGTTTGTGCACCAGAATGGGGGACTCGATGTCCATCCCCATGCCCTGGTTACACAATTAAATGGTAAAGAGAACGGGGGAATATGTGGAGAGCAGTGAGATCTAGGAAGTGCTGAATGGAAAGTGAAAGTAATTGTCTGCCCCGCCTCTATGCCCATGGCATAGAGGCGGGGCAGACAACATTTGATTGACATCTGAGATTTTTAAATGAGCTTACAACAGCTATGAATGCTTTAATAAAAAATAAAAATTGTATTTCATGTTTAATTTGAAAAGGACTTTTATTATACAGATTTTTGTGTCTGGGTGACAGGTCCACTTTAAAAGGACCATTCAAATTTAATGTTTTACAGGGTTGGTAACTGGCATAGACATCTGCCACTAGGATATGTGACAATGGAGGACACATAGGGGCTGATTTAAGACTGCTCAAGTTTTTTGACTCAAGCAGTCATTAAGGGAAGCCCGTGTGTTTTCACGAACTCAAGCAAGGTTTCAGGGAAACTCACTTGTTAAGGGAGGGAAGAATACCCCCAAAAAAATCCTTGCGCGAGTTCCTGAACTCTCATGGGTTTCTCTTTATGACTACTCAAGCCAAAAGGCTCAAGCAGTCATTAAATCACCCCATAGTGATTTTGAAATGAACTTCATCATGTAAGAAATCAAGACAAATATAATTTTAGGTTGGATTTTTAGACAAATGTTGCCTTTGCTAAAGCTCCCCATAGATCCTCTTTGGCCTGTGTTAGATTGTGTGCTGAACGTGACTTAATTGCCTTTCCATTAAAAACACAGTAGAGTTTGGGCAGCAAGGCATAGCCATTTCAAAAAGACTATTGCCCCATATCTGAAAGTTCTAAATGCAGACAAAAATGTTTACTGGTCCAGAAGTTTATAGTGCCATATGGGGGTCCTGATAGATGTGTATTTGAAGCAGATTAATTTCTCTGAAAGATGGCTGGGAGCAAAAGATATTTTGTTTTGTGGCCTATAAAACCCAGTAATAGCACTGCCCAGATTTTGTTATTTGAAGAGATACATTTAGTCTCTCAATTGATTGGCCAATAAACTTTGTGCAATTGTTTTTCTGTGTTTGTTTTAGACAGATACTAAGTGATATTGGCGGTTTACCAGATATGTCTAGGGAGCATTACGTAGTTCTAGTTAATGTCACTGCAGTTTGGTTAGTTGCCAAAAGAACAGGTCTGGATGAACTTGCGCCTTCATTAACTTGCTGATATCTCTAGTTTCTTGGTTTGGATGTGATGTGTGCATACAGTCGTGTTTTCATTTGCTGAAATAAACAGGAGATGGTTACCAGGGCTTTCGAGAAAAAGACCTGAATGACCATCCTATGTATAAAAGCAGCGCATTAGCCAGGTTTTTCCTATATAATAAGCTAGAAGTTGCTCTGATCACGTTATTTGGACCTGTTTCGTTGTACATTACAAATGTGTGTTCATGATAAACTATTCTCAGAGCTTGTAAATGTAAATATGTATAATACTTTTCAATATCGTTAAGAGGCTTGCATGTCTGAAGTTATATCCTCTGCAAGAAGATTAAAAATACTTTCCAACTGAATTTATTTTTAGACTATGGCCATTTACAGATGCACTTTTTAATCATGTTATCATTAAGATTAATTTCCATTGTCTCCTTTTCAAGCTGGCAGGTTTATTCTCTAGCATGCACATAATAGAGGTCTAGTGCATTCGTATACTAATAATGGCACCAGACAGTCCACTTCTTCCTAGTTCTTCCTAGTTTTTGGCTTCTTGCAGGTGTGCAGAATTTAGGCTGAGGTTAGTAAGAGTGTTGCTTATAGGCTCATGTGTGGGTGCAAAACAACAGCCTGCATATTTGCCCAACCAGTATCTGGTCTGATATCTATTAGTTGGCTTTCAAAATCCCATTGGTTTTGGCAGGCATGAATACTACTGAAAGCTTTTTGGTTCTGCCTGTTGTACACACATTACATTTAAAGTCCAGTAGCAACCTCTATTGCTTAAGTAAATGAATGCACATGGCTACCTTCTCTCTTTAAGAGTGTGCTGCAATAAAGCAAATGTCCCATTTTAATTGTTATGGGTACTATGGTGATCCAGTCAATGGCAAGCAAAAACAACACACTGGGGTACAATAAATGTGTTATTGGTAAAACCCTTTATTTGCACTGCTCTGCACTTTTTTTTTTTTTTGCCTTTAATTTCTCCCCAATTGGACATTGGTTTCTATGTTTAAAGAATATTGCTGTATGGCCCTGGAATCTATAGTATTCTGGAAGGAACAGGCAAGCCAGACAATCCATTCCAGTGATCCAGTTCTCATGTCTCCGACTGAAAAGGTATTTAATTGTAGGGAGAGTGTATGGAAGGTCTCTCTGAGCAGGTGAGACAGGCCAGAGGCCGGTGAGCTTGTATCCCTGGAGGCGAGAGTCAGCAGGGCTTAGGGAGAAGACCAGAATATTTCAGTGTGTGGAAGACTCCCTTTATGGTAAGAACCTCAGAGTAGGGAAAAATCTTGAATGTGTGCTGTTGAAATTCTATTGAACTGTGTTCCTGTAACATTTACATTGGGAACAGTTTGCCTGAATAAACCTGTGTTTTTGCATGAAGACGTGGTGTCCCTGTCTTTATGCTCCTGATCCTACACTAACCTACCTACCATAGCTAATTTCCCCAGAAAATGATGTGTACAGGCAGCCAGCTTGTCACAGCACTTAAAGTAGTGCTAAGCCAATGATGTACATTTATGTTTCATATAAGAAAGAAATGTTGTAATGGAAAAACCTAAACTATAAATGGACCCTATTCAGATGTTCTACAGGAATGTTAGGCAGTTCGTATTATAGTCAGATGGTAGATCTTATTAAAATATCATCAGATTTGTCTATTTCAGAGAGATTGAGGGAATACTATAATAAAGGGCCCCTAATGTATTGTGTTACTGTTCCTTTTGTATTTGTCTAATAAATATAATTATCATTAGTGCCAAATTGCACAGCACTTTAATCATTTATAGCAAACAGGGGGTATTAAAATATTGTATCAAACAAGGGTTACAGAGTAAACTGTAAGAGAGGGCCCCACTCACAAGAGTTTGTAATCTGAAATTATGATTGCATTCCTCCTCCAGAGGTTCCTATAGCTTTTATCATTTATACTAATGCCTCTAAACTAATTACAGCATTTGATCCTTTATGAAAATAAAATGCCTGGTTGGTAAGATTTTATTCTTCCCACGCATCAACATTACATGTGACACCTGCGGCTAGAATCAGTCTCTCTTGCTATCCAGAGTGTCAGGGGCTGAGATTTTCCTTGAGCTATGGCTTTAGCTATTAGTACTGACAAACAGGGACATCCTTGTCTGTCTGCCTTAAAGAGCATTTCCATAAACAAAATATATGTTGTAAAGATTACACCATCAAAACTAATAGTCTAACATTACCCTGAAGGTACAGGACCGTTTTATCCAGAATGCCTTGGACCTGGGGTTTTCTGGATAAGGGATCTCTCCACAATTTTAAATTTTCATACCATCATTCCACTACAAAATTATTAAAACATTAATTAAACTCAATAGGATTGTTTTGCCTTGAATAAGGATTAATTAAGCTTTAGTTGGTATCAAGTACAAGGTACAGATATGGGACCTGTTACCTAGAATGCCTGGGACCTGTGGTTTTCCAGGTAATGGATCGTTCTGTAAAATGGACTTTCCACAATAAATATCCATACCATAATTCTACTAAAAAAATAGTTAAAAAATTTGTTAAACTCAATAGTATTGTTTTGCCTCTAATAAGGATTAATTAAGCCTGAGTTTGGATCAAGTACAAGATACAGGTATGAGACCTGTTAATTAGAATGCTTGGCACCTGGGGTTTTCTGGATAATGGATCTTTCGGTAATTTGGATCTTCATACCTTGTCTACTAGAAAATCTTTCAAATATTAAATAAGCCCTATAGGCTGTTTTTTGATTATATCTTAGTTGGGATCAAGTACAAGGTACTGTTTTATTATTACAGAGAAAAAAGAGATTATTTGGATAAAATGGAGTCTTATCTACAGCCTTCCCGTAATTCAGGTCTTTCTGGATAATGGATTTCCGGATAACGGACCCCATACCCATACTGTTTTATTATTACAGAGAAAAAGGAAATAATTTGAATTCATTGTGAATTATTTGATTAAAATGGAGTCAATGGGAGACAGCCTTCCCGTAATTCGGAGATTTCTGGATAATGGGTTTCCACATTAATGGACCCCATGCTTGTATTGTGCCTTATAATAAAATAAATTCCCAAATCCACATCTTGAGGTGTAGAATGTTTTCCTTCTCAGCTGTGGCATATAGAGTGCTGTCACAATGTAACCTGTGAAGCCTAGCTGTAGTTCAGCCACCCACTCTCTGCAGTGCTATTCATTGTTTGCACGATGTAGTGCGGCGTCGGTACCAATTTAACCTTCTCTCTGCTGCAGAAGTCCTGCTATTTCTGCTGCACGTGATCTGACCTTCAACACATTTTGTGCAGCTCTTTTACAGAGATTGTGCTTATTTCATGCTGCCACATACAGTAGATTTCAGCATGGCTTCACCTATCTGCACCCAACGCCAGTCTGTCAGGTCCGTTTTACCTTCACCCTGCCTAGCCATGCCAAATGTAAATGAGGCCTCTGATATTCATGTCATGAAAAAGAATCTTTCTTGTCAGTGAATGACATGCCCGCAGCTCCAGGCCATGTTGCTAGTAGAGTGAATGATGAACTCACTGCACCATTTTAAAATCCACATTTCATCCTTTCCTTCTGTGGCAGTAGCCCCATTCCTCTCTTGTCATGCAGGTTAGAGGGGCTGCTTTTCTAGATTTTGACTTTCTAAAAAAAAGAATCTGTTTCTGCTCTTTTTTTGTGCTTTTACAGTGCTGGAATTGCTGTCGGTTTCTATGGCAACGGGGAGACCAGTGATGGCATCCATCGAGTGACATATTCGATAAGACATGTGAACCGCACTGTGGCAGGAATCCAAGATCGGGTAAGCAGCAAAAAAAGAAAACCCCTCCTACAATAAGAGCGATTGAGTTTGAGTCTTTCAAGGGCATGTAAAGTCTAAAATAGAATAAGGCTAGAAATGCTGTATTTTGTATACTAAATATAAACATGAACTTACTGCACCACAAGCCTAATCAAACAAATAATTTATGCTTTCAAAGTTGGCTACAGGGGGTCACCATCTTGTAACTTTGTTAAACATCTTTGCAAGACTAAGTCTGTGCACATGCTCAGTGTGGTCTGGGCTGCTTAGGGATCGTCATAAACAAAGCTGCTTGAGTTCTGCATGGCTGGGAAGTAAGGCGTGGGCTCCCCCTGCTGTTCATAAGTTTGATTGTTTCCCTGCTCAGCAGTTAGGGGCCGTCTGACAATTCCTATCCACAGCAGTAAATGAAGGGAGAATTTCACTGTATACAGTCAGGTTTCTTATAAAAATGGTACACATTTTTATAATTAAAGTATATTGGAGATAGGTTTCTTTTTCATTTAAGAAAGTAAAAATGGGATTTTACATGCCCTTTAACAAAAAGTGCTGATTTTGTAGAGGTGCAGTGCATTAATGATTTGGGTCTTGACTGATACATGCAGTGCTTTCCTAATTTTATTGCCTCTTAAACAACATATAGGCTACAGGCTGAAGGTTCCAGCTGCTCTCAGCCTGCATATTTTTGCAGCCTGAGAGAAGCAGAACTGATCCCTGAGAGCAGCTGGAACCTTCAGCCCATGTGCCCATTCCCTATATGTTGTTTTAGGAAGCCTGGAAACCCCTGATGGTTCTGGATGTGGTCCTATTCCAATGTGTACCTTCCACACATACCGTTTTGGCCTGGGGAGGCCAGCAGTTATAGCTTTGCTGCTTGTTATGTAGAAATACAGTAGAACCCCCATTGTACATGCCCTGATTTTAACTTTTCCCTCATTTTACATTTGTTGTTTTGTGGTCCCACCTATATATTATGCCCATGATACATTTCCCAGATTTTACATTTTCCTGCATTTTACACCATTTTTTTCTGGTCCCCTGAAAAATTTAAAATGGGGGGTTTTACTGTAACTATTTTTTGCACTTATACGTACAAGTGGGAACTCTCATGTATTGAGCCATTTGTCCTTCATACTAGATTGTGGGCATCTACTGTATGCTCAGCAGGCTCACTAGTCTCACTTGATATTCATTGCTCTCATAACTCCTCATGTCATTACACATAGGTGTCTAATACAACAACATCTCTCAACCAAACCGTGGAGCCAAGTCTGCAAAACCTGGAAGTCATGTTTACAAAACAGACCGATTACCTCCACATTGTCCAGAGCCTTCAGAGCCTTCTCTACACCCTGGTTCAGCAAACCTCAGAAATTCCCTTCTGGAAGAATCCGGACATGTCTCTGGATGAATTGGCCGCACGGGTGGATCTATATGACTGGTACAGGTAAGACAGTCTCTTCTAGAACATATATATATCATTTCCTCTCTAGATATCTTTGGACCTATGTCTATAAGGCTAATACATAGATTGCAACATATGCCTGTTACCTTGTTATTATCTAGGAGGAGCCTTTACTAAAGGTGGCCATACAGGGGCCTCTTCAGACCAATTTGGCAGCTTATCTGCCCATGTATGGGACTCACCAATGGGCCTGCCTGACTAATTAGAAAAAGCATTGGATGAGGAACACATCAGCATGTTTATGCAGTCGGTGGGGGCATTAAAGGAACTTTGACCCACTGGCTGTAGAAAAGATACACCTTCTCATTCTGTCTCCCCTAAAAAGTCCAACCACAATGCTGTTGAATGTTCCAGGATATCAACTGTGTGTTCGCTATGTATAAACTTGCCAAATCAGATGATCTTTACCTAATCTGACAACCAACGTTCTTTGCCAAATCAGGCCCCCGGGCCACTGCTTACATCAAGAAAGGACTGCATCAGTGTGTCTTTGTCTTTTTTTGCCAGAAATCAGTTGGGCAGGTCACCAGGAGGCCATATATAGACCAATAAGCTGCTGATCATGTACGTTCTTATTGCAGTTACAGTACCATGCTGATTAATCCTGTTAGTTTTGTTGCACACTCGTCTAATTTTATGATTGGTGCTTATTGCAGAGAAAAGCAAACATGTGTCGTGACAGGTTGCATGTCCCATTGACATCAGTAGGATTCACAATAGGTTCTCTCAGACCTCAGCTTATTGCTCACAAATGCGCACCAATGAATCCTCATGTGATTATTATGTATGTAGGGCTACTTGTATTGTCATGCTCCGAAATCATTCACGGTTTCGCATGTGTGTTTTTTTGTTTTTTTTTAAAGTTGGGGCATCTATTATTATCATATTAGCTGAAGTATACCTTGTCCGTTATATTAATAGCCCCTAATATGCAGACACCCAATTACCTGTTTTTTTTAACAGAAAATAAATAAGAGCTATACATATCCTAAAATAGTGTCCTTTTCCCTTTAAGGATTTGATGTCCTTTTTATTAATTCCACTGAATTGAACAAACTGTCGGCATTCAGAAGGCTACAGTGTTTGTGCCATGCAGCTGCTTGGAATTACTTTTATTGCTGTACTTAATCATTTAAGCATCAGGTTGCTCCATTGAAAAGGCACAGAATTGATCTGCAGCCATTGACCCGGGGGGGCCTTAAGTAAATGGGCAGTGTATATATATATTGTGGTGTTGTGCCTTCCTAATTACTCTGTGACATTTGTGAAATGTTAACAAGGAATTATGCCAGCAAAGCTGACTCTTCTATTCTATTATTCATGGAACTTAACGTAATCTCATTTATGGGTGACTACAAATGATGTAATGGGCCTAGCTTAGGCAAAGACAACGATGCATTCAATTTCATGTACAAGGACCAAACTAAAAACACTGCTTCACACTTTAACTGTATATTTTCAGTAATAGGATCAAAGAGGGGACACTAATTTCCCTCTATACAGCATATATCACAAGGTTTTAAGGAGTTTACTTGCTTATGGCTACATAACTGCACACTCAGTATGGGTATTCCCAGGGGCAATAAGGGCTATTCTGTTGTTTAAAGATATTGAGACAGGTAATGCTTAAAGGGGAAGCCATTTTTTTTAAAGAAGATGTTATTGTAAGCACTGTTAAAAAAAATGATCATTTAAACATTGGTTTTACAGTTAGTAATTGCTATTGAAAGTGTTTTTCATCTGTCTCTGTTCTTATAAAACCATGTAGCAGAAGCTAGCCGGTTAAAATACACGTAAGGAAGCCTGTAAGTGTAAGGCATTTTGGAAGGTGAACTTACTGCTACTTACTTACTTACTGAACTTACTGCTACATTGTTTCAGCAGTCTGCACCAGCAGTGCAAAAAGGAACAGCTCTTTCAGTTGCATTTCAAATAACTCTCAAACCACTGAAATGTTAAATGCATAAGTTGATTTAAATTCTCTTTCATTATGCAGGGAAAGCAAGAAACCTTACTTAATATAATAAAAGTATGTACATTCTGTACATCCTAAAACACTTGCAGGAGGGTACTCCGCTGATGCCCTTAATGCAACTGATTCCAGGTACAAAGTACTTACCCTGAGGATAAATAAAAACAGCAGAATAATAGTGGAATTTTCCCAAGCCAAAAGTGTTTTTACAGTTGCATATTTGTCCCTTAAACTTATAGTGCTTTGGCTGTGTTCTGTCTTTCTGTAGGTGGCTGGGGTACCTGGGTCTGCTTCTGTTCCATGTCCTCATTTGTTTGCTGGTGCTATTTGGACTGATCCGCAACTCAAAGGGTACCCTGATATGGTAAGTAGCTTGAATTACTTCTTCTCATGCTTGCCCAAGACTCATGTTTCTATGGTCATACTGGGCAGGAATATATTATTTAGTACATTAAAAGGAGGCATAATAAGTAAAACACTCAGTCTGTGATCCACTTAAATTTGCTAGGTGTAAGTGTGCCCCAAGAAATAAGCAATAGCAGGGTTAAATATATCATTTAAAGGTGTTCTCCGAGGTGCTTTGAAGGCCAACCATAAAGAATCGCAAGTGGAAAATCTATCACAGCATCCATAAATCTGATGCTGTCACCATGGTTACCCAAAGCAGCTGGAAAGCTCCATCAGTACAACCTCTTTCTTTCTGTGACTAAAGGTAGCTCTTTTTTTAAAGTATTTATAGTTTTAAAGAGAATCAAAGTAGATTCTGTAGAGGAGATTCTGCTTGGAGTGGATAATAGGAGAGAGGAGTACAGTTATAAATCCACAACAATGATATATAATATTATTTTCTAAATTGATGAAACTGTGTCAAAATGACATGAGATGTGCTGCTATGGTATTTAGCCAGGTGAATGTCCCATCTCAGCTTTCTACTTTCTGGTTCTGGAAGAGTTAAAGCAAGGTTTGCCTTCTCCCTGTTTATTTCTCCATCTGCCATTTTCCCTACAAAAGGATTTCCCTGCAGTCCCTTCACTCTGACGCTTTGAGTTTCCCCTTGGCTTTCAGCTCAAAGCTCTTGAAAGTCTATAATCCTCATTATTAATTCATCGACTACATACCAGTGCTTTGAAGAACCTTCACTCTTTTGTTTCATCCTTCTTGCTTGCGTTCTCCGCTCCCAGGTTATAAAAAGATGAGTCAGAATGTAGCATTCACACCAAAATAAATGCCTCCTAATTATTTGCTCTTTTTCACATTCATACATACTTACCTCATTCTCTTCCTCCCAGCAGCATTCTAATGGCTTTGTTACATAATACCGATCTAGTTTCCTTTATCTGCTCAGCTGAACCATTTTAACTGGGAATGCTATTTTACTTATTGTAATTGTAAGACGAGCCACCGTATTCAATAACAGACTCTGATTAGATAGTTCTGATGTTTTAACCTTCCCTCTTCATCATTATCTAATGCTATGAGTCAAGCCTGTTTTCAAAAAATAGTTTGGACACGGTGTACCGTAATCTTTATATAAAAAGAAAATGGGATGATTTGCAATTCATTTAAACCGTATGGGCAGCTGAAATCCTTTATCAGGCAAGAATGGGACAACGTTACACTTTTAAATGTATAGCAATGGTCTCCTCCACTCCAAAACGAGTGTTTTTAATATAAAAGCTTGTGCAACACAATGGGAAACATGCCACATGGCCAATTATATTGAAATGAGTTGCTGGCATGAAACGAGTTGCAATGAGCATGTATTTTTCAGAAAACTATAACACTTCTCAGTTTCAACAAAGACATATGTTGAATTTGTACTATTTTCACAGTACAATGAAATGAAAATTAAATTGGGTTTAAATGATTTGCAAATCAGCCCTTTCTCTTTTTAATTACATATTACACAGTGTCGCAGCTTTTTTTTTTGGAAACAGGGTTATAGTTACTCTGATTTCCAAACTCCAATGAGGCATGGCTTATTGCAGGGTAGATATTCTAACTTTTTCAACTTTTTCAAGATGCATAGTCAGTGTCTATAATACGCCACCAGTGGGAGGTTTTCAGAGCAACTACGTTTGGCTGGGTAAACACCCTTGCACTTTTCTGACTCTGCAAAATAATGATCCAAACTTAAAAGCCTTCAAAAGAAGGACAGAGAGTATGTTTAGTCTGATTCCCCTGATCTCTTTCTAAACTCAGAAAACATATCAAGCTGAGCCAGAGAGTGTGTGCTTTCATATATCGTAAATTAATATTCTGACTCTTCTGACTTTGAATCTGAATTGCATATTATTTCAAACAGAAGTAACCTTATATTTCCTTCGGCTGCCACTCTGCAGTGCTTTATAGACATTATACATCAGCACCTGTGCCACAGAAGCTTACAGTTTATGGTCCCTATGTCACTCAAACACACCATGCTCCGAGTCTGTTTATTTACAATGAGCATATTAGTCTGCAGTTGTTATCCTAAGGAAAAAAAGCAGATGTGATCTCAGTTGTTTGAATTGCTTGCCATAGTCTGCAGAAAAATCAGATATGTGATGTAGAGCATATTTTGTTTTAGCTTCTGCCTTGTGAAAGTAGCAAGGAGAGAGCAAAATCACTGATGCCTTATCCTCTGACCACCGTATGTTTTTATTTTGTGCAGTGTGTGTTTCCTTGGAGTGCTGGCTCTGATTATAAGCTGGGCAGCCATGGGCCTGGAGCTTGCGGTTGCTGTGGTAAGTAAACCAATATTATGTATGTAATTGAGAGGGAGACTCCGCTAGATCCTGTTGTTATGCAATGTATATTGGCAATATATACATCTATATATATCAATACATAAAGACTAATCATCAGCAGAGAAAGGCTGGTGTTCCAGCCAAAACATTTGTTCTTTGCCTAATAAAATTATTAGATTAGTTTGGATTAATTATATCTTATCTTGGATCAAGTACAAGGTACTGTTTTATTATTAGAGTGAAAAAGGTAATCATTTTAAGAAATATGGAATATTTAGATAAAATGGAGTCTATGGGAGACGGCCTTTCCGTAATTTGGAGCTTTCTGGATAACGGGTTTTCGGATAATGGATCCCATACCTGTAATAATAAAACAGTACCTTGTGCTTGATCCAAATTAAGATATAATTAAGCCTTATTGGAAGCAAAATCAGCCTATTGGGTTTATATAATGTTTACGTGTTTCAATTATTTTATAGCAGACTTGAGGTATGAAGATCCAAATTATGGAAAGATCTGTTCTCCAGAAAACCCCAGGTCCCATACCTGTATATGTTCTCCCTGTCTGCAGTACATTGCATTAACAGAAAGCAGATTATCTCCATGTTATGACCTTTATTAATAAATTTTCTCATGCATTGTTGTCCCCAAGGGCTCCAGTGACTTCTGTGTGAATCCTGACACATTCGTCTCCAAAATGGTAGAAGAGAAATCTGTGCTCAGTGCAGGTAAATCTGTAATAACTATATAAAACTTAAAACGATGTCTAAACTTCAGTAGATGTTTAACAATAGGGATCTGCAAGGTGTTTAGAGACTGTATTTTGAGGAAAGACAATCTATCAGTTATTAGTAGAGTCTTTATGCTTTCCTTTTTAATCCTCTCTCTGTCTAATGGGACAATTAAATGGTCAATATATAATAATAATAATAATGTAATATTTGTGGTGTATGTCCTTGCTTTTGTAAAGGTGTTCTGACTTAAAGTGGCCATATACAGGCCAGTAAAACTGCTGACAGACTGAGTATGGGGCCCTCCTGATTGATATCTGGTTTAAGATCGGACAGATGTTGATCCGGCAGGTTTGAAAATCCTGTTGGGCCGAGGATCACATTGATTCATCAATGCAGTCTTCGCACCCCGTCATAGTGGGTTGCTCAGTTTATTTGGCCAAAGGGCGAAATGATCTGATCGATTCAATATCGGGCATATCTGGGAAAGAGCTGCTCATTTGACAAGTGAGGTCTTGTAGCCTAAAGTTAGCTAAACATATATCAATAGTATTATTTTGTAAGATTTCAATATGGTTATGGAAGCCTGCCAAATCCTACTGATATCCATGTACTCTAGATATCAATTGGTTCACAAATAAAGCTGGCCATAGACGTGCAGGTATATCCTTATGTCCGACGGACGTTCGGGCGTTGCAATTTCCCGACCTACCACTTACTATTCAGATTAAATGAAGTAGAAAAAGTACAAATTCGGCAATGTTCTGGCCATTAAAATTGTACGAAAGCCATGTTCAACAAATACTAGTGGCAATCTACCATTGATATCATCAGATAAGGCATAAAGGCATAAATACATGAAGAGATATTATTGGTAGCCAATATAAATCTTTTAACCTGTCCGATCAACTGAACGACCGATCGCTATGGCACGAAAAATGTTGGAACTCTCCACACGATCTTGTTCAACTGTATCTTTGTGTCTATAGCCAGCTTAAAGGAGAAGCAAACCCAAAACTTAAAAAAACCCTACCCTACATAGACCCCCCCCTCCCTCCTCCCCCCCAGCCTAAGTGTTACCCCTGGCAAATGCACCTAAGTCTTTACTTACCCCTCCATACAGATTCTGCCCAGCGAGGTTCACGGGCGCCATCTTCTTCTCTTCGGTAATCTTCGGAATGAGGCCGGCAGAGTGGCGCAGGTGGAGCAATTTTCTGTGACAACTGCGCATGCGCAAAACTCACGAAAATTGCAGAAGCGCCGGTCCCATTCCGAAGATTACTGAAGGGGCTGAAGATGGTGCCCGTGAACTCCGATGCCTGAATCTACACCGAGGGGTAAGTAAAGAGTTAGGGGCATTTGCCCGGGGTAACATTAGGCTGGGGGGAGGGGGTCTATGTAGGGTAGGGGGGTAGGGGTTTTTTAACTTTTGGGTTTGCTTCTCCTTTAAAGGACCAGTAACATCAAAACAAAATTTAAAAAAAAATCATTAATATACATCGAAAAAAAAAACACCAAGACAAATTAAACGTTAAAACCGCAAAGTCTTTATTAAGAAATAACTTACCGAAACGCCACTTGCGCTCCTCTTCACAAAGCAATTGGGCGATCCATTGTGCGGCGCTCGATTTCTCCTCCCTGCCTTCCTTATAGGAGATAGCCAGTGAGGAGAAATCGAGTAAATCGTCGCCGCGTCTCCTTTTCTGAAGAGGAGCAGAAACAGAGTTTCGGTAAGTTATTTCTTAATAAAGGTTTTGCGATTTTAACGTTTAATTTGTCTTGGTGTTTTTTTTCTATGTAAGGACATGTTGAGTGTGTATTTGATGAGAGCGTTTCTTTCACTTATGTTAAAATGTACCTACAATCATTTCTAAAGTTATTTAAACATGTGGCAGCTGTGTTGCCAGTGTTCTTGTTGATACAGGAGAAGAGAAATGGTCTCTGCTGTCTTCAATGAATGGTTGCCATGTGTTTGTACTTACTAAAATTAAATAGACTAGAGGAATTAGAATGTCCTGCCAGTGGTGACAGAGCTTTTATTGGGTTATATCTCTTAGACTACCCAGCAGTAAAATGATCAGCGAGGGACAAACGGGTGATACAGCACATTTTAAGGAGCACCGCAGTATTACAGAATTAGTGTTGGCCATTTAATTCCACTACTCCCACTGCTTACACATCTGCTACCCAGTGTACATTAAGACAGATTAGGTCTTGGGTTCATGTGGGCTAAGTGGATACTTCCATTAGGGACTACGGAGATCACAGATACTGTTTTACCTTCCCGAATCATCTATGTAAAACCCTGTAACAAGGGCCCAGCCGTCCGTACTGTAAATGGATTCTGACAAGTAAATGGCTGGCTGGCTGACTGAGGATTTAAAGACAAATAAAAGGGTCCAGAATTTGCTTAAAGAGAAACTGACACCAGAAATTAACCTTTTGTATTTTTCTGATCCCCATGTTCTTCTGTAATGGGGCTGCCATATTTGTGCAGCAGTGGACTGTTAGCATTAGAATCTCTAACTGACAGTTTGAGAATGGACAGTCAGGTTGGTAAAACAGTCAGGTTTAGGAACTTCAAGTAACAATTACTTTCAAAAGCCGGAGATATCCGGGAAAACAATCAACATGATCTATAGGTAACTTTTAATGTACATTAACATTTTGAAAATCAATGTTTGTGTCCATATCACTTTAAAGGAGACATGAGGCAAAAAGATTACAGGCTCCTCTAAGGGAAAAACCTGCCATTACACAATGTGGAACGATAGTGCAGTTGTTGTGCTAAGGACATTTAATTCCATGCCATCAAAGTTCTAAACCCTGTAATATATTGATTGGGAAAAAAATGGTCATTGGGAAATTGGATTATAAATTATGAGCCTTTAATTGAACTAAATGATGATAATTTTGTTAAGGGGTATAGTGTCTATGAGCACATTTATACGCCAATAAACCTATTTGTAGACCATATTAATCCAAGATGGACTCCAAAGAGATGCGTGTGGCCCTCAAAGAGATTAAAGTGATAATAATCCCATCTCCAAACATGTGAAATATCCGATAACTGGCTGGAAATTCTTGGACAGCATTGATATAGATTATTTCACTTGCTGGTTATTCCCCATTTCTAAGTCCCTGAAAATACTGTGCACTCACAATCTTACGGCAACCAAAACATCAAAGTGCAGGAGTTCATTAATCTTGTTGTAGGAACCAATTGTGTTGCAAATTTTGACCAGATGTGTTTGAATAATGTTATAAAAGCGACTGTTGCATTAATTCAAAACCTCATTCAAATCATGATTGAGTCCTGATTGAAAATCATTTTAACATATTAGAATACTAAACTGGAGATCATTGCATGTATGTTGTTTATACAAAACATGGGAACGCTGCTCTCAAAATTGGACATTGTCCTGTCCATTGGAGGTGATGATAAAACTTCTGGCTGAAAAGGTTATTTATTTTTTTTCCAGTTTACGGCTTTTATTTTATTTCCCCATCTCAATACGAGATCGGTTAGTACAGTGTCCCTTAAAGTCGCTTTTAAATATTTTAATCTAAAGAGGAAGTCCAAATGACTTTAGAGATGTGACAGCCTTGAAGACTTCGTGCTTTGTAGTGTGTCCCAAGCAGTTCTTTCTAAGCTTTACTGATGAGGGTTTGACGTGCAAGGGAGATCATGTGCTGCTTAGCATCTCCAGCCCAACAACTTGATAGAAATCCTATTTAAAACATCAATAGATATTATGACAAGGAATCATTTACTGAAGACCTTGGCCTGACAGCTAATTCTTATGTGAGAGTGGTTAATTTATTTCTGGTCCAGTAATTGCTTTCCGCTGTAACGATTGCTATTCTGTCCTCCATCCTACATGGAAACAAAGTGTAGCAAAAGTGATCTTCCACATGCGATAGTCCTGTTCCTCATCAGGTTTATTCAAAACAGCCATCTGCCTGTTGACATGAAAGGCGTGAGAATCTATATGGCATTTCTCTTCAACAGGAAGGTACTGGAGTTTAAATATTAGTTGATTCTAAAGTTAATTTACGATAGCTTCTTCGATTGGCCTCCTGTTTTGCATGTGTTGTTGCTTCCAGTGATTAAGGGGCTTATTTATTAAGGTTCGAATTGTGTTTTCCATGAAAATTCAAGCTTTGAGGTGTTTTGGGGGGGGTTTTTTGGTCAAAAACCGAATTATCGGGTTAAAAAAAAAAAAACTTGCATTTTTTTAAGATTTATTATACCCTGACCCTGAAAATAGCTTGAATCTGAAAATACACCTGTCGAGGTAATGTAGAAGTGAGTGGCAGACTGTTTCGTATCACAGATACGTAATCATAGCCTATGATTACAAATCTGTGATATGAAATGCGTGATATGAAATTTTAACTAACTGAAATAAACTTCAACATTTTACCTTTACGAGTGGTGTTTGAAGTGCTTGCCGACCTTCTTTCTGCATGCCAATGTTCTTCCCCTAAGCTATGGGTTCGGGGCAATGCACCCGGACCACTCGTTGAACTCGTGAGTGTGACTCCTTTCCTTCAACTTTTTACAAAGCATGATAAATAGACCCCCTAGTATTCTCCTTGGTTGCAGTTCAATTTGGAACTCTGAATAATATCTAAATGCCAGTTCTGTATCACTTATCATGCATTTAGGAGGGTTTCTAGGTCCCTACTAGACAACAGACTAATTGCTGTAGCATGGACTCAGAAACTGCTTAATAAATTACTAGTGAGAGTCTTAAAAAACTCACTAAGGTCCTAGTGAGGCATTCTTGCTTGGGATTGATAATGGACACCACATGCACAATGCTTAGTAGAGAACTCACCAATTTGACATATTGGTTCAGGTGCCCCTCAGCTCCAGGGAGAGGACAAACCTTATGCGAAACAGGAAAAATGGGTGTTGAGCACTTAGAGGTACCCCAAAAAGGCCAGACGTAAAAGTGTAATTTAAACTTTAACATTTAAACATTCATCTCTCAAGCCTTACATGTTTTGTGTCCAAGATACAGTTAATCATAGGCATTCTTGGTCGTCACTAAGCACAAAGCTAATTGCTGGGTCTGTTTCTAGTACGGAGACACACAATAATTATTATTCCCTGTCTTGTTTAATGGAATGACAGCATCCCTCTGATCTTACATTGTATAATGGGTTCCAGGCATCAAAGCTACACTTCTTATGAACTTTTTTTATTCTTTCCTCTCTCTTTAGACATCCTGAACTACTATCTTGTCTGTAACACTGGATCCCCCAATCCCTTCCAGCAGGTAATCCAGATGTTTGCTTTCTACTCCGGAAAACAAAATGGTAGAAGCCAAACAGCCATGTATTTAATCTTATATACGCCATTCTGCCTTTAGTTCCATCATTAAATTCCATCCTTTAGGCTGAAGGATTGTGCAACCAATGTTAAATTAGTGAGCCCAGAAGAGGGAAAACTCACGCAAAAGAAAGGCATTGAGATCTAGAGCTTGACTTTCAGAAGATTAAAAGTAATATCACTACCAACAAAACTCAGAAATTCCAAGCTACAGCCCATCCATATTATTTAGCCGTAGTCTAAACACTCCAGTTACACGAATGTGGTGCCATAAATAGAACAGCCTACTCTTACTGCCTGAGGTTATTGACACATTTATTTCACAAAACATTACCTCACCGATTTGCAGTAACTGAATGGTATGCTTGGGCACAGCGTACCTAGAGATGAAGATTAAATGCAGTGTTGGACTGGCCCACAGAGATACCAGGAAAACTCCTGGTGGGCCCAGTTGTCAGTGGCCCCTCATGCTGCTAAACATTTGGCCTATTTCATAGACATTCCCTATTTCTATTAGAACAAAGAGGTGAATAAGATTAAATAATAGATTATAATATGTAAATAAAAGACACTAAGAGAATAGAGGCTAAGTGAGGAAAGGAAGAATATTAGTACTGAGAGTGGGCCTTGGTCTAAGGTTTTTGGGTGGGCCCCTGTTGTCTCAGTATGATACTGATTAAATGCCACGTTCTTCTGCTTCCACAGATGTTGTCAAGTGGTCACAAAGCCCTGGTGGAAATGCAGGATGATGTCCTGGACCTCTTACGATCAGCGGTGAAGGATTACCCTGACTCCAAGGTATGGAGGAGACTTAACTTTAGAGAGATACCCTCCTCAAACTGCTTGGAGTATTTCCACAGTGATAGTGGGTCAGTAAGTTGCTTTCAGAGACAACCTGGTGGGGCAAGCAAGCCCTCAAGACATCTCTTGTAGGCTACTGGGTGCCTTCAACTTGTCTTTGAATGTTCCTGAAAGCACTTTACTAAGCAGAGTAGGTTTACTTAATGTCACAGTGACTAACTGATCATGTATGACTACCTTAAAGTCTCCTGTGTGGCCCTCGGCTAACAAAATGACCACTGCTGAGGTATTTCCGAAAGTACAATGGAGCAGGCACTCAAATAAAGGGAATCTTCCACCAGGTTGTTGAAGCAAAGTGAAAAAGATTTATTGTGTCCACAGCCATACGCTTTTTGTGTTACACTTAGCCACCAGATAGAGGTATTACACAAAGGTATAAAAGTAAAACATCTCTTCTCTAAACCTTTAGGATTATCTTGTCTCCATACAAGGAGTGCTGAATTCCACAGAGATCAACTTGCAACATTTGACAGCCTTGGTAGATTGCCGTAGTTTACACTTGGTAAGTCTTGGCCTTCCTATGACAGTTTGCACCACCAAAAAAAAACTGCATAAACACTATCAGAACTTTCATAAATATCTTTAATTATTTTTACACAAACATATCTGATTTTACAGGTTATTTCTTACTTTAAAAAACAGAAAATCGAATATATTTCTTTTGTGAAATGATGTATTTTGGGAACTGAAGTGAACTACTCACTAAGCAGAGGGTCTCGGGCTACCAGAATTAGTTTGTGTGTGTGTGTGTCCCACACTTCCTTATAATAGTTACCTTGGTATAACAAGCTTATGCTTACTTGAGAGCACAGGCAGCACAGAGATCATCCTCCCAGCACTAGTAATTGAACCTGTATGGAATATAGATACTGTATAAACTACATTTTATGTGTGTAATTGAGCCATTTTCCATTTATAGGATTATGTCCAGTCCCTCGCTGGTTTTTGCTATGATGGTGTAGAAGGACTAATTTACCTGGTTCTCTTTTCGTTCGTCACTGCCCTGATGTTCAGCTCTATTGTATGCAGCGTACCTCACACCTGGCAACAAAGGAGGTAAATGTGGCCTTTACTTATCACTTAGTCCCGACATGCACAGCCATGCAGACAATACACAACCATGTGAGTGGATGCCCAGGGAGCTTTCCCTTCAGATATTGTAGAGCATCCCTAGGAGATGTATCATCACTGCTGCTACATGCATTGTCTGTAGTGACAAAAAACAAGATTATTATTATATTATTGTGATTTAAAGGAACAATAAATAACCTTTTATTTGTGCATGCCCATCGGGTAAAGTGCGGTTTTCCTTTGCATGTTTGCTCTGCAACTCTTCTCAGGAAATGGCTCCCAGGTACATTATCTTAGAAACCGTAGCATCAAAACCTTAAAATGTAATTAAATATAATGTACCGTTGCTCTGCACTTGTAAAAGTAGCATATTTGCTTCAGAAAGACTACTATAGTTTATATAAACAAGCTGCTGAGTAGCCATGGGGGCAGCCATTCAAGCTGGAGAAAAGGCACAGGATACACAGCAGATAACAGATGAGCCCTGTCCAATACAATGGTGTTTTATCTGTTATCTGCTATGTAACCTGTGCCTTTTCTCCTTTTCAGCTTTGAATGGCTGCTCCCATGGCTACACAGCAACTTGTTTATATGAACTATAGTTGTCTTTCTGAAGCACCACGCCGTGTTTGCCAGTGCATGCTAACAGTATCGTATATGTTAATTACTTTAGAACAATAATTTTTTGGTGTTACTCTTTAATTGGGGCTCATTTACAAACATTGGCAACAGATTTGAATTTTTCAGCCAGCTGCAGGTAGAACAAGGAAAGCCAGCATCTTATTGGTTGCTATGGATTACTGCCCAGGTGCAAATCTGCCCAGTGTTTATAAATGAGCCTCGTTGATGGTTTCAGACGACCGTTCCTCCCGAGTGCCGTAATCAGTGCTAGAAACTAAATAATTAGATCAAGTGGTCTGCCACAGTTTTTGTATGGTCCCATCTACCTGTGATGGGACCATACCTCTCCCAGGGAGACTACTGGACCAATCCTATGCTTGCTTCTAGGGCATTATTACACAATAGGAGGGCTATGGGATGAGATAGTGTTGGGCTAGTGCAAAGCAGAATCTGCAGTATCCATTTCATAGAAGTTAGGGGCAAGATAATTGGTTCCTTCAGTTAATATTTCCATTATACAAGTAGAAAGAGAATTGAAGGTGTGTAGCTGAATGTTACCGCTATTGAGCGCATTGCGTATGCAGCACAGAATATCCTTGACAGATATTTTAATCTGTTGAAAATTCAGCTTTTGCATTCTTGTTTCTCTTATAAACTGTATAACTTTGCATATTTTCTGTAACTAGGTTAGAAATACAGCATTGTATTGTATTGCAAGTATGCAGCTGCTAGTAGATGCCACCTTCCATTCTTTAGCCTGTTATGCATTTGCCTTTGCTCACCAGATGGTGAATATAGAGTGGAACTGGGTATATGACTTTAGTATGGGGTCCTTATGGAGCATATGTCCTTGGCAGTTTCGGAGGTATGATCTCAGTCCAGATTTCCCAGTGGAACCCTGTAGCTATGGCAGTTTAAGGAACACGTATAAGTATATTTATAGATGCCAGCCTGCTGGGCTTAGATGTATTCTCTACATTTCCATCCTTTAACCCCTTAGCCTGAAGGCAGATATCTGCCAAACTGTGAATAATAAGCCACACTAATGATTTGCCCCCTTAAAAATAACTGGGCACTTTGTGAGCAAAAACATGCGTGTCTTTATTTATAGATAGCAGGTTCAATAGCCTGTAGAATCATTGCTGATCTCAATAGCAAAGCCCTATTTTATTTGGCATGCTGTTTGGGTCTATTCAGTATCAGGTTTTCATTTAAAATGGGAATCTGTATTTTGTTCTTGTGCTTAGATTGCCACCTAGTGTTGGCTTTTATAAATGGCATGTCATTGCCATGTGTTTAGTAATGCCTATTGTTTTGCAAGGGGAGGACTGATCTTATAATGAGTAATTGATGGCTACAACTGATATGTATTTATTTTGATAACGCTTGCCTTTTCATCTTTGTGAATGTTGTTGTTTCACCAGGGCCAACTTTGAAGATGGCGAAGAAGAGACCACCACCCCGGGGACCCGCCAGACTCATGATAATTTGTATAGGGTGCACATGCCCAGTTTGTACAGTTGTGGGAGCAGCTATGGGAGCGAGACCAGTATCCCAGCAGCCGCACATACAGTCAGCAATGCTCCAGTGACAGAATACATGTGAGTAGCTATCATAGAGTCGTTCTGTTATAGCGAAGGAAGTGTTGCTGTTCTTTTTTTATAGCCCAGCTATGACAAAGAACTTCTATCATAAGCTATAAACACTTATTTTGCTGCTACTGCTCCTGGAGCTGGCATACACATGCTCTATGGTTATATATATCCAGACCCTGCTTATTAGTAGATTTGTGAATTCACTTGTGAACTGGTAGGCCACACAAACTCACAGAATGAGCATTGAAGTCTATATGATTAAGGGATCTCATCCCGAAAAGCGTTTGGTTTTGTAACAGCTACCTGCTATAATAAAACAAGCCCAGAAGTGCCGTCTATTTCTAATTTTGTGTGCAATACAGCGGGTGCACCTGGCAGAGGGAGTAGTTAGCGGTGAGCTTGAGCGGTCCCCAATTTTTTTGTTTTGTTTACTTGCAGTATAGATTATATAAACAAGCTGCTGTGTAGCCATGGGGGCAGCCACTCAAGCACAGGATACACTGTAGATAGATGAGTTCTGAAGAATCCCATTGTATTCCACAGAGTTTATCTGCTTTGTATCATGTGCCTTTTCTCCTTTTTCAGCTTTCAAATTGCTGCCCCCATGGCTACACAGCAGCTTGTTTAAATAAACTACTGCAGAGTTTCTGAAGCAAACACACTAGTTTTACCAGTGCAGGACAACAGTACACTATATTGTCATTTCTTTAAAACCCTTTCATTTTTTGGTGTTACTGTTCCTTTAATAAGAAACGCGTGTCCTCCATTGGAACACTCATTGCCAAGCCCCATACCGTCACTGAAAGCACATCAGCTAAGGGACACGATGGATTGCTGTAGCCGAGCACATCGCAATGAATTCAGCCTATAATGCAAATCACATTGTTTTATTGCAAGCTGTGCATGGTTCCAACCTAGGGCCGTTCTTTGTGGTGTGTGTTTACTCAAAATGGAATTGTACGTTTTTTTCCCCTTCATCTTCAGGAGTCAGAATGCAAATTTCCAGAATCCACGTTGTGAAAACACCCCTCTGATTGGAAGAGAGTCCCCTCCTCCCTCTGTAAGTTGCTTTACCATATAACAGCTATAGTTCACAACCCTAATAGTGTCTCCATATGTTGTTTCCCGAGAGTGCCCATACATAATCTAAAATGTTCTGCTGATTTAGCCATGCAATGGATTCATGTATGGCATTAAAACAATTGATACCTTCACATAAGCTTTTAAGTATGGCTAGGATTGACCAGGGCTCCTCAACCTTTTTACCTGTGAGCCGCATTCAAATGTAAAAAGAGTTGGGGAGCAACACGAGCATGAAACAAGTCCCTGGGGGTGCCAGATAAGGGCTGTGATTTGCCATTTAGTAGCCCCTATGTGGACTGGCAGCCTGCAGGAAACTACACCTGGTTTTTATGTAACCAAAACTTGCCTCCAAGCCAGGAATTCAAAAAAAAAAAAAAAGCACCTGCTTTGAGGCTACTGGGAGCAACATTCAATAGGTTGGTGATCACTGGACTAGATGGTAAATCCAGGATGTGCCGGCCTCACTACACAGGCCTCTCTTGATCCATGTCCTGTGACATAGACTGATGCCTTCTGTGACCTGGTCTACTGAGCACATACTTCTATGTATGGCCAGCTTTACGGCTATACTTTGCCTAAAGAAAAGTAAATTAAATGTAAATAATTTTAACTCTATGATTTTTTTCTCTTGCCATGCTCTAGGAGTAATTCAGCAGTTCAAGTATAGTTTATTTTATCCAGACAGCTCCAGAATAGTCTGTCACTATTCCCCATAGTGTTTTATTCATACTAATACTTTTTCACTTAGCTTTTTTCTGTGCCATAACAAGACATGTACTTTGCACTGCTAGCTAATTCTGATGGCAAAACAATGTTATTGAATTGTTACAGTTAGTAGTATTAACGCATAATGCACCACATTACAAACAAGCCCTTAACCTTTATCTGGTCACATACCAGTACGTACAGATGCCAATATACCCTGAAGCTTGTTCAGTACTATGGAAAATCCAAAATACTTTTTTATTTCCAAACTCCTTACTTTAAAAACCCTGACATAAAACTAGACATGAATACTATTAATTTTTTTTTTGCATGTGTGCTGATAAAAAAGCTCAGTGTCAGCTCTGATATGAATTATTTTTGGTAAGTACTTAGAAATTGCAACATTCTCACACCTCTGCAGAGCACAAAAGTGATCTAAAAAGAGCCTGGTTTTTAATGCATAATTCAAAGGATTTATAATGGGAAGACACTTGCTTTCTGAAAGCGGAACAGTAGGGTCTACCTGCACAAACTTTCCATTTGTTATTACATTATACCCAATTTTTCAAATGGAACTGGCATTTCTCGCATACTGGCCCAAGCATGGCATTAGCAGCATGGTAAAGGTTTGAGCAATCCCAACAGCAGTGAAGGGGTGAATATCTATATTTCCAAAAATCACTTGTGATATAGGCTTGATCTAATGTTCCCATGGCATGGAGCTGTATATAAAGCAACATTATGTAAAATAAATACTGCCATAAATAAGTTAAAGTAAGTCAATAGGAAGAAATACTAAAGTCAATAATTATTGACGTTTTAATTACCCGATTCCCTTGATCCCTGCCTTGGTGGTCGGCATCTCAACCATTTTGTTTTACACCCTTAGTTGATGGGCACGGCATTGAAAAGGTATGTTTGCTGTCTTAATACAGAAGAGAAATACACTTGCCAGGAGTCGAGAAAAACTGGCAACCCCTTAGCTTAGCTTTTCATTAGCAGCCCACTGAGCATGTGCAGAGTCACTGACACTCACAAGATGGCCTAACAAGATGGGAAGATGGTTCATGGAATTGATCATTACTATAACAGGGCTGCTGAACTTTGGGGCTGGTATAGTACATTTATTAGATAACATAAAGCACTTCTAGCCATAATATTTTAGGCTTTTGTTTCTATTTAAATCATTGCATTTTTAGTCTTTTGCATCAGTGGTGTAGTGGCTCCGTAACTTAGAAGAGGTCTTCACCTTAAACCACAGATCCCGTTAATAGAGTCATGCTTGGAAATACTTAGCAAGCACAATACAATTCTTTTGGTTTTATAGACAAAAGCATTTAGCTGAACAATCCTCCCTTGCGAGTGATTAAATAGAGAGAGCACAGATGATTATTGGTTTGCCTTTCTTGATTCGCTTGTACAGGCTGATATTTGCTCACAGACAGATGTGTCTGAGCCTTTCTGTGGCCCGTGTTTAGTGATTATATGGGTAAGGTTCAGTGTATATTCATTCTTTTTTAATTGTCTAATGGAAATGTTAAAAGGGGAATATATATTTTAGCCTTCTTTAAGCTGCCATTCTCTTCCAAACTAGCTGACCACAAACACTTAATCCCCTTACAAGAAGGGTATTAGTAGACCAAGAACAAAAATTCTGATCACAAGCCATTTACTGCAATGTATATGCATTCCACTGGCATCTAAAGACATCCTGACTGTATTGCTTTATGGTAGCTGGCCATACAGTACTGATACGATCATGTGAAAGATATTCAGTACGTGCATGGTGGTCCTCTGAACCCAGCTGATATGTATGTACTATAAACATTGGTTGGTTTGGGGATCAGTTATGTTGATAAATGAGGAGGTGAAAAGGGGTTGCAGCTGTCTTCTGTAACGATGGGGGATGATAGAAAGGTAGCTATGTAATGTGTTGCACCTCCTACAGTATCCATTTATTGCCATGGCCATCCGCAGGCTAATTGGTCAGATACCTACCAGGATTGGCCCACATATGGCTACCGTAACCTCACATGGTATTTTAGTTTTTTATATTATTACAGGAATAAAGGGGGGAGGGTAAATGCAATGGCAACAAGCAAAAAGGAAAATCTTTTTCTCCCGTGAGCTCACAACCTAATTATGACAATTCCAGCATTAGCATTTATTAGCAATGTTACAGAACAGCAACACAAGCTACTATGTTATTAAAAAGGAAAACTGCAGCATTATAATCGTAACTGTCCTAAGAACCATGTATAGGAAGATCCCTTGTATGTATGTATGAGTGTTTTTGGCAGGTACCAGCAGTTGGCATCCCTACTGACCGCAGCAGTGCCTGTATAGATACACAAGGTAACAAGGAGCAGAGAAATGGGTGCTGCTGCTTTTTTATATTGTTCCGTGTTTGCTTTGTTGTACTGTGACTAACAACGTACTGTCCATGTACTGTAACTTTAATCCTTAACTTATTCACCCAAAAAACTGGGTCAATTAAGTGCAACAGACGCTGATATTCGTGACATGAGCAGATGCACTCTCATTCTGTGTTGGTCAACTCCTAGCTGCTCATCACACCAAAAAGTATCTCTTTTTTTTTTCCCCCAGTCTACCCCACCTCTCTGTGCTCCCTCCGTGATCCAGGGCTATTCCCGATAGAGCCCCTCCTCTCACACACATGGACGTATCTTCCCCATGTTGTGTCGGCTGCACTGTATCATATTTAATGCACGTTCAGGCTCCACTCTCTTTTTCTCTCTCTTTCCTGCAACATCACAGTTGTATTTGGCTGCCATGGACACTAGCAGCCATATGAGCTGGCAGTTTAAGCCTTCGGACAGTGCAAGGACGTACTGGTAACGGCGGCCGCTATTGGAACAGGTACTGCAACAAGGTCCTGCCTTTCCTCACTTAATCCTATTCCTCCTCTCCATCCCTGCACCGTCTCCCCTTCCCGCCTGGCCAACAGCTTACACTTTTTTATACCTTACACCTTTTCACTAAACTCCTAGCACACTCCTTCCCAAGATTTGTGCTGACCCAACTTGGCTTCACGTCTCAGTTATTGGTGTTAGTGGTTGTACAAAGGAACGGAGATTGGGGCCCCTACCAGTGAAGAAGCATGCTGCAGTATTCTGTTCTTCTGATATGAACAGCGAGAAGATAATTGGTAATTAGCAGAGACTGATGAAAAAACTGTGTATTGCCTAGATTTGGAACAACATTACTGTTATATACTGTTTTCTGTTATTCTAAATAATAATTCCATGTTACAAGGAGTAGTAAATGTTCCATCTCCTTATGTTCCATTTCCCTTATAGTGATGCTGTGCTGTCATGTTATTATAGTATAAATTATAGCATTTCATGCGCCAGTGATCTGTGCAGGGGTTACACAAACACTGTGCTGTTTCATCATAAATACATCTGTTATAGCTTAGCATTTGCCCCATGCAGTCTCATTAAATACCTAAGTATGTAGTAATAAAATGGGATTCTACTGCATAGCACTTGTTCTTGCCTTCAGGTCTTTGAGGCACAAATGTGGCTTGAGTGTAAACATCCTTATTGTTCATGTTTCTTGCAGGCTATACATATTATTTGCCAGTAAAGGTGTTCTTTTCCAGTCAAGGTTTTTGTAACCTCTACCTTAGTTCCATGTGATCTCTTAGTGTCCAGAGTTATGTTGGTTCAGCATTTGTCTGTCCCCACAGGCACCAACCCATAGTGGAGACTGGCGTCATTTAACTCCTGTGTTGCAGTTAGATAGGACACACCACACGGCAAATGCAGTCAATATTATAAGGTTAATTAAGGCGTATTTAAGACTGCTGTGAGTAGAAATGGTAATTTTTTTTTATACTTTTCACTCTTACAAGTGCTATTTTAATTGCTTGGGTTTTTTCTAAAGTTAGTCACTGGGCACTGTATGTGCACTTCATAGTAATGAAACATTTCTGCCCAAGCCTAAGGGACTGTAATACTAATAAATCAGATTTGGGTAGAACCAAACAATAAGTTAGGCCACACACAAGCCACTTTGTTGCAATATCTGACTGATCTGCTTCATCACCATGCAGAAGTGTTGTCCCAGACTCTTCTCCCACATGTACTCATGTCATTTAATGCTCTGTTTTACACCATGGTTTGAGTAGCCATGACAGTTGCTTGGCCCCACAATGAAATTAATGCTCATATAAATGAAAAGATGATGCTTGGGATGATTAGGACGTACAGTTCTGTATTGAGAATTACCCATGTTGCAGTTGTTTTTAATCATTCTTGGGCCAACAGTATCTGATCGATTTTTAAGTCTTGCCCCAGCTGTAAAAGCTGATCCAACCATTAGACGTAGCCCTGTCTGTAGAGAGCTCTCCTTAGACTACTACTTGGAGCTTTCCCAGGAAATCCATCTGACTTGTGAATATTACCAGCTAGCCTTGGTGATGATGATAGAAAAGTACTTTTCTGTTGGTGTCTTGTGGCTGATGGAATATCCGCACAACAACCCCTTCCCTTTTGGGTTGTTTTTGGATGCCCTCAAAGTCTTAGCACCTCTGAAAGAGACCTGATTATGAGCAGGTAACCGGAAAAGAGGGAGTGTACTTGGGTAGAACAAGAGGGGATGCCTATGGATCACCTGGCAAGAATGGACTGAGCACTTAGAATGTGTCTTTCTCCTTTCCCATAAAACATTGGGTACTTGACAGTTATGGTGTAGGCAGCGGAGCTGTGTGTATAGCAAGCATTAGCCCAGTACCTATAATGAGCGCTACAGTATGAGCATATCAATATCAACATTGACATGTCTTTATCATAGAGTGTCATAAAGTTACATTGGCCGAGCGCTATGTATGTATAAAGTCATATTTATTTGCCTCTGATCACTAATAATATCCTCATGAAGCCATTTCAGCTGCCCATACACTCTTGGCACATTCATAGTATCACTACATTCGCCATTCTCCTCTCTCACCCTGAATGGCTGACACACACTGCCTGCGCTTCTGTAACTTGCATCTTGTGCTTTGCTACTACTACTATGAGACTAACGCCCCAACAGCATAAGACAAGAGCCCCTTGTGTCCCGCGCTCCCATACTGCATGCATGGAGAGCCTTCCTGTGTTTGCTGGCTGTATTCTATATCTCATGTAATTAACTCTGTGGCCTAAACCTTTTGTGCTCTTTCTTCTTGTTTCCTTCCCTTCCACAGGTGTTTACATTGACCTTCATTTTGCAGAATGCAATGACCATTCAGTGGATTTCCTGTCATTCCCTCTCATTGTTTTCATGGCTCCACTTGTTTTTTTGTTTTTACCTTGTATTGTGGGATGATGTCAAAGTGTGGAGCTTGGGGAGCTGTTAAAATACATGTGTTTTTCTTTCCGCTATCATGTCTTCCGTGGATTAGTCGTTGACTCCTAATGAATGAAGGTTATGGTAGATTAAAAGCAGGGCGTATATTAAAGGAATTAGTGTAAAATTATTTATGAGTACACTCTATCATTCAGCACAAACCAGCACCTCAACTTACTACTCTTACGCCCTTCCCTCAAGGCAAGTGTTGTCCCCAACAAGAAAACGTGTCAAATTTAAACAGCTTTTTGCAGTGGCGCCATTGCAAATGCCAACAACATTTTGTCCCCAATAGACCAATTTTTGCATGGTTGATTTTATATCTATAAATCTCCCTTATTTTGAAACTAATTAACATCTGCTTGACTTCTCTTTGAGTTATTTTTAAAATTCTAATATTACACAGGTTTAAGAGCCATTATCCAGAAAGCCCCGAATTGGCGAAAGGCCATCTCCCTTAGACTCCAAATACAGAATTTTAAAAATGATTTCCTTTTTCTATGTAATAATAAAACAGTAGCTTGTACTTGATCCCAACTAAGATATAATTAATCCTTATTGGAACCAAAACCAGACTATTAGGTTTGTTAAATGTTTACATGATTTTCTAGTATTAGAAGTAGGTATGAAGATCCAAATTACGCAAAGAGCTATTATCCGGAAAACCCTCAGGTTCCCGAGCATTCTGGATAACAGGTCCCATACCTGTATTAATGTAAAAAATTTAGATTTTTTTTTTTTTTTGTAACTTCCTCTCTGTGCAACAGTCTGTGTCTAATGTCAGATTTAGGACTCACTTTCTGATATATTCAGATATTTTATGAACCATTATTGTTTGCCTTGAAGAATTTTCCCTCAAAGGGCTGAAACTTCAGCTCAATGAAACTCTGATTTCTAAAGTCCCACAAGTGATCCAATTATTTTGCTTATTCACAACTAGAGGTGAGCCAAGGCTACTGGGTGGCCTAGGCAACCCGATATGTGCGAGGGGAAAGCGCTCAGTGACTGGGGAAGCAAGAGAGCCCAGACTGGGGTAGGCAGAGACTCCTCAAAAGGTACCTGCCCTGAACCCCTCATCCTTGCACCCTAGACAGGTGCCTCTAGTTCTGGTCCTGCTTACAGCACTTTCCATAGCAGCACCAGGACCATTATATATGAGAGTATCACTCGTGTATTTATATATAATGTGCCAGAAAAATTGGCTTTTATGCATTAGCTAAAACATACATATACTTATCCAGGGTATAGCTTCTTATATAGAATCATAATCCATTTAATGAGATAATAGATTTGTAGCATTTGATTGACCGTTAGTTTCTATTTCCACTGACAGGCCTACTTTGTTGACTGGTACACAGCCAAGAAACCATTACCATAATGAAAATACAATATCTGTTGTACTAATGGAATATATCGTTTAAGGAGAGTTTAGGCTGGACAAGGGTTCAATAGGCCTGGGTCATTTGCAGCTGTTCTCTGTGCATGCTGTTGGATATCTTCAACAGATTCTTTAATCGGTTGTTAGTTTTCTAATGCTAATTCTGTTTTGTCTTTCTCTCCAGTACACCTCCAGCATGAGAGCAAAATACCTCGCCACCAACCGCCCTGAAACTGAACCGGTGCACTAAGTGCAAGTCACAAGAATCTCCTGAGTGCCACTAACCCGAGCAACTACTGTGGATCAGTGCCCCTCCCCCCGACTAAAACTCAGAGAACATGGAGGATTCCTATTGGATCCCTGATTTTTGGGCAGTAGAAGCTGCAAGAGTTTGGTCATGTTTCCCAGAATGTGGTGAAACGTGTTTCTTATTTCATTAATGAAGAATTAATCACCTTTTAATAATCTCATGGAAGAATGAATCCACTTCTCCTGTGCTTATGTCTATGTCTTTATTGCATCTTAAAACATCTAGCTGTCTTCTTGATTACAAACGAGTCCCTCTTTGGGAGAGAAGAGAAGATTCCTTTAAGTGTTCGGCAGCCACTTTGTTTTTCAGAAATTGCATTTTTTTTTACATTTCTTTTAAAGAAACCTAATTTTGAAGGTCCGCTTTTTCATAAGTGCTATTCATGAAGGCAGACACTCACCAAATGTATAATCTTCCCTTGTGTGTACATAATAATATCTTTCAGACACAGTAAGATGTAGGTTTCTGTTTGACCACTTCAATCTCAAGTCAAGAAAAATCAAGTGCTACAAATAGGATTTAAGATAAAAGGATAATGTACGTATTAAGAGCTACAAAAAGGAATGCCATTCGACAACACCATTAAATACTGCCAGTTGACATATACTGTATGTATAGATAGTTTGGTTTTCCTACCCGTGTGTATGGCAAAAAGTTCATATATATCAATAAAGACCAGCAACTCCAGGACAAGTGTATTAAGAAGTGCACATACAGCCAATGTGACGTTTCGGTCCCCATTGGGACCTTTCTCAAGGAGTTGAGAAAGGTCCCAATGGGGACCGAAACGTCAGGTTGGCTTATGTGCACTTCTTAATATACTTGTTTTTTTAAGAAATCCTGGAGTTGCTGGTCTTCATTGATTATATATATATATATATATATATATATATATATATATATATATATATATATATATATATATATATATATATATATATATATATATATATATATAATCAAGTTGTAAGAGTTAGAAAATAAGGTGCGAGTAAGGGAAATGTATAGCAACATCTACAGATAAGAATAAGGGCATGCTCTGCATCCTACATTACCCTGGGCACAAACATTTCCAAATGTCTGTGAACTCACATAAGGCTTGCACTGTATATTGTTTTACTTTCTGGATTGGGTATAAATGCAGGTGGTGTATATATTTGTGTTTGAGGGTACAACTCAGAGAGTTGGAATGTATTCATGGAAGTTGAACGTTTTACAAAATATTGAACAGTTAATGAAGCCCTCCAAGGCTAAGTAAATTGCCGTTATTGTTGCAGCTCCCTAAAACACTGCTTCTGTGAAGATGTATTTTGTAGAATTGCAGTCAATGAAGTAGTTTTGTATATGTTATTGTATATACAGTATATTCTCACTGTATATCGCTGTTGCTAGCCAACTATTGTTACAGCCCATAGTTCGAGGCCGCCACTTCATTTAACTGCATCTCCTAGGATTGACTAATCCATGACATGGCTTCTCTTCTCTGTAGTCATCCAGTTGTTCAAGTAATAGTTTTACGTCAAGTTTCCAGTGAACCACCTGTGCCCTATGTGCCCCCTATATAGTTGGTTTGTAGGAGAAGAAACCCCTATAAGCATTTGTTGGACAGGAGATGGACAAGCTATAAGCCAGTCAGTTGCAAATAGTATTGCTACCTCCTGTTTTAATGATAATACGTTTGGTTAAGTTTGGCTTGTTTCTAAACTTTTCTTAAGATCATCACCCCAATTTCATTCACTCTAAAACAGGCAGTGCCATATGTGAGTTCCAAAGGATATTTCCTGAAAGCCACTTACATTGTATTTACTTCATCTAGTCTTGTCATGTTCTTCATTCAGTAGACCCCCATTTTATATTTCTTCATGGGACCAGAAAAAAAGTGGTGTAAGATCTTTGATATTTGTTAGGGACTTGAGGTTTAGGTACTTCAAGCAAATCATCACAGGGTTGAGTTTTTCTACAATACAGTCGTTGCGGTTGCGCAGTACCGTGTATCTTTTGTCACTTGCACGACATTAGAGGACGGCCACAAGAGGTGCAAACTAAGAAGGCCCCCGATTTTTAAGAAAATCAGGAAACAGTACAATATCAGAGAAAATTGCTCGTCAAATAACATTGGAATCATCAGGACCAATGTTGTAAAATCAGGCCTTGACTATACGTCTTTATCCTTTTCCATGTTTTTAATCCTATGTTTTTTGTTTGTTTTTATTTTCAACAAATTTTAAGGATGCCGAAAGAGTATTGTTTCTGGGAGCATGTCATTGAAATATGTCTTAAAACACACATTAAAAATGTATTCATAAACCTTGGTTTTGATCTGAGGAGAGTTCTGGTGGGACAGAAAACACAGTCCCACCTATAGGCTTCAATATGAACCTGCTCTGCCTCCATTTGTTACGTTACTTCTGTGGTAGGGAACCAATCACTATATTTTATATTCATGAATAATTTATGAATCGTCATGTCAAAAGGAACTTGATTTCATTATTCAACTGGCACAGTTTAAGCGAGCACATGGTTCCATATGGAGTATTCCAGCTAGAGAGCAGCTGGCACTTTTCAAATAATTTGGCGACTGGACCATTCAATTGTTAGGTGAACCAGATATAGAAGAAAAATCTGGCTGTATGGATTTCACCAATGGTGCTAACTCCCACTCCGTACAATTCAACCGTGCATTACTGTTGAGTGCAAGACTCCAGAAGATATGAGATATAATGTCCTTTTTCTGTACTTTACTTTTCTTCCTTTTATATATAAATATATATGGCTGAAACTGATATCATTTCACCCCCGACTATAAGGAGCATGCTCCGGACCGTGTACTGATGCCATTTTGAAACAGTCATGGAACTCAACTGACAACACAGAATTGGACATGGAAAGCATTCCTTGCTGGATCACGGTTTTTGGACAGAGAAAGTGAAACCGAGCCACACAGACTGTAACCGTGCCACATAAATCGCATACACAATCATTTAGAAGCACAAAACTGTGGCTGTCGCATCCCGATTTTGTATTTTGCTTTCCCCTCATAACGGCTATTCAGATGCTGAACAGCTGGATTGTTAAAGAGCTGTTCCAGAAAGACATCTCCATAATGTGAATTGTATATAGCATGTTGGACTTTGCTGTCCAGTTGTACAAGACTTTGCTTTGTAATCGTCAAAGGAATTTGACTCAAGCCATTGCTGTCTTGGGAATATTACTGTAGTGTTTGTATTCCGTGTGTGATATTAACCAGTTTAATTTGCTTGCTAACCTCGGAAATTGTGGACTTATTTTTGGCCCTTTCAAATTAATTGGCGTTCTGCATCAAAGTTGGGACAGATCTGGATTCCATTTCATGAGTCTCCTGTAAATGATATGACACTGATGGTCCTCCTCTCCCATTTTATAGAAAGTTCATAGTGAGAACTGTCACAAATAATATTCTTCATGCAGAACACAGGGGCAGAGCTTGCACTTTTCCCGAATAGTCTGAAGCCATCATGGAGACTAAAGTGCATATCATAGCCTGGCAGCTTATCAAGCAAATTCATAACTTGGATGAAACAATTCACATTTCCCAAAGATGTAAACACAGATTGAGGTTGGGTATATTGGCAACTCCTACAAAATGTGGAACCAGTATATGCAGTGTATTTAGTGCGTTAGAGCTTACCACTATATACGGTGGGTCCGGGTGCACACGCCCAGACCTTCAGCAAAGGGAGAAAACACCAGGAGAAATCAAGAGGCCGGCACAAGCCTGGACCCACAAAGTAGATGAGCCAAAGTCAGATTGTAAAAGGTTGAAAGCCTGATGCTTTTTGTGTTTTGTGACTAGCCTAAGACTAAGTGTCCTTGGTAGACACAAAAGTGTCAGGCCTTGGATCTTAATTATGGAGAATAAAATGTAAGCTTTTAACCTTTTACAATCTGACTTCGGCTCTACTACTTTGTGGGTCCAGGCTTGTGCCAGTCTCTTTTGATGTCTCCTAGTATATTGGCAACTCACCTGAAACTTAAAATCTGCCCCAGTGGAAGAGACAACATTTTGCTGCCTGTTCCCTTTTATTCCATTTAGGTATGTTTTTTTTTTTTTATTTAAGAATACTTAATCCACATACGACATTCTATCTTGGCAAGTATATACTGTAAATGGCAGCCATAAGCCTTGGGATTCAGAAGATTAGACCTGTTGGAATAATCTATGAAACTACAAAATTTCTATACTACCATTACTGAGCACTGGGCATACTTGGTACAGGAAAAGTAGGCAGCTAATAGGTTTGAGACCAAACAGGTGATTCTTCTAGTGATGCTCAGTGTGGCTATGCAGTACCACATTCAATATGGAAAATGTTCAGCTGCCTTTGAAAGGTTTTCCTAAAGTGGTATTCATCTCCAACATGTCAGATTTAGGGCATCAAAAGCAGCTTTCTAATAGAAAAACTCTTTGTATAGGTCAGTTAAAACCTAATATTTTAGCCATTTATGTATATTATTGCATCAATGAAGAAAGCAGTCTTATCTCTACACAAGTCAACATCTTCTCAAAGATGGTCTTCAACCCTCCCTGAAAGTGCCTTTTTTCATTTCCTTTTTAAGGATGTCTTTTAAACGGAGAACAGGTTGTTCTATCACTGGCCGAGGGGGATCTGGAGTAAAACTCTGAGCTTTGATTGGTCCACCTGTGCTTGGCAGAGTAGAACTTCATAACCTGCTCCGGCGCTGAGTCTTGAGGTCCCACTTTGAGAAAACCTGGCTAACTTGGAGTGTGGAAGTTTCATACAAAACTCTTTGAAGAGTCTGTCTCCTAGGAGCACCTTTTGGCTGTAGAGAATTGGCACGGGATGGTCCCTCCCCTGATATTTCCTGGTGCTGTGTAATCTTATCCTACTTTAAAGACTCGCTATGCAATCCAGGCATGGGGTATCTAATGTGGCCATTGATATGTTTGGTTTTATTTTTTTGTATTACATATTACCCTTCAAACTAGAAGGAAGAATCTCACGTCAGTCGGGAAAAAAAGCATTATGCATGGAGACAGGTCTTTGGTTTTATATGTCCAATTTTTAGGGGGGGAGGTTAATCATTAGGGGTTATATACCACATGGGCCATTCCATTAATAAAGATATGGGGGTCAACTTTGTCTTCTAACCCTGTGAATGTTCACTGCAAAGCCACTAATGGTTTACATGTGGTCACCTTTTAATAATGTAAGATTTGGTTGTACACAAAGTATATTTTTCAATTATGCAATAGGACTTTTTTTGTTTTATTTTCTTTACGGCTGGGTTGCAGTGGATGAGTCTCTTGCAAAAACGAAGTCCGTGATTGTGCATCTCGTTGGTGGTACACTTGTATTGGAATCTCTGGAAAATTCCATAGACTGGCACTTTACATTGGGCCTACGGGGCTGTTTGGGTCTTTGTGAACTTGAAATGCCAGGACCGGGGTTTTTTTTTTTTTTAAATCTCAGTCCAGAGATGATTGGTAGACGTGGTTTAAGCCATTAATGAGAGCCGAGCAGTCTTCAGCTTGATTGATTCCAAGCGAAGAGTTGTGTTTGGATGAGCATTTTTTTTTTCTTTCCTTTTAGAGAGTGTGAGTTCTTCTGTACAAATACGAAACATAAGGGACTTCTGCATGTGGAGTACCGGCTAGGGCCAACAAAGCGTGCTTCATCTCAAATCTATATTAAATTAAAAATTGTTATGTTTCTAAATTAAATGTATGTACAGAAACTGTGAGTTACTTTCTACTGTATCTGTCCTATTGCATAAAAATATATATTTTAATATTTGCTGATTTCATTGAGGTCTCTCCTGCACTTAGTCAATTGTTTCTTTGGTTTTATTTTTTAATTGCAAAGATTAATCTGACGTATGAACCCCTGGTTTTTTTTGTATTTGCTACCATCCTCTGTCCTATTCTAATCTCTTCTGTTAGAGACAGGAGAATTCATAGCTATTTTTTACTGTGCTTTGTTTTGCAAAAAAAAAAAGAAATAAATCATAAATGTACTTTCTGTGGTTTCCATACAGCTTGGTATCATGTTTTTAAATAAATCTAAAATGGAGAACACGTTGCAACCTGTTTGATTTATGTTTGCAGAAAAAGAAGTACTGGTATGGGATCCGTTATCTGAAAACCGCTTATCCAGAAAGCTCCAAATTACGGGAATGCCATTTCCCATTATATAGTAAATAAAGTACCCCCTCTTGTGAAATATAAGGATATTACAAGTACCGAGGAGCTTCATGACCATATGAAAATATGAGGCTGAAGCCCGAGTGCTTTTATACAGGCCATGGAACTCTTAGGTGACTTTTAACATCCTTATATTTTGCAATAGGGGGTGCTTTATTTATTATAATATACAGGTTTCAGTGAGACGTGACAGAAATGACATCACTAAGCTCTGATTATAACCAATGACATCACTAAGCACTGTTTATAGGGATATCATTTACAGGATATTCATGGCTCTTGTGTATTATATAGTAAATAAAGGACTCCCTATTGTAAAATATAAGGATATTATAAGTCACCGAGGCATTCCATGACCATATAAAAACACAAGGCCAAAGGTGCTTTTATACAGGTCATGGAACTCAAAGGTTACATCTAATATCCTCATTTTCCAACAAGGGAACTTTAGTTATTATAATTACGGAAGTACCGGATCCACGATGCGGTTGGGGATTAGGCCAGGATTCGGCTGAATCCTTCTGCCCGGCCGAACCGAATCCTAATTTGCATATGCAAATTAGGGGTGGGGAGGGAAATGTGACTTTTCATAACAAAACAAGGAAGTAAAAACATTTTCCCCTTCCCACCCCTAATTTACATATGCAAATTAGGATTCGGTTTGGTATTTGGCCGAATCTTTCACAAAGGATTCGGGGGTTCGGCCGAATCCAAAATAGTGGATTCGGTGCATCCCTAATTATAATACACAAGTTTTAGTGAGTCATGACAAATGACATCACTACTCACCGTTTATAACTGATGACATCACTAGTCACCGTTTATAAGATATCATTTACAAGATATTCATGGCTCTTGTGTATTATAAACAAATAATTTAGATTTTTAAATTACTTTTTTCTCTGTAATAATAAAACAGTACCTTGTACTTGATCCAAACTAAGATATAATTAATCCTTATTGGAGGCAAAACAATGGGTTGAATTAATGTTTAAATGTTTTTTTTTTAGCTGACTTAAGATATGGAGATCCGAATTACGGAAATATCCCTTATCTGAGAAACCCGAGGTCCCCAGAATCCTGGATAACAGGCACCTGTATTTCCATTAGGAGGAAAGTAGTCCCAATTGCGACCACCTTCCCTCTATATTGTTTGGTTTTTCTTGGGACTGTTTGGTTTAAAACAGTTTTTCTGGGTTTCAGCAATGTAAAACCTGATTAAAAAGATGCCCGATACCTGCCGCCAATATCACAGCTTTGTCTCCACATGTCATGACCCTACTCAGATACATCGTCAATGTGCATCCAGTTTCACTGCTCCACCCGTGATGTCATCAGCCTCCCCACCAGACGTCATCAACCTTCCCCCTTGTCCTGTTTTTGCGGAGGCCAAAGAGGCAACGCCACCCTACAATGTATGACTCCAGACTGCACCTTTCTGCTCTGTTCTAAGAACAAGACAACTGTTTGGTGCTTAATATCAAGGTTGGACTGGTCTGCCATGGGCCCCAGCCAACAACAATTTCCATAAACCTTTCTTATTTCCAATGTAGGTCTCGCAGTGTTGTCTACAAAAATGTAGAGAGAGTAGGTGTGCTTCACATTCATGGTGGTTCATAGGAGGCCCAGTCTGACTCTGCTATAAATATATTTCTATCACACTGGTGGAGGCAGTCGCCACTCAAGAATATACTTTCAATTATTTAGCAACCCAAGCACATACAACAATTCAAGACAACAATGCAGAAGGCCTCACTAGCTATTACATTCTGCATGCTTAAAGGACCAGTAAGATCAAAAACAAATTCATTAGTATACATAGAAAAAAAAACACCAAGACAAATTAAACTTTAAAATCGTAAAGCTTTTATTAAGAAATAACATCCCGAATTTTGGCCAGATATTTTCCGTGTAGACCCATCAGAGTGGCCCATGAATGAGCAGATAAGATCCTAAATCGTCAGCTAAAATCTGCTCATGTATGGTCACCCTAACCTAGAATTTTGGGTCAGGGTGTATTGACTTGGTAATTGGCATACATATGCACAGATCCCTTTCTCCTGAGCGATATGTTCCTACATTCAGAGGACAAAACAGAAACACGGGTCAGGTTGCTTCTCTTCATCAAGAAGGTGTGTGGCTTCAGGAGCATGGGCACATCAGTCGGTGTAAGGAAGCAAATGCAGGAGGACCATTCTTTATCGGATGGTCTCTTGTGGGGTCCAACTTGTCTCATGAGGAAATTTCGGGCGACTTCGGAAAACGATTTTTTTTCATTTTAAGCAGGCGCAGAGTGAGGGAAGGTGTTTGGGGAGATTGGTCGCCGCAAAGACGAGGAGATTAGGCTACCAAATCTCCCCAAAACGCCCAGTGTGGCCTAACTCTTAAGGTTAATGGCCTTTGTGAGGATATAGCAACTTAAAAGGTTCTTGTGGCACTTATATAATAATAATATCCTGATGAAGGGAGGTTGTACCCCCGAAACGTTGATGTTGGTGATGATATAAATTAATAAAGAGGGGGTACTTTTCCCACTACAGAAATTTGTGTGTGCTCGGATCTGTGAACAAAAAGTTGCTGTTGCTAAGGGACCGTGCCGGGTCAACGGAGGACCAGCACCACTACTGCAGAGTGAGTAGATTCCGGGTGTGCAGTGTACTTATTACATTACTTTGTGAGGATATAGCCTGCCCCTATGCTTAAAGACTTAACTAAAGGGCTGATATCATACTATTTACAGAGAGCATGTCCCCAGTTTAGAATATCCAAGTCCAAAAGAAGAAACTGAATTTTTTGTTCACGTTGGACTTTAGATTGCTGCCACTTGTGAAATCTATACTTTGACATTGGTCAGCCCCTTCTGCTTTAACTGAGCCTTCCAGGACTTAGTTGGCACCAAATATTAAGTGTATATTCACCAGTTTTCAAATGGCTCATGCTACTACAGGTATTGGATCCGTTATCCAGAGAACTGCAATTTACAGGAAGGCCATCTCCGTGGAATCTCAATTTTACATCCCCTTGTTTTGTGGTCCCACCTAAATATTATGCATATAATACATTTCCCTGATTTTACATTTCCCTGATTTTACACCATTTTTTCTGGTCCCCTGAAAAACGTGAAATGGGGGTTTTGCTGTAATTCAATTTTTTTTTCTTTCCTTTTTTCTGTGATAATATGGCCTTGTACTTGATCTCAACTTCTTATTGAAGGCAACACAATCCTATGGGGTGTAAATTAAGTTTTAGTAGACTTAAGGCATGGAGATCCAAATTACAGAAAGACCCCTTATCAGGAAAACACCCATTCCTTAATATTCTGGATAACAGGCCCCATTCCTGTAGTGTCACTGTTCAATAAACAGCTGGAATGCTACACATTTGTACCATGATCTGCAATTTGTTCAACCCATGCTATAAAACAAAAAGGAGGCCAGCCATAGATGGGGATGGGTTGTAAGTGGTATATTTAGTTTTATTCACTGAGCAGCAACCAGGGACAGAGATACCTTTTTGGATGCTTGCAGGCCAATGTACCCAACCTCCACCCCCACTCCACCGCTGAAAGAACTTGCCACTGCTGCAGAAAGATATTTCCATGATTGGTGCTACTTTCCCATGCCCGGACATCCCTCCTGCAGCTGCTGCCCTTAATAACTCCCTGCTTTAGGCCTGGACCCAGAGACACCAGAACTCAGTCAAGTGATGGTCAAAATCACCTGAAGAGAACTATGAAGTTTGATGGCAAGCTCCAAGCCTGATTTGGTTTCTAGCGTGTAAACTAAAGTTTAGCATTACAGTATACCACACAGACCAGGGTTTGAATCCCCATGAGTCCTTTTCAAGTAGTGTTACCTATATAAATAAACATACATTACAGTATGCCTTCCTCAACTGCAAATCGTGTGCTGGGCCATGACAAACACATACAAATATACAATTTTGGTTCCTGAGTGGAGTAATAAAAAAGAAATACGAAAGTAAATCGGGTTCAGAATTGAACATTCCATGAATATCATCCAAGGCAACGGCAGCTCCCGGATTCTAATGCCTCATATAGTGAGTCCCACCTTCACTGCCCATACAACCAGTCTTGGGGTTTTCAGCAAAACTAGTAACCCAAAGTAATCCTGATTGTCAGCAGGAATACATTACCTCCACGTAGGGTTGCCTCCTGGCTGATATTTCACCAGCCTGGTCGGTAAAAATGATGGTTGATCCCAATGTTATTAATAGGGAAAAATGATAAATCTATATTTTTTTTCCAGAAAAGGTGGCAACCCTACCTCCAGGTGTTAGTTTGAATCATTTGGATCCTCATTATTTCATTATATCAAGCAATTGTTTCCCACAATGAGCACTAGAGGGCAGCAGAAGCAAGGCAATTGGCTGGAGAAGCTAGTGATTACTAGTGAATAATGTACTGTTAAACCATTATAACTGGATTTACCTGTGGTGATCAGAACCCCTGCACTGCATTGATGAGATCCAACAACAGGCGATGGTGGGGAGAAACCAAGACTGGACATGTACCCGTTTGGTCCTGGGGATAGAACTATAGCAAAGCCAAAATAACACAGCTCTGTAAATGCTGACATGGACTGAGGAGGTCACTAAGTGGCTCTGTTAAAACTAATAAAGAGGGTGCAGCCAACTTACACCCAGTGAATATGCTGGCAACAGTACATTATATTTATATAATACACAAGAGCCATTAATATCCTGTAAAGTATATCCTTATAAACGTTGCTTAGTGATGTCATCAGTTATAATCGGAGTGATGTCATTACTGTCACATGACTCACTGAAACGTGTGTATTATAATAAATAAAGTACCCCCTGTTGTAAAATATAAGGATATTAGAAGTCACCTCGGAGTTCCATGACCTGTATAAAATATATATTTTATATGATCATGAAACTCCTCGGTAACTTATATATAATATATATATAATATTCTTATATTTTAAAAGAGGGGGTACTTTATTCACTATATTACTTTAAAACACTTTTAGTTGTTGGTGTTACTGTTCCTTTAATACAAGGGGAACCTCCAATGACTGTACTTTTTTTTATGAGTGCATTTCTTTCCAGAACAGATCCCCCGAGATGCCCTGGGTTTATGTGTGAGCTCATACGGGACAGAGTTTAGTCCAGAGAATGGCGGTGTTTCAGTGGGGGATTATCCAGGGACACATACTTTTAGGAAATGTATTTTTCATATTTTAAATGTGGCTTGTTTGATTCTGACATTTATATAAAGACCTGCAATCTTCTTCTTGCAGGAACCACTTATACAGACTTTTCTGATGGTTTATCAGTGTATAGTTCATTATTATGTCTGGCAAATGACCCCACAAGTGTTAATACGACCCCTCTAGCAGAACTTCTAGCAATTCTCAGTAACTCTGAAAGAGCCAATCACCACAATGGACTATTCACTGTGCCATATTCTCACACTGGCCAGTTCACTGCCATCTTGTGCTATTGACAAACCTATGAGTTTGAACTGATACTGATCCGGCATAGTGATTCTCGAATTTACCACGAAACTGCAAAAATTTGTAAAACGCATTGAAGTCAATGGGCATCAAATTTGATGACCATGAGAATTTTTACATGTGCACCTATTTTGTCCAAATGCATTAAAGTCGGGGTCATTTATCAACACTGGGCAAAAACCCATGGCAACCAATCAGATTGTTGCATTCATTGTTCTGCTTGCAGCTGGCTTTAAAAAGCTATTCGCTGATTGGTTGCTATGGGTAACTGCCCATTGGCAAATTTGCCCAGTGTTGATAAATTGGTCCCATTAATGGGCGTCTGAATAATTTTGACGTGCAAAATTTTTATGTGCATGACTATACTGCTACGCGCCCATATTTTTTTGATGCAGCAGATTTTTCATGGGCGAATTTTTGCTGCAGTTTAGCAAATTTATTCGCTGCCAGTGAAACGTGGAAATTCGCCACTAATTTGCGTCTGGCTAATGTATTCGCCCATCACTAATCCTGCACCCTGCCTACATTGAACTGTACCCCATGACCTGACTCATTTCAGTACTAAAACCACCTGGTGTAGATCTAGATACAAGGGGTGGTTCACCTTTGAGTTAATCTTTAGTATGATATAGAGAGTGATATTCTGAGACAATTTACATTTGGTTTTCATTTTTTTTTATTATTTGTGGTTTTTGACTAATTAGCTTTTTATTCAGCAGCTCTCCAGTTTGAAATTTCATCAATCTGGTTGCTAGGGTCCAAATTACCATAGCAACCACGCATTGATTTGATGGCCTGAATAGAAAAAGTAGCAATAACAGTACATTTGTAGCCTTACCGAGCATTTGTTTTTTTTATATGAGGTCAGCGACCCACATTTGAAAGCTGGAAAGAGTCGGATGAAGAAGGCAAACGATTAAAAAAAACTACAAAAAAGAAAAAATGAAGACCAATTGAAAAGTTGTTTAGAATTGGCCATTCTATCACATACTACAAGTTAAATTAAAGGTGAACCACCCCTTTAAGAAGTCGAAGGCCAGGGCTCCAGACTACCCTGTTAGCTGATAGCAATTATTAAGTAGAGATCTGAAATGAACCCTAGTAATGGAGGCAGTGTTGTTCTGCTTTCCTTGAACAGCAGTACCACCTCCAGTAGGTCTAGATGAGGGATGCCCCCGAAGATTCGACCGAATACCAAACCTAATCCGAATCCTAATTTACATATGCAAATTAGGGGTCGGAAGTGGATAACGTTTTTTACTTCCTTGTTTTGTGACAAAAAGTCACGCGATTTCCCTCCCCACCCCTAATTTCCATATGTAAATTAGAATTCCGATTCGGTTCGGCCATGCAGAAGGATTCGGCCGAATTCGAATTCTGTTGAAAAAGGCTGAATCCTGCCAGAATCCCGAACCAAATCCTGGATTCTGTGCATCCCTAGTCTAGATAAAGTGGGGCTTCTAACACAAGTACCACTGAGCGATGCCTTCTGAGCTGTTGTCCTCTTGTCCTTTTGTAAAAATCAGTTGGCTCAGCCACCTAATAGTGAATCACATGTAGCTGAAAGGGAATGGTTCTCCCCAACCTGGAAATCTTATTTATTCAAGACGATTTTTCTCCCGAAATGTTTGTATTTTTTTCACAATTTCTCCACTTCAATTCCCAAAATCTTTTTCACCAAAGTTTATGGAATTTTATCTTCATTCTTATGGGCGGGCAAATAACCTAGATTGACAGCTCCCCTAGACAGAGGAGGTCTCCACCTGCCAGATCTGTATTTGTAAGGGATGCACCGAATCCGCTATTTTGGAATCGAACCCCCGAATCGTTGGCGAAGGATTCGCCTGAATACCGTACCGAATCCAAACCCTAATTTGCATATGTAAATTAGGGGTGGGAAGGGGAAAACATTTTTACTTCATTGTTTTGTGACAAAAAGTCACGCGATTTCCCTCCCACCCCTAATTTGTATATGTAAATTAGGGTTTGGATTCGGTTAGGACGGGCAGAAGGATTCGGCCGAATCCGAATCCTGCTGAAAAAGGCCGAATCCTGGCCAAATCCCAAACCAAATCCTGGATTTAGTGCATCCCTAGTATTTGTATTATTTAGCAGCCCAGTTGTCACATCTACACACATGGTTTGTTCCAGAAGCTGACAATCTAAACATGCTTCTACAATCCTTTATTTTCTTATCTCTTGCATCCTTGACTCACAGCCTCACTCTATGCAAGTTAAGAGATTTGAATGTGCTCTCTCCTGTCTCAAAAACTCCTCACTGTTCCGGGCAAGATACAAAGAAAACTGGGAAAATTGATTCCTTACTTATTGGCTCCGCTTACACCACTTTGGGGTAGGGTTGCCATCTGGCCAGTATTTTACCGGCCTGGCCAGTAAAAATGAAGGTTGATCCGAATGTTATTAATAGGGAAAAAGGATAAATATATAGGAAGGCCGGTATTTTTTTCCAGAAAAGTAGGGATGTAGCGAACGTCGGAAAAAAAGTTCGCGAACATATTCGCGAACTTGCGCAAAAATGCGAGCGGTTCGCGAACGGTTCGCGAACCCCATAGACTTCAATGGGAAGGCGAACTTTAACATCTAGAAAAGACATTTCTGGCCAGAAAAATGATTTTAAAGTTGTTTAAAGGGTGCAACGACCTGGACAGTGGCATGCCAGAGGGGGATCAAGGGCAAAAATGCATCTGAAAAATCTGCCTGTGTGTGCTTGGAAGAGATAGTGTAGGGGGAGAGCTGTTAGTGATTTCAGGGACAGATGATAGTAAGTTTGCTGGCTAGTAATCTGCTTGATACTGCTCTGTATTGGAGGGACAGAAGTCTGCAGGGATTTGAGGGACATTTTAGCTTAGGTAGCTTTGCTGGCTAGTAATCTACTGTTCTCTTTAAACAACTGCCATACGTTGACCTTGTAGGCATTGTTTGCCCAGTTTTTTTGGACGCAGCCACTGAAGCACAGTTGCCATAAAAAATATGCCATATAAATGCTGAAAATAGTAATTTTTCGCCATACGTTGACCTTGTAGACATTGTTTGCCCAGTTTTTTTGGTTGCAGCCACTGAAGCACAGTTGCCAGAAAAAATATGCCATATAAATGCTGAAAATAGTCATTTTTTGCCATACGTTGACCTTGTAGGCATTGTTTGCCCAGTTTTTTGGTCGCAGCCACTGAAGCACAGTTGCCAGAAAAAATATGCCATATAAATGCTGAAAATAGTCATTTTTTGCCATATACGTTGAGTCAACGTATGGCAAAAAATGACTATTTTCAGCATTTATATGGCATATTTTTTCTGGCCTCTGTGCTTCAGTGGCTGCGGCCAAAAAAACTGGGCAAACAATGCCTACAAGGTCAACGTATACACTACTACATCGGTGGATACGGATTACGTAAAATATATGAATGCTGCTTGAAAAAAGTCACTCCGGTGTTTTTTCTGGAGACGGTAATATTATGGATATTTAGACAGAATGTGAACAAGGTCACACAGCTAGATGGCGGGTTGAAGAAAACAGTGTGCAAATAATGCCTACAAGGTCAACGTATACACTACTACAGCGGTGGATACGGATTACGTAAAATATATTATGGCTGCTTGAAAAAAGTCACTCCGGTGTTTTTTCTGGAGACGGTAATATTATGGATATTTAGACAGAATGTGAACAAGGTCACACAGCTAGATGGCGGGTTGAAGAAAACAGTGTGCAAATAATGCCTACAAGGTCAACGTATACACTACTACAGCGGTGGATACGGATTACGTAAAATATATTATGGCTGCTTGAAAAAAGTCACTCCGGTGTTTTTTCTGGAGACGGTAATATTATGGATATTTAGACAGAATGTGAACAAGGTCACACAGCTAGATGGCGGGTTGAAGAAAACAGTGTGCAAATAATGCCTACAAGGTCAACGTATACACTACTACAGCGGTGGATACGGATTACGTAAAATATATGAATGCTGCTTGAAAAAAGTCACTCCGGTGTTTTTTCTGGAGACGGTAATATTATGGATATTTAGACAGAATGTGAACAAGGTCACACAGCTAGATGGCGGGTTGAAGAAAACAGTGTGCAAATAATGCCTACAAGGTCAACGTATACACTACTACAGCGGTGGATACGGATTACGTAAAATATATTATGGCTGCTTGAAAAAAGTCACTCCGGTGTTTTTTCTGGAGACGGTAATATTATGGATATTTAGACAGAATGTGAACAAGGTCACACAGCTAGATGGCGGGTTGAAGAAAACAGTGTGCAAATAATGCCTACAAGGTCAACGTATACACTACTACAGCGGTGGATACGGATTACGTAAAATATATTATGGCTGCTTGAAAAAAGTCACTCCGGTGTTTTTTCTGGAGACGGTAATATTATGGATATTTAGACAGAATGTGAACAAGGTCACACAGCTAGATGGCGGGTTGAAGAAAACAGTGTGCAAATAATGCCTACAAGGTCAACGTATACACTACTACAGCGGTGGATACGGATTACGTAAAATATATGAATGCTGCTTGAAAAAAGTCACTCCGGTGTTTTTTCTGGAGACGGTAATATTATGGATATTTAGACAGAATGTGAACAAGGTCACACAGCTAGATGGCGGGTTGAAGAAAACAGTGTGCAAATAATGCCTACAAGGTCAACGTATACACTACTACAGCGGTGGATACGGATTACGTAAAATATATGAATGCTGCTTGAAAAAAGTCACTCCGGTGTTTTTTCTGGAGACGGTAATATTATGGATATTTAGACAGAATGTGAACAAGGTCACACAGCTAGATGGCGGGTTGAAGAAAACAGTGTGCAAATAATGCCTACAGGGCAAATAATGCCTAAAAGGTCAACTTATACACTACTACAGCGGTAGTAAAATAAAAAAAGTAAAATAAAAAAAAATGAATATTAAAAAAAAAAATTAAAGTTGGTGCTGCTGAACTACTAGGAGCAGCAGATTAGCACACCAGTCCCACTCCCCAACACTGCTAGACTAATAGCACTGGGCTCTTATAGTAGTAGTAGTAGTAGTAGTAAAACAACAAAAAAATAAATAAAAGCAGTCCTTACAAGGACTACTGTTATTGCAGCAGTCAGCAGATGAGATCAGAAGCAGGACAGCTGCCCACTGCAGCTACATACAGAGCACTGCAGTAGAAGGTAGATTACTAGCCAGCAAAGCTACCTAAGCTTAAATGTCCCTCAAACCCCTGCAGACTTCTGTCCCTCCAATAACAGAGCAGTATCAAAACGATTACTAGCCAGCAAACTTTCAACTGTCCCTGAAATCACTAACAGGCAGCAGCTCTCTCCCTACACTATCTCTTCAGCACACACAGGCAGAGTGAAAAAACGCTGCAGGGCTTCGGTTTTTATAGGGAAGGGGAGTGGTCCAGGGAGAGCTTCCTGATTGGCTGCCATGTACCTGCTGGTCTGGGGTGAGAGGGCAAAAAAAAGCGCCAACAATGGCGAACCCAAAATGGCGAACGTCGCGCGACGTTCGCGAACTTCCGGCGAGCGCGAACACCCGATGTTCGCGACATCTCTACTACTTTGGGGTAACTCTCACTTTCCTCATTTACTCTGCCTACCAGATTTTATATATTGGCCTACACTTGGTATTTAATCATTAGGATATATATAATATTGATAATGGAACTTTTAAAGCTTTCCCACAATTTACACAGGACCATCACATAGACCCATTTCAATATTTGCAATTTACACATGCTTTCAGGGCCCCAATTTGGTTCATATCAGATTGTATATCAGTCTTATTCCATAGACTCAGTACTGAGGAATTCTGGTTCCAAAAAGCTAGTACAGATATGGGATCCATTATCTGAAAACCCATTACCCAAAAAACTCCAAATTACATAAATGCCATCTCCCATAGTCTCCAATTTAGCCAAATAATTAAAATTTATTTCTCTGTAATAATAAAACAGTAGCTTGTACTTGATCCCAACTTCAATATAATTAATCCTTATTGGAGGCAAAACCAGCCTATTGGGTTTATTCAAAGTTTACATGATTTTCAAGTAGACTTAAGGTATGAAGATCCAATTGACGGAAAGACCTGTTGCCAGGAAACCCCATGAGTATTCTGGATAACAGGTATTCTATTTATTTATTTAGAGTGTTACAAAATACAGTTCCCTTTCATGAAGCCCTTGACAAATGGCGCCAGGTTCTTCCTTCTATTACAGATGAACAACGGGAAGAAATGATAGACTCATTATATTACTTTCTAAATTCTACATGAGATAAACTGATTAATTTCAAAATACTGTACCAATTTTATTACACTCTTGTCAGGCTGAGCAAAATCTAGCCTAACACATGCTCAGCCTGCCCCCTTTGCCAATCTCTTCCAGCTGATTTCTTCCATACTGCATGGTCATGTCCTAAGGTTGTGTTATATTGCAAAGGAATCATGAGAATCCTTAGTGTGGCTGCTTATTAAGCAAAGGATACCATATAAAACCCTTCTACTAACATTCAAAGCCCTTCGCTCCTCACTACATTTCTTCTCTTGTCTCACTATACGTTCCCTGTCATCTTCTCTGCTCTTCTCAGAGACACCTTCTCTTCACACCATCCACATCCACTGCCACCTCTCATCTCAAACCCTTCTATCTTGCTGCTCCTTACCTCTGGAATTCCATTGTGCACTTTCTACATCTCCAATTTGTACATGTATGTTAGCCTCCCATCCAATTAGACTGTAAGCTCTACGGGGCAAGGACCTCCTTCCCACTATGTCTCTTACCACATAGCACTTAAGCTCTTTGTCCTGATATGATTCTGTATTTATTATGTGATTTGTCTTCCCTGTGTATACTTTTATATATATTGTACTTTTATGCACTGTACATCGCTTAACATTGCTTTACAAATAAAGTTATACATACATACATACATATATACATACATACATAAATACACACATGAGAAGCTTAATTAATAACCTTGCTATTCCCCACATTGCTTTACTTGAATTTTGTTTATTTGGTATTATGGATGAAATTCTGCCCCACAACAAATCTTGTATATTATGCAGAACTGTATTATTCTAAGCTCAAAAAGTCATTATGCTGCAATGGGCGAAAACTCCACTATCTAGGTTAGCCAATAGGTTAACCTAGTCAATAAAATGCTATGATTGGCTACTCACATATAAAGCCAGAGGAGCAACTGGATACATTTGATAATGTTTGGGGCCCATGGGCTGACATTTATCTAGTAAAATAACTATCTTTTCCTGGTTAATGTTCTTATTTTCGTTAATAATTCATGACTCTCTTATATTTCTTCCATGCCTTTCGTATTTTTTTTTAAAGTGATTGTTGAACCTATCGTGCTACTTGGATGTAAGTGTTCAGATTCTTATCATTTATTGGTAACATCACTGGGTTGGCAACTCAAATTCTTGTATTTGTGTGTTTAAAGTTAAAAGTAAAATAGATACCTTAAAAAAGGTGCTGAAAGGCTGGCATTTACTGGCAGGAAATAGAGTATGTAAATTCTGTGGTCCTCCTGGCAGGCAAAATCTAAACATAATATACATTTGCATTCAATTTTGCATTTTAGCAAATAAGCAGAATGTCTTAAAGTGGAACAGACATTGCTTATGAGCAAGGACCCAAAATGCAACGGATGCCTAATCATTTTTTTTACATGTAGGTTGTACTATATTTATCAAGATTTTTGAGCAATAAACGTTTAATTAGTGTGCTTACTCAACCTAACATGTATTCCTACTGCTCACAATTGATGATTCATGCCGGATGCAGCCAATCAGAACAGGTGAAATCTGTCAATGAGAATGAGTGTATTGCGGTCATTTAATTCCAGGATTATCTAGTTTAGTACGTAACTGCTCACCCCAAATCTCACTTTGTGTAGTGACAATATTGGTGGGTGCAATTTCACAATTGTGGGCAGGCACTGTAATGCCAGAAAAATTCCCTTGTAAAGAAAATATTTGTAATCGTGCTGAGCAACCAGGGGTCCTGCAGCTGAGGGGGACAGAAGAGATGCAAATAGTCTGTTTATAGCCGAGTGAGAGGCTTTTGTTGTAATGGGACATGGCTGGGGTGAATGAGATGAATGCTGGATGGTTTACATTTAATCGGGCCCCCTACTACTTGTTGGGCAGGAACTAGTAACTTAGTGACTAAATGAGCTAATAACAGGGCCCTTCTGGGGGGATAACTATTATAATTTATTAATATGACGTCCCATGATTAATAAAGGTGACCCTGATCAGAAATGCGTAGGTGGGGGCGGGCCCTGGTGCGGCCCGTGCAGCCGCCCCCCACCCTCTTCCGTTCGCAATTTCTTTTCGGCTGCAGCAAGCGCGATCTGCCAGGGGGGGCCTGCGGGGGTGCGGGCCCTGGCCCAGTTGCACTCCCTATTACCCTGGTAGTTACACCACTGTGCCATTGCCCTAAAGTTTCATGAATATGTAGGATAATTACATATTCTTTACAAATGTCACCTTAACTGCCCCCACTCCTACTACTCTTCTGAGCCCCCCCCAAACAACCCGAAAACACTGCCTTTTAAAGGGGTTGTTCACCTTTCAGTTAACTTTTAGTATGTTATAGAATGGCCAATTCTAAGCAACTTTTCGGAGAACGAAGCAATCCGACTGCCATCCCGCCGGCAATTTAGATTCTAGCAGGTGGGAGTCGGTTTGGGGAGATTAGACGCCCAAAGGAATACCCGATTTATCGATGGGCGACTAAATCTCCTCTAATCTGTGTCTCTGCCCTTATAGTGTTTGCATTATTTGCCTTCTTCCTCTGACTCTTTCCAGCTTTCAAATGGGGGGGGGGTAACTGACCCCATTTAAAAATAAATGCTCTCTTAAAGGGCATGTAAAGTCTAAAATAGAATAAGGCTAGAAATGCTGTATTTTGTATACTAAATATAAACATGAACTTACTGCACCACAAGCCTAATCAAACAAATAATTTATGCTTTCAAAGTTGGCTACAGGGGGTCACCATCTTGTAACTTTGTTAAACATCTTTGCAAGACTAAGACTGTGCACATGCTCAGTGTGGTCTGGGCTGCTTAGGGATCGTCATAAACAAAGCTGCTTGAGTTCTGCATAGCTGGGAAGTAAGGCGGGGGCTCCCCCTGCTGTTCATAAGTATGATTGTTTCCCTGATCAGCAGTTAGGGACCGTCTGACAATTCCTATCCACAGCAGTAAATGAAGGGAGAATTTCACTGCATACAGTCAGGTTTTTAAATTAAAGTATATTGGAGATAGGTTTCTTTTTCATTAAAGAAAGTAAAAATGGGATTTTATTTTTTTGCCTTTACATGCCCTTTAAGCTACATATTTATTGTTATTTGCTCCATTTGTTGGGAGGGACAAACCAACCCCATGTATTACCTTGTCTGCACTTACACTGCCATTACAGGGTGTGACACCTCCCCGTCCCACTGCACCCAGGTGAGTGGCAAAGATCCGATTATACAAATCTTTGTACAATCTTCGGGCCTTGTGGAGAGTCCCGACATTTTTCGTCCCATGGAGATCGGTAGTTTAGTTGATCGGACAGGTTAGAAGATTTCTGTTGGCTGCTGATAATATCTCTGCGTGTATTGCCGATCGTACAATTTTCAGTGGGAGACAGTCAATAGCTTTGTCAGACATAACTTTCGTACGATTGCTGTCAGGGGCAGAACATCGGCTCATCTGTTCTTTTGTACTTTATTTGATCTGGATGGTTAGTGGCGGGTCGGGAGATGGGGAAGTCCGATTGTTCGTCCGATATAGCAGGTAATTCTGCACGTCCATGGCCAGCTTTACACTATTGAGCAACCCAATTTATTCTTGCAATAAAAAGGCAATCTGACCAGATGTTTCATATTCTTTTACTCAAGGAGCATTTTTCTTTGCTTTGTAAAGGAAACCTGCTGACTGTAACAGAGAGACTTATTAAATCTATAATAAGATAAAGCTGCTTCGCTCTCTGTTTTTTCACAGGAACAGAATAGAGACAGATGTCTCCTATGTTATGTGGTTTTCCCAACAAAGAGAATATCCCAGGGGCTGATAAACACATTCCAAACTTGGCCTGGCCCCTCACAGTCACAGAGCAGCCACCACTGATCCCTGACCCAATGGGCCCCGGGCCTGAGCCTCACGCTCCAACCTTACCAGACCTTTCTTTTACTATCATAGAACCCAGTTTTATTATACATGCAGCTGGTCTCCAGCCTATATACTACACTGCATTAAATCATATTCGCTGCTCTTATTTCCCCACTGAATCGTTAAAAACTCCCTTTTCATCTTATGTCTTGCTTTCAACCTGCAGTATGTTATAGAATGGCGAATTCTTAGCAACGTTTCATTTGGTCTCCATTTTTTTTTATATTTGTTTTAATTATTTGCCTTCTTATTCTGACTCTTTCCAGCTTTCAAATGAGGGTCAATAACCACATCTAAAGAACAAATGCTTTGTACGGCTATACAATTATTGTTTTTGCTAGTTTTTATTTCTCATCTTTCTATTCAGCCCCTCTCCTATTCATATTTCAGCCTCTCATTCAAATCAATGCATGGTTGTTAGGGTAATGTGGACCCTAGCAATCAGATTGTTGAATTTGCAAACTGGCGAGCTGCTGAATAAATATCTAAATAACCACTAATAATAAAAAATGAAAACCAATTGCAAATCATCTCATATCACTTTCTACATCATATTGAAATTGAACATAAAAGTACACAACATGTTTAATCACTAAATCATAGGCATTTGACTAATATTGCCCATAGGACAGAACCAGCAAAAGGAAAGGGTGGGCAGATCCAGACTTATAGGAATAAATGCATGTATTACCCTGCAAAATATGCCCTGGCTTTTCAAGTACTTAGATGCCCAAACAGACCCACATAGGCCCACTGGCCCACTCTTACAGCCTCTTTTACAGCCGCCAGTATCCACAGATTGCCAGTCCAAGCCTGATGCCCTGTGTCCATAAATTGCGAGCAACTAATGTCCTTTGATTTTTAAAACACTGCATTATAAAAATTTTCTTTATAATTAGCCTAATGTTTATTGGAAATTTTGGCAGCCCTGGTACCAGAGACCACCCAATTTAGAGGAAATCTCATATATTGTGTTATTCAAATAGATGCTGGGGAGACCAACATTGACACAGGTTTCCTCTCAAAAATACAGGTGTAGGACTTTTTATACAGAATGCTGGGGACTCCGGATAACGGATCTTTCCGTAATTTGGATCTTCATACCTTAAGTCTACTAAAAAAATATTTGAATCCTAAATAAACCCAATAGGATTGTTTTCCTACCAATGAGGATTAATTATATCGTGGTTGGGATCAAGTACAAGGTACTGTTTTATTATTAAAGAGAAATAGGAAATTTGTTTTAAAATTATTTAATTGAAATAGAGTCTATGAGAGATGGCCTTCCCGTTAGGGATGCACCGAATACACTATTTTGGATTTGGCCGAACCCCCGAAACCTTAGTGAAAGATTTTTCCAAATAATAATTTGCATATGCAAATTAGGGGTGGGAAGGGGAAAACATTTTTTACTTCCTTGTTTTGTGACAAAAAGTCACGCAATTTAACGCCGCCCCTAATTTGCATATGTTAATTAGGATTCGGTTCGGCCGGGCAGAATGATTCGGCCGAACCCGAATCCTGCTGAAAAAAGGCCGAATCCTGGCTGAATCCCGAACCGAATCCTGGATTCGGTGCATCCCTGCTTCCTGTAAATCAGAGCTTTCTGGATAACGGGTTTCCTGATAACGAATCCTATACCTGTACCATCACCCAACCAAAAAGTCGGATTGCAGCATTCCCTTCCCTGTATATGTGTATTTACAATCGTGCATTATATTTGTAGGTATTATTTGAAGCCCATTAAAACAATGCAGCCTGCTTATCACTACAGTCTGTATGAAGTAAATATAGAGGTTTCATTTACCAATTAAAGCTATAGGAGCCTAATGTATTTTACTGGCCCATCTTAAGCAAAAAATTGTTTTTGAAGAGCCTGTGAATCCTTAGACTGGAGCTGAGACTGACGGGGAAAACCATACATGTAATATTCTAACAAGCACTGAAGGATGTCGCTGGCTTGAGACCATGTTACAGGCCGATGTCTCAGGGTGTAAATGTTTGACCAGATTTTCTGCATCACTAGGGATAGCGACTCCGGATCATATTGACCTTCTGTGATTCTCTTCGTTTTTACAGCCTTTCTGATCCCACTGATTCCCTGGGAAGAACTGGCACCTGTATCCTCACCGTCCCTGCATTCCTTTTATGGCTTTAACCCTTTCAGAGACCTGTAAACTAAAAACATCCGGCTTGTATATGTGATCATGTAACTGTCGTTTTTCAGGCAAGGTTTATTTTATTTATTCAAATAACACCACAAATATGTGCAGTGCGTAACAAGGTGTAAACACCAACAGGGGTACAGGTACTCTAAAATAAACAGAAATGATTAAAAATATATAAGTGCTGCAACACATTACGAATGAGGTCCTTGTTCTGAAGAGCTTACACTCTAAGAAAGGTAGTTGCTAGTGAAGCAATTATCATATGTATTTTTCAAGCTTGATGTTTTATATCTGTCTTTTGATGGCCAGCAGCTATGCAACTTGTTACTTTAAAGGGCATGTAAAGGCAAAAAAATAAAATCGCATTTTTACTTTCTTTAATGAAAAACAAACCTATCTCCAATATACTTTAATTAAAAAATGTGTACCGTTTTTATAAGAAACCTGACTGTATGCAGTGAAATTCTCCCTTCATTTACTGCTGTGGATAGGAATTGTCAGACGGTCCCTAACTGCTGAGCAGGGAAACAATCATACTTATGAAAAGCATATATATATATTCCCAGCCATGCAGAACTCAAGCAGCTTTGTTTATGACGATCCCTAAGCAGCCCAGATCACACTGAGCATGTGCACAGTCTTAGTCTTGCAAAGATGTTTAACAAAGTTACAAGATGGTGACCCCCTGTAGCCAACTTTGAAAGCATAAATCATTTGTTTGATTAGGCTTGTGGTGCAGTAAGTTCATGTTTATATTTAGTATACAAAATACAGCATTTCTAGCCTTATTCTATTTTAGACTTTACATGCCCTTTAATGATAAGACTGATGCTGACCAGTAGGTGGAACACCCACTCCACTTGGCTGCACCCTATGAGTAAGTTCCACCACTCACTGCAGAAGTGCTGAATTCAGTATAGAACCAAGAAGCTGTGCAAAATTAGGTATCCATAAAGACTTTGGGGCCCCCAACAGAGAATTTGCTCTCTGATGCATTGATTCCATGGGGGAGTCGGCCAAAGCAAAAACCATGCATGTGGATGTGTATTGAGTATGGAGGTCACTAGTGAACCTGGTACAGAATGAAGGAAACTGTTCCAGGATTCAGTTCTGGATTCGGCCAAGATTCTGCCTTTTTCAGCAGGATTTGGATTTGGATGAATTCAAGTTACTGGCTGAACTGAATCCAAAAAAATCACTTGACTTTTCGTCATACAAACAAGGAAGTCAAAGATGTTTTGTTCTTTTTTTACTCTCTTGGCCCCCTCTTTTCCCTAATTTACATATGCAAATTAGGGTTTGGATTCAATTTGGTATTCGTCTGAATCATTCACCAAAGATTCAGGATTGGTCCGAATCCTAAAATAGTGGATTTGGTGCATCCCTACATTATAGCTATGTATTTTTCCTTTCATTTCCCTTTTGTGTTTCTCTTAGTTATACACATTACTGAGGCCCATGGAATCTCAAGGTTTACATTGAAGGCTGGTAACCATTTGAAATAGGTGGATTATAATTATGATTAGGCAGATGATAGTGAAGAGCAGCCAAACTAAAATAAGACTTGGGGGTTACAAGCATGACTTGTGCTTAGGGGTTGGTGATACACTGTGATATCATGAAAGCAGCAAAACTACAGGTGGGCCGTACCATCCCAAGCCCACTCACTCACTCACTCACTCAAACTTCCTCTCCCCCGATCATACCCACAGTTAATGAGAAAAGAGGTAATTGGGGGCAGCCAGACTTGCAGACCCTGGATGCCCCAGTCCAACTCTGACTGTGAATTTGCTGTCAACCTATTGGTTTTGACACATGCCATGATAGCACAATATAGGGGCATTGCTTAACATTAGGGATGTAGCGAACCGCCGATAATGTGTTCGCGAACGCCGTTCGCGAACACCGGCAAAAATTGCGAACAGTTCGCGAACTTCGAACATCCGAAAATCGTTCGATTCGAACGATCGAAGGATTTTAATCGTTCGATCGAACGATTTTCGTTTGAATCGAACGAAAATCGTTCGATTTTAGCGATCGAATGGTCGAACGATTTTGACGCGAACGCCTATTGGCGAACGTCGCGCGACGTTCGCGAACTTGCGGCGGACGCGAACAGCCGATGTTCGCGCGAACAAGTTCGCCGGCGAACAGTCCGCCGGCGAACAGTCCGCGACATCCCTACTTAACATCATAAAGATGGGAGGGGACGTGCCCTAGGACATTGCAGGGGGGAATAACCAGGCAACAGGCATATTTTGTCTGATCTGTTTTTCATTGTTTTTGGAGGAACTCCTCATGCCAACTATGTTATGGCCCCAGATTATTTGGAATTGCAGATTACGGTATTGCCCTCCAGCCTACCTGGGCATTATTATTTACATTTATCAGGGTTTTTACAGTGTAATATGATGATACAATAATCCCAATACGTGAGAAAACAGCACATGACTGTGTTGGGAAGCAGCATTGTCACTGGTGAATTGTCTGGTTTTGGTTCTATCCTCTTTAGTCACCTGTACCCTACTCAGCCTTCTGCTCCCTGCTTTCTACTACCTCTACCTCCCCCTAACATATTCATTCATTGACTGAGTCAGGGAGATGGAGCAGAAAAATGTCCTTTTCAGTGAATGAGGAGAGTGTGGGCAGTCCTAGAAATAGTTTTCCAAACTGAAAAAAATGTTTTTAAATTCATGTTGTCTTAGCCACCTTCTAAAATGTCATGTTTTTAATCTGAAAATGCAGGTTAAAACTTTCAGTCTCCAACACTGTCTGTACTGAGACCTAAACTCCCCAGCATGCTAAAGCAATATACTGTATATATATATATATATATATATATATATATATATATATATATATATATATATATATATATATATATATATATATATATATATATATACACACACACAACCTTTACATTCCATACTATGCTAGGGCAATGTTTCTTTATGTACATTAAAAGCATTACTCTTGTAACTGACAAGAGCAGTATCTGTGATTGGCACCACTAGGGCACAAGTATGACTGCAGCTTATTACTGAATAACTGTGAGGAGCCAAATTACTGTTTTTTTGGGGTATAACACCAGATATGTAACCCCAACCCTCCAGTAGCTATTTTTATTGGCTTTCTCATGCAGACTGTTGAAATACAATTATGGGATCAGTTATCCGGAAACCCGTTATCCAGAAAGCTCAAAATTATGGGAAGGCCATCTCCTATGGACTCCATTATATTCAAATAATTCAGATTTTTAAAACATATTTCCCTTTTCTCTGTAATAATAAAACAGTACATTGTACTTGAGCCCAACCTAAGATAGAATTAATCCTTATTGGCGGCAAAATGGATTTTCTGGTAGATTTAAGGTATGAAGATCCAAATTACGGATTCATGAAAATCCCAGGTCCTGAGTATTCTGAATAACATTGAAAAATGGTTTCCTTTTCCCTTGTAATATTAAAACAATATCTTGTACACGATCAAAACTGAGATATAATTAATCCTTATTGGATGCAAAACAATCCTATATGGTTTAATTAATGTTCAAATGATTTTCTAGCAGACCTAAAGTATGGTGATCCAAATTACAGAAATATCCCTTATATGGAAAACCCCATCTCTCGAGCATTCTGTATAACAGGTCCCATACCTGTACTATAAATCTTTTATTCCACCGTGAGCCAATCACAAGATGAAAGATCTATGGATATAATAGCTATGGTGAGTGAGAGACAACGGCACAGCCAGTAGCTGAATCAGATTTACTTATTCACAATGAGATCTGCGCATGTTGCAGTTGGTGATATTTGCACTTGTTCAAGCAAGGCCACAATACCTGCCTCAGCCTTTCTGTTTACTTTCCCTGTCAGGCACCTTCAGTGGGAACTTGAGAAAATCTTGCCCTCTGCTTTTTCTGTGGGAAAATGCTTATGGTTGAACGGCTTGAAAGAATGTGCTAAAGTCAACAGTCCCTTCACCTCCCTTATCACTTGAGTTTGTAGGTGTATTGCCTGTTCGAAATTGTCTCTGCTTCATACAGGTTACTGCTACTTATTTGATACATGCACTGTGATTATAAGAGAAAGTGCCCCCCGTGCTGACATGATAATGCAGTAAACCTGTTATTCTGCAATGTGCCTGTATTAATAAATGAGGATCAGGCAGTTCATACAGGATGCAATCTGGGATTTGGAATTTTTTTGTGTTTATAAATGTGACACTCGTGAATGTCTAAAGTCGACCTGCAATGACCATAATCCACAAATTCACAATATAGTTATGACGGATTCCCCTTCTGGGCATGGGATGGTTTTGGCCTCTATTTGGCATGCTATAGGCATATAGAATCTATGACAAGGCACAATTTCAGTTTTGGATACCAGCCCATGGGAAAAAATGGAAGAACTGGGAAAGAATAGTTTAAGGGCAAGGAATAGATGATAAAACAAAAAAAGCAAAGGCATATGTGTATGTATATATATATATATAGAGATGGGTGCACACCAGGAACGTTTAAGACAAGGTTACTTTAAAAAATTAAACATACTTTATTGAAATATTTAAAAACAGGCACACGTTATCAAGGGGTCTTGATAGTGGTCTGAGAAGGAGACCGAAACGTTGGCCTGTTTTTAAATATTTCAATAAAGTATGTTTAATTTGTTAAAGTAACCTTGTCTTAAACGTTCCTGGTGTGCACCCATCTACATCTATATATTTATCTACTTCATTACAGGTAGCACCTGGGTCATTTGCCACATTTTGGAGTGTGGAGAAAACACATGGACTATATATTTATATATATATATATATATGATAAAGGATCAGCACACTCATTTGTAGATCAATCAAATGTGTTTTTATTTAACACAGCATTGTGTCCAACGTTTCGGTCCCACTTGGGGACCTTTATCAAGGACCGAAACGTTGGACACAATGCTGTGTTAAATAAAAACACATTTGATTGATCTACAAATGAGTGTGCTGATCCTTTATCATATATATAATACAACATTTGAACGTGCACCTCAGCAAACCAAGAGGAAAGAGTGCGGACACCCATGAGACTTGTGTATATATATATATATATATATATATATATATATAAATGGTGTCTTAGATGGGAAATTATGATTGACAGGTACAACTGAGTGCAGGGTCAGTGTACTAAAGGCATAACTCCCAACTGTCCCGTTTTGAGCGGGACAGTCCCGCTTTTGACAGCTCAACCCGCTGTCACAGATTTGTACTGATAAGTCCAGAGTTTCTCTTTGATCTGCTGCACTGAACAGCCAGAAATAGTGATGGGCGAACCTGTGGCATTTTGATTCGCCGAAGAATTTGCGAATTTCCCGCAAAATGTCGATGGCGTCCGTTTTTTTTTACACCGGCGCACATTCGCCAGCGAAAATGCGTCGGCACCCTTCTTCAAGTGAAACCAAACACCAAAAAAACACACTGAAATACCCTCAAGGGTAAAATCAAGAATAAAACATCTAGGTTTTTAAGTAAACCAAAAGAGGGAACCCTCCCTTGCTTAAACTGTGGGTTATGAAATTCTATTATAAAAGGAGATTTTAACATCCCAGTAAATATGCTATGTGTCAAGGTACATACGTTGTGTACCTGATTAAATGCCCCTGTGGGTATGCATATGTGGGCCAAACATCCAGGCCAGTACAGGTCCCTATTGGAGAACACAAAGGGTATATAAGAAATTTTGATCCAAAAAAACCTAATGAATCCCCGTTAGCCAAACACTTTTTTGAAGCTAAACACCATGTTTCACAAGTAAGATGCGAGTTCTTGATAAAGTTGAACCTCTCTCAAGAGGAGGTGATAGAGTTAAGTTACTGTTACAGAAAGAAAATAAATGGATAAGGTGCAATGCATACCGAAAGGGTTTAATGATAAACTTAGTTACAAATGTTTCTTGTAACACATCTCTAACGTATCCTTATTCTATACAGGTCTCAAAAATAGAAAATGAAACTACAAAAGTAAGTGTAGCAATGTTTTATTATGACGAATATGTAGTAAGCGACATGTTTGGTTTTTTTATTCTAGACAGGCATGCAGTGTCTTTTTGCTGAGTTAGGCTTTACGCAATGTCTAACATATGCATTTTGTATCCGATTCAAACTAAAATAGGAAAATATTGGACTGTAAATTGATTGGACATACTAGGAACTTTTGATATGAATCTTTGATGTAAATTTGAGGGATTAAATGATCCTCCAATCAAAAACACAAAGTGGTACATTGAGGGGGAGGGCCCTTGAGGGTATTTCAGTGTGTTTTTTTGTTGTTTGGTTTCACTTGAAAAAGGGACAAGTTCCTGAAACATGTTGTGATATTACATCAATAAAGGGTGACGAGATTCCTCGTCTGTTTCTACTTTTACTTTTGAAGCAATTTCCCTATAAGCTTATGGAAAATATCTAATTGCAAAGTTTAGTGGGTCCTAATATGTTAATGCAGGGCCCAGTGACTTCTAGTGACTCCATTGTCCACACGTCAAGCAAGTAACCTACAACACTGATATCATGCTGAATTTGTAACCATGTGGCAGAATTTCTAATCTATAAAGAATACAAATCAGTTGATCACCAATCAGGATTCCCCTCTCTATCCACTTTTTTTTTTTTTAACTCGGAATAGACAGTCATTTCTGCTTAGTTTTATAGAGGGAAATCAGCAATGTCTAACATGGGCCATAAAACCCAGCTATTTCCTCTGCACTTTGTTTAGATTTTATTTGTGTGGCCCCACAGCAATATAACTGGTACTCAAGCAAAGCGTCCAACCATCACTTTTTCCTGGATCGCGTCGGCGGGCTTCACTCTGCAGGGGTAGGTGGTTTTATTGTGGTTTCTATAGTCTTCAGCCAGGTAGTTATTTCTGAAATGAACAAAGACAGTGAAGATAGTTTCCGTTTAAAAGCTTCCATCATTATAGACCTGCGAGATGCCAGGGATTTAACATTAACTCACTGCCTGTGTGAAAATGAGGGCTCCAAGGGGAGACTGACTAGTCAGAAATAGATTCTTTAACATTAGTTAAAGTTATTCTAAATAGTACAGTGCAACCAAAGGAAAGTCATCTAGTCAAAATAAAACAGCTGCTTCTTGTCAGTTTGAGTGACAGGTCAGTGTCTTACAGTATGTGCCATTTAAAAGGCCCTGTGAAGCGCAATAGCTGCAACAAGACATGTCCAGACACAATCTTTGTATCCCAGATGACCTAGACAGAAGGGAGGCCAGCAGGCTGCCCCCAGCCCATGTGTCCCTTGGAGAAGTCTGAATGAACATGGAGTCTGCAGCTGCTCACAGAAGTGTCATTCACTCCAGGACCTGTCAGTTGGTGCTTTCACTCTGTACATAGGAGCACAGGTGCAACTCGGCTGTTTAATGGGTGGCTGCTTCATTCACAAAGCTCTGTTTCACTGAGATGCTTGTGTTTAATACAAGAGAGTTTCTGCGGGAAATTGTTTAGTGAAAAATAAAGCCGGGTCCCCCATGGCTGAGGCACTGACTACAATATATTCCTTTCCAACTGGGTTTTTAGACTGAAAATTGATTGACAACGCCCCACGACTGATAGAGGAACTGCTGCAGATCTCTTGCTGCTTAGAAAGGAACCCAGTCTCAGAAGGTTACCATAATTACCATAAATAATGCACAGACTACCCTAGGCTATAACCTAGGGGCCTAGTGTGGTTAGGGGCCCATCAATGGCGTAACTGTTACTAAGCCCTACAGCAAATTCATTTTAGGGCCCCCAACATACTCAGAGGTTGTCCTGTTTTATTAAAGGACCAGAAACATCAACATTTTTAAAAAAAAGTCTTTATTAAGAAATAACTTGCCAAAACTCCGCTTCCACCCCTCTTCAGAAAAGGTGATCAGGAGATCCATCATGCGGCGCACGATTTCTCCTCCCTTATAGGAGATAGCCAGGGAGAAGAAATCGAGCGCCACACGATGGATCGTTGCCCTGTCGCCTTTTCTGATGAGGAAGCTCCTTTTTTAAAAAAATTTTTTTTGATGTTACTGGTGCTTTAATAGATTAAAATTGAGCATTATTTGGGCCTCATGGGTCCCCCCGCTGGGTCCGGCCGGGCACACTTGTTGGGAGAAGGCGGCAGGCAAGGCACCCGAACCACAGTAGAGAGCTCAAGTGTACACGTGCCTGTAACCTAAAAGAGTTGGGGGCTGTGTGAATCTAGCCTAGGGGCCACACATCTCATTAATCCGCCATAGGATCTGACCCACAGAATCGTGAATGAAACACTCAGTCCTAAAATCCAGACTCACAGCTCTAAAAGCGCAGCCAGACTGGCACAAAGCAAGTAGAGCTAGAAACAAACCATAATAATAAACAATGTTTGGAACAAATTGAAGCATGTGGATTTTGCATGGGTACTGAGTCTCATACATAAAATGCAAATTTCTACTCTTATTCTTCTCTCTCTGCAGGGTGCACACATTTCCCAGTATACTGGGCTGTTTACTAATGGAGTAGTTGCAAATCAGGAGTGACATGGTGTTCATGGAGTATATGGAGTACCAGGTGCCATGCATTGCCAGGAGGCAGTAGTGGTGAAACATTCCTACTAAAGACTTAGAGCCATTTTGGAGCCACAAAGGGAAGCCTGAACCCCTATAATCAGAGCCATTTGCACCCTGTTATATCCATACCAAGGCTTTGCATACTATTCACTTTCATAAATGTGCCACAATGTATAAGGGAGATTATAATTATTAATAATAATAATAATAATAATATGTATTTTTAGAGCACTGACATATTCTGCATCACTGTACAATAAATGGGTTTATACAAAGAACATACAGAATTCAGTTTCTTCAACACTCCAGTATTCCAACATGGCTGTGTCCTTAATTAAAGGGGTGGATCACCTTTACAGTAACTTTTACTATGTTATAGAACAACCAATTCTAAGCAACATTTCAATTGGTTTTCATTATTTATTTTTTATAGTTATTTGTCTTTTTCTTCTGATTCTTTGGAGCTTTCAAATGGGCGTTGCTGTCCCCTTCTAAAAAAACAAATGCCCTGTAAGCAGGACCGCCATCAGAAATCACAGGGCCCCATACGACAAAATTTCCTGGGCCACCTGGGCTGCGTCCACCGCAAGCCCCACCTACAGGTCTGCCCCCCACCACACAGTAAAAAAACAAAAAAATATTGGTGGCTAGGGTTCCCACATGTTAATAAAAAATAAAAAGATATTGGTGGTCAGGGGTCCCCATAAACAAACATTTGTGGCCAGGCCCCCCCATTAAAAAATATTGGTGGCTAGGACCCCACATGAGAAAAAAAGAATTGGTGGCCAGACCCCCCCACACACATTATAAGAAAATTGGTGGCCAGGGCCCCTTAAACGACCATGCCTTCCCGCAGCTCTCAGAAAGATTGGGGGCCTGGCTAATCAAGTAAGTGTGGCATGGCCGGGCACCCCTTACCCTCGGGGCCCCCTACAACTCTCCCCCCTGTCCCCTCCTGATGGCGGCCCTGCCTGTAAGGCTACAAATGTATTGTTATTGCTACTTTTTATTGCTGATGCTTCTATTCAGACTCACTCCTATTCATATTCCAGTCTCTTATTCAATTCAATGCATGGTTGCTAGGGTAATTTGGGCCCTAGTTACCAGATTGGTTAAGATTCTGCTGAATAAAAAGCCAAATAACTTAAAAGCCTTCAATAATAAAAAAAAATTAAAACAACTTGCAAATTATCTCAGAATATCACTCTCTAAATCATACTAAAAGTTATCTCAAAGGTGAACAACCCCTTTAAGCAGGTTGTCGCTCCTGTGCCCCTGTTGTAGCACTATATATACCATAAGCATCATAGTTGAAGATGGAGGACACCTGTCACATAGTGACCAGTAACAAAAGGAGAAGAGGACCCTGCTCAAAAGAGTTTACAATCTAAAATGACAGTTTTATTTCTTTAGGATAATAAAAAGGATTTAAAAAAGACACCCCAAATAGCCTACAAATGTTACAATTGAGTTTTTTAGGATAAGTCAGAGAGGGCATTTGTACTGGGTCCCAGCATCACACAGAGCTCTTGGAAGGAACAAACATATTTACATGTACCAATGACTTATTATCTTGTGTAACATGTTCAGTAACATCGGATACATGCAACAGGCAGCCACTCAGCCGTTGAGCTGCTATTTGCTTTGGCTGTGGGACGGATGCTGAAACAACAGCTGGAGGAGCACAGGTTGAACATCTCTGCTTTATGTGCTTCCCCACATCAAATAGGGGCCTGAACCTCCTGCAGTACTAGGGCCTCTATGTTACTTCCAACCATACAATTAAGTGTAGTTTTTATGTATGGCAGGTATCTAGTACAGGTATGGGATTTGTTATCTAGAAACCCATTATCCAAAAAGCTCAGAATTATGGGAAGGCCATCTCCCATAGACTCTAGACTTTAATTCAATTATTAAAAAAAATATTCTGTAATAATAAAACCGTTCCTTTTTACTATCCCAACTAAGATATAATTAAACTGTATTGAATTCAAAACAATCCTATTGAGTTTAATAAATGTTTAAATGATTATTGATTAGGGTATGAAGATCCAAAATATGGAAGGATCCCTTATCAGGAAAACCCCAGATCCAGAGAATTCTGGATAACAGGTCCCATACCTGTATCTGTTTGTACAGTCACTGACATGAGCATAACGTTACTAAGTAGTCAATCAAAGATGAGAGTTTAATGGCAGATCAATAGGATTGCTAGCTGAGAGTCACTAAGTGGAAGGATCTTTATTAGACACGGTTTATACACACTTGTTTAGATTTTCCTCCAGGGGTCCATGGGAATGCAGGAAGTGGATAAGATAATCATCAATGATTTATATATATTATTTACATTTTGTTGCTTAACATTTTTGTGTTGCAGTTTTATTTTAACTTCTTAGGATTAGGAGAAAATAAATCAACCTTGATAATGGAATTGTTTTAAGCAAAGTTTCTAAACAAACAGATAAAATGACTCGTTCAAGGTTACCAGGAGCTGACCTGAAGATCAGTCTTGGTTTTTCTTTCTCAGAGCAGAGCATATGTCTCCTGTCCTCCCCACAATACGGACATTTACAAGCTGGGCAAAGAGGAAAACTATCATACATTATAAGCCACAATAGAACACTGCATTGGCTGCTATACATGTGTATTAGCTAGGAAAATTATTATTATTATTATTAATAAACTAAAAAAAGCACATGTGTGGGTGGGAATCAGGTTGGGACTTTGCACGGAGCTGGTAATAGGATTTCCCCCTAAATTAGAAAAATAAAAAAGTGGGGCTCATTTATAAACCCTGGGCAAATTTGCCCATGGTCAGTAACTCATGCTATTGCCCGAATATTTTACTGGTTGCCGTGGGTTATTGCCCAGGTGGAAATTTGCCCAGTGTTTATAAATGATCCCCAGGATTTATTTTTAGAGAAGCATGTTTGTCTCCACATAGAAAAGAATTCAAAACATAGTGAAGGCAAAAAAACAAAACATTTGACATTTTCTGAAAATAGAAAATGTTGGTTTTAGTTTTTACACTATCACGATGCCTAGTTCTCTACTACTTATTGTTCTTGCTTACAGCAGCCCCTCTGGCATTTATCAGAATCCATAGATTGCCAGTCCTGCCCTGCACCTACCACATCTTTTTGAGTAGATGAATAACCAGAAAATTGTAATTTCTGAGCTTTAGTTGTAGTGTGATCTATAAGAGAGTCCTTTTTATTATTATTAACATGTATTTATATAGCGCCAACATATTGCGTAGCACTGTAAAGTAAATGTGATTATACAACTACATCACATGAATTACATATATAGAATATATGGAGTAACAAACATCACAATCAATACAGGTACAAAGAGGTGAGGAAGGCCCTATGCATAGGCATACAGTCTAAAGGGAAGGGAGTAATACACAAGGTGTGGGAGTGGGCAAGATCGAATTAAGTGGGTGAGAAATGTGGTGTTGTATGTGGAGTTGCGTTTGGTAGTTAAGCAGAGTGAGGGTAGGCTTCTCGAAAGAAGTGCGTTTTCAGAGATTTTTTGAAAGCAGAAAGGTTGGGAGAAAGTTGGACAGACCGTGGGAGAGCGTTCCAGAGGAGGGGTGCAGCCCTTGCAAAGTCTTGAATGCGAGCATGTGAGGAGGTAATGAGAGAAGAGTTGAGTAGCAGGTCAGTAGAGGAGCGTTGGGTGAGTATATAGAGATGAGTTCAGAGATGTAGGGTGGAGCAGAGTTGTGAACTGCTTTGAAAGTCAGTGTCATTAATTTGAATTTGATTCTGAAAGGTTACGGAAGCCAGTGCAGGGATTGACAGAATGGCGAGGCAGAGGAGGAGCGGTTGCTGAGGTGTATGAGCCTCGCAGCAGTGTTCATTATGGACTGGAGAGGTGAAAGTCTCTGGAGGGGGAGGCCAATTAAAAGAGAGTTACAGTAGTCTAGACGCGATATGATGAGAGAGTGAATAAGAATTTTGGCAGCGTCTTGGGTGATAAATGATCGTATTTTGGAAATGTTCCTTAGGTGGAAGTGACATGATTTAATAAGTGACTGGATATGAGGAGTGAATGACAGGGCAGAATCTAGGATAACCCCAAGGCACCGGGCCTGGGGAGAGGGGGTGATAGTGGAATTGTTAACTATGATGGATACTTCGGGGATGCTACTGGCGTTAGTTGGAGGAAAGAGAACCATTTCAGTTTTAGAGAGGTTTAATTTAAGGTAGCGTTGCGACATCCAGGTAGAGATAGCGGACAGGCAGGAGGAGACGCGAGTTAGGAGTTCTGGGTTGAGATCAGGAGATGAGAGATAGATCTGAGTATCGTCAGCATAGAGGTGGTAGTGGAAACCATATGAATTTATTAATTTGCCAAGGGAGGAAGTATAGAGGGAGAATAGTAATGGTCCCAGGACAGAGCCTTGAGGAACTCCAACAGAAAGAGGTAGGGGAGAAGATGATACTCCATTGTAGGAGACACTGAAGGAACGATTGGTGATGTAAGAAGAGAACCAGGACAGAGCTGTGTCACGAAGGCCAAGCGACTGGAGGGACTGGAGGAGGAGAGGGTGATCTACAGTGTCAAATGCGGCTGAGAAGTTAAGCAGTATTACTTCAGTTCTTCTATTACTTGCATTTTGGAAACATGACAGGGAGTCACAGGGCAGGGTGCAAAATGTAAAAGATGGAAACAAAGTACCATATTTTTTTGTACACTTCACTTTTCTCAATTGCTGCCAATTTGCATGTCCCCATGAATACTTAATTGCCTACATTCAGCAGCACTGTATTCATGAGGGGGTAAGCGGAAGGAGGAACATTGTCCCACCCCCTGTGGCCCACTTATACCCTAAATTGCACATCATTCAGATCCAGATGTTTAATCAGTAGCTTCTTCTGAATTAATCACCTTTAAAATATCAATAGAGCAGGTAATACTTTCTTCCTCATTACAGTTATACATTTCACCTTTTATAGCAGGAATGCAGAGGCTGATTGTACCTTATATAAATCTATTATCTATATGTCTCATCACAAGAATGTCTGTTCTTCCCATAGTAATCCTGAGATCAAAACAGTCTGAAAATAGTAAGAACGAAGAATCGTACAACTTTATCTTTGCGTCTATGGCCAATTTAAGACTAATCTGCTCCAAATGCGTCAAGGTGGATTTATGGTTCAATAAAAGCAGGAGCATGTCTGGGCCAGGCCTGCTGTGAGCCCTAGGCAACCCGATCTGCCCCCCCTCCCCCACGAGCCCGACGGCGAGAGAGGCGACGGAGGGGAGATCAACGAAGAGGAGGGTGGGGACAGCAATGGCGGGGAGATCAACAGAGGGGAAGGAGGGGGTGAGCGACGGAGAGGAGGGAAGGGACATCGATGGAGGGGAAATCGGCGGATGGGAGGGGTGAGCGATGGGAGGGAGGGGACAGCGATGGAGGGGAGATCGATAGAGGGGAGGGAGGGGTGAGTGACTGGAGGAAGGGGACATCGACGGAGGGGAGATCGACGGAGGGTGACAGGAGGGAGGGGACAGCGATGGAGGGATGGGTGACAGAGGGAAGGAAGGGGAGTAAAGCTGGCCATAGACGCAAAGATCTGATCGTACGAATCGAGGATTCGTACGATTTTCGTAACGTGTATAGAGAGTCCCGACATTTTTCGTCTGGCGGAGATCGGTCGTTTGGTCGATCGGACAGGTTAGAAGATTTCTGTCGGCTGCCGATAATATCTCTGCGTGTATTGCCGATCGTACGATTTTCAGAGGGAGACTGTCACTAGCTTTGGTTGAACATAGATATCGTACGATTGCTGTCAGGGGCAGAACATTGCTGATCTGTTCTTTAACTACTTTATTTGATCTGACTGGTAAGACTTTGATCTGAATAGTTAGTGGCAGGTCGGGAGATGGGAAAGTCCGATCGTACAATAATTCGTACGATCGGATCTTTGCATCTATGGCCAGCTTAAGACTGAGAGATGCGGACTGGGGCTGGGCAGAAGATAATTTTAGAGGTAGCTGCCCAGCGCCCTCCTATCAATGCGCCCTAGGCAGCTGCCTCTTCTGCCTACCCCTAGTCCCTGAGCAGGAGGGTGAAAGGTTGATGTATATACTAAAATAATCTAACCAATTGTTATACAATAAAATATCCTTTGTACTTTTCACTGTGTCCCCAACAGGGGCCCCTTTGATAAAGGAGGCCCAATGCAAATGTTATTTCTGATTTATATATGTATTTACAAGTTTTGTGCCTATTTTTGCCCCAGTTCTAACCCTGCCCTGTTACACTTCCTCTATTATGAACCTAATTTGAAACGATAGCTCCGATCCCTATGACCATTCAGACAAGGGCAACTTTTACACTTGAGTAAATAGCCAGAGTCAAAGTGCCTACCTAAATGGAAAAGACTGCACTTTGCGGAGCTTGATATACCGTCCACAATAGCTCATAAAATGTGTGTTTCTCAGTATTACTGACTTCTCTGTGACTTATTTCATGCCATTAAATTATGCATGAAATTACAGACATTAAATAGTAATTTCCTTGTCCTGCTGTGTAATAAAAACATATTTCAATAACTGGTGTGAATGTAATGTCTGTCTCTGTTTTGCTTCTGCCTGTTTCACATGCTTTCCTTCTTTGTGAGAAAAGATTTATATTTGCCTTGGAGTTAAATACTTCCAATGTTTCTTTCTGAGATTTTTTTTCGAGCAGACCCCGCTGGCATAAGATATTCCATATTGTTAAACAAAACATTACGTTTCCTCTTATCAGAGCCGTATGTGGTTCCCATGAGAGAAGCAGCTCATCTGTATCTGCCACGATGTCTACTCACAGCAAATTCCCATTGTTTTCATATATCTTTTAAACCTTCACAGATAGTTGCTCTGGGAATCTCCAATTTTTTTCCCCCTTGCTTTGTATTATTTACAGAAACCTCTAAGCAAAGAGGAAACGGGATTATATTAACAGTAGTAATAATGGTGGCTTTTGTGTGAAGGCCAATACTGCAATGGCCATTCAGATACATATTTATATAAAAGTCCATACTCTGTAGTGAATGTAAGTGCTGGGGATTTGGGGCATTTTGTGACAGTCACCATATTTGTGACTTCAATAGATCATTTCCCAGCGGAGCGTTTAACCTTAAGGTGGGCATCTATGGCTAAAGATATTATTGTAAATATATAATTCATGTTAGGCACTTGTAGCAAGGCCATTGGGATGTCTATAGGGGAGTCCAAACAAAACTAGTTTTTAAGTTAACTTTAAGTTATGATTATGATTAATTGGCCACTAAGACACGGAACGCATAAGGCTTGTTTCTTGGGACAGTTGCCCACCATTCTCCAGTGGAGAACTTTAAAAATCCTATACAGTTAAACAGGGACTTGTGTAGGTTTGCACTTTTAATAAACATTCCCGGATTGCCATTTTGTCTTAACAGTTTCCACTGCTATACTTCCAATTTTCTTAAAGGAACAGTAACAATATTATATTCTATATAATGTAGCCTTTTCTCCTTTGAATGGATATCCCCATGGCTAAACAGCAGCTTATTGACATACTACTACAAAAAAAAAAGAAAAATAATTGGAGAGCAACTCAAGCATAAATGAAGTTCCTTGGAGTGTCATGTAAGGGCTCTGATTGGCTATTTGATAGCCCCATGTGGACTGGCAGCTTACAGGAAGGTCAGTTTGGCAGTACACCTGTTTTTTATGCAACCAAAACTTTTCTCCAAGCCATTAATTCAAAAATAAGCATCTGCTTTGAGGCCACTGGGAGCAACATCCAAGGGGTCAGTGAGTAACACGTTGCTCACGAGCCACTGGTTGGGGATCACTGTACTCTTATATAACTGTCCCTTTAAATAAAACAGCTGCTCTGCAGGACTAAACTATGTGTTGGGCTCAAGGCAGATGCTTCTATTCACAACCCCCTAGTTTTGACTTGTGTAAAATGCACTACATCTGAGAGGTCCAGTCAGGTATTCTCTAGCTTTAGCTGCTGTGTAGTAGTTATTTAGTTCAAAAAGTTCATCAAAAAGTTATGGCCAGATATTGATTGGGGGAAGCCCTTAGTATGGTCCCACACACGGGCTGTTGGCAGCTTTTATCGGCCTGTGTATGGGGGGGCCTTAAGAGTTATATTCTCAGCAAACAATGGATGTGGTCTCTACTTCAAAGAAAAACAACAGAAATGGCACAGGAGGCAATGAATTATTCCTCCATTGATTCAAATAGCAATCACCCAAAACATCCCATTCAATTTATGATAGCTGATATCACTCAAAATTGTAATCTTTCATCTTGTTTTTCTCTCAAGCCAATGTCTACTTTCTTCTCATAGTTAGATACTATGAAAAAATGACCAGTGGTAAATAGTTAGGAAACCTATATGGAGTTTGCGTTTACGTGGTATGGTGGTTTGGCAATTTTATGATCATCAACTTGTAACTAAAACCCCACTATTTGAAAGTGTATGCTCTTGCACAGAATAAACTACTAATGAAACATGGGGCCAAAGAAGGCGTATTGATCAATTCTCCCTTTTTTCAATGTCTTTTCCTTTTGACCAGATCAGTCACACTTGCATTAGACTTTACTTATCCTTTGTTAAGTGCCCTCATTTGTACCTACAGTTGCCCCCTTTTTCCATTAATAAAACTGATAAAAAGTAGAAGTGGTGGACCATCAGAGTGAAGCAGGATTTTGTTCACAGTACATCCTAGATGAATGGCGCCTTTCTATCATCCTTTTTTTCGAGTACTTATCCCATCACTGGAAGATAATATTATAGGTGATAAGATGGAAAACTGGGGATCAATTAAAATAAACTATTAAAAAACTGAAGACATATTGCCAATTATGTTAAAATAATATTGTCCACAATCATACTAAAAGTGAATTATTTAAAAATTGAATTGCAACTACCCCTTTAATGGACTGCAGCTCTAGCTCCTGTCCAGTGAGTTTGACTAAGGAATGTTATTGGAAAGAAGGGTTCCAGTGTTCCAACTTGACACATAGGGGCGCCATATCTTCAGAACAGCCCAGGGCTGGAGCTGCTTTTAATCTGCCAGTGAAAAACAAGACTGCTCATTCTATCATGGCTATATGGTGACTCCCTGGGACGGCTACTACCGGTGCTTCAAGGCACATACAGTATATGTAGCAATATTTGTCAAGTTCCATTTACTAGTTTTCAGCATCCTAATTGGTTTTATTATATGGTGGGACGAGAGTGGTTTGATTTTTTGCCCATTCTGGGTGAGCAGGATTATATGCATATGTAGAAAACTTCTGGGAAGAGGCATGGCTCAGTATCCTTGTACATCTGGTAACTCCAGTCTGCATTTATGCATAGTATATTATATGATGAAATCAGCAGTAAAGAGGTCAGGGTGGCTTATTCCACATAGGAGGAGTCTCGGCAAGTGTCTATCACCTACTGAATTAAAGTCAAGTGAAGGCCAACATTGGGCTGCTGGTTTAATCTGCCTGCACGTCCTGTTTCCACCTCCAGGTATACGAATGGAAACTTTGTTCTGACGCACAGAAATTGCATTTTCAGTATAACATTGCTTCCTGGCAAACTGTGGCTGCCACTTAACAAAAATAAATCCTGGTAAAAAATAAAAGATTGAGAATGCTATGATGCAATTGTTATGAGTTCTCTGAGCCACAAGTGTGCTCTGCACTTAGCGCCGATTTAAGCTTGCTACTGGTTTAGATACAGTATTAAGGGCACAAAGGCCTTGTCAGAGCCTACATTTAGAATAAAAGGAAGTGAAACTTACAGAAGGGGTTGAAAGAATGGTGAGTTTGAGCTGTTTGTCTGCTGTCTGCTAGTGTTCAGCTGGGCAAATGCTTAAAACCTCCCCACATCTATCTATCTATCTATCTATCTATCTATCTATCTATCTATCTATCTATCTATCTATCTCTCTATCTTATCTATCTTCCCACTGTCAAAAATTGCCACTACATTGTACCATATCACTGCTCCCCAGCAAAAGGCCCAGTGGCCAGATGGTCAAGCCAAATGCCCACAGGCTTATTATTATTATTATTTCTTAATAATTCTACTATAATTCAACCTATATTTTAATGTATTTTAGGACTAGCAAAGGCTCTAACCTTGTAATTGTTATACTAGGCTGTCCAGGTGTCTGCTTGATCTTAGTAAGTTAGCCTCAGTCCACTCTTAATCATACTTGTTTCTACAAAGGATCTCCTTTAAAGGGCAAGAATGGGGAATCTGGGCTTTACCAATATTATGTTATACTGCTGTTCCTTGCCAATACATCCACCAGTAAGCAGAAATTTAAGGTCCCCATAGACGCAAAGATTTTTCTTTGGCGAACGACCGATTATAGCGAAATTTGACCAATCCATCAAATTATCGTGAAGTTAGTGGGATTCGAACGATCGTACATCTTACGATTTTTCATCCGACATCTGTCAGAATATTGATCGGCCAGGTCAAAAAAAATGTTATCGGTCCCAGTGCAATCTATCTATGTTTGTAGGGCCAAGCAGGCAGCTACCCTCAGTTTTGCTGGCAATATCGCTTGAAATGGTCTTTTTAGTTGATGGACAAATCGTACATTTAAACAATCGTTTCGAGATAATCGTGATCTCACGAAAATGAAAAGATCTTTTAAAGTTCTTTACATCTATGGCCAGCTTTAGAGACAACTTGCCTGATGTTCTTTCCCTGAAAGGAAATCTCGTGCCACTCAGCATATCTGTCTGATAAACCAAAACGTTGTTTGTCGTCTTTCTTAACAACCCACAAGATGTACTTCTCATTTCTCGCAAATAAATATGATTCATCAGCAGATGGTGTTGCGATATACTTCTCGTTTCTTATCTTTGAGCTTGGTTAGCCTTTGCGGGCAGCAGCGTGTTGCCTACTGGCATTTCTGACTCATTTCTTCACCTACCAGCAAAGAGTGGGCAGCTCGGCAGGAAGTGGGTGCTAAAGACTCAGAAGGAGATTTGAAAAGTTTATTTTATCTGGTTTCCAGTATATGATAGCAAACCTAGCAACTAATATTTATTTTAAACACTGTATTTTATCATTGACATCATTAGACATTAGAATACTAATAGGGACTTCACAGAAGTAGGTGGGAAGAGAGAAAGGTAAGAACAGAACCACTATAGGTCAGGAAAAGGATAAAGGCAACATCTGAGCTTCTGCAATTGTGCTCTCTAGAGCAGTGATTCCCAACCAGTGGCCTCAAAGCAAATGCATCTTTTAAAATTACCAACTTGAAGACAAGTTTTGGAGGCATAACAATCCAAGCATACTGGCAAAATGAGACTTCTGCAGGCTGGCAGTCTACATGGGACAATCAAATATCCAATGAAAGCCCTTATTTAAGCAACCACTAGGAATTATTCAGCTTGTGTGGCTCCCCAACACTTTCTCCATTTAAATGTGGCTTACATGTACAAAAAGGTAGGAGACTTCTGCTCTAGAGGATAATTCACAAACTATAAGGCAGTCTGGGTATGACCCTAAGCAAAGGGTTTTGTCACGGTCGGCACCCTACACCAGAACAGATGCCAAGCACCCTGGTCTCGGCTCGACTTCACCAGTTAAGTGACCGCCTTTGGCCTCGGGAGGAGCCCTCGGCGTACTCAGATGCCACCTGGACTTAACGAGAGGTGCAAAGCATAAGTTCTGGCAGGCAATGGGGCACGACTGTCTTACAAGGATGTTAGAAGATAGGAAGCCACAGGAACAGGCAGGCCGGGCCAGCCCAAGCAGTAGAGAAGTCAGACAGGCCAAAATCAGGATGGAGAAAACGTAGAATGGTCAATGGACAGGCAGAGGTCAGGATTGGAGATGTCAGAATAGTCACAGGCTAGCAGGGTCAGGATTAGAGAGATCAGCGTAGTAATTCAGGCAGGCAAGGGTCAAACACGGCAGAGCTATCAGGAATAAAGTAATAGCACCCAGGAACAAGCTAATTTGAACCTAACAACGGGCAACTTGCTAAAACCTAAATTCCCCTTAAATACATTTGAATTTGGCGCCATTGCGCGCTGACGTCATACGCCAGCGTCACTGCGCCTTTAAGAGCCGAGCGTGCGCAGCGCGCGCGCCTTAGGGGAAACCGGCACCAGGAAGTGAGCCGGAGCTGCAGGAGCTGCGCAGCGGGCGTCCACGCTGAAGGAGCGGCGGTGGACCCTGCTGCCCACTAGACCACCAGGGTAAGTCCTGACATTACCCCCCCTCTAGGAGGGGCCACTGGACCCTCAAACTTACCAGGAGACCTGGAATAGGACTGTCTCCTAAGGTGGTCTACCCTGGCATCAGACTTGACCAGACTTTTCACCAACACTGAAGTAGGACATGATTGTTGGTGGACCTGTATGGCTGGTTTTAACACAGAAACATGAAACAGGTTAGATAACAGAAACATCTCAGGTAACTCAAGGCGGACAAAGGTTGGGTTCACAATTTCCACAATAGGGTATGGACCTATAACTTTGGGCCCCCTGCTTAAGCACTGGAATTTTAAGCTTAATATTCCCTGTGGATAACCAAACCAAGTCCCCAACCTGAAATTTGGGTACCTCCCTATGGGACTTAACTACTGCTCTTTTTTGAGCGGATGGAACTGCCGATAGGGAACTACGTACCCCAGAACAAGACTTAGAGCTATGCTCAACAGAAGGGAGTTTCTCTAAGGAAGTACCAGCTACCATCAGAGTGGAAGCTAGACATGAATCTTGGCACTTGGAACCCCACTGAATAACCTCCCCAGTTACCCAATCAATGTGGGGGTTGTGCACCTGTAGCCATGGTAACCCCAGAATTAACGGGGACGAGGAACCATCAAGAATGTGAAAAGCTAACTTTTCAAAATGCATATTGTTCACACACATGGATAATGCTTTGGATTTTTGGGTTACCAAACCTGACCCCAGTGGGCTTTTATCAATAGCAGAAATCCTCATAGGAGGTGTGAGGGGATTAAGGGGAATATTATACCTTTCTGCGAAGGCAGCATCTAAAAAATTTCCCCCGGCCCCCGAATCCACTAAGGCCGAAACTGTAACAGAACCCCCAGGCCAGGATAAAACTACAGGTACTAAATTTTTTGAGGCAAATTGGGGAGAGGAAATCTCTCTATCCAAAAGGAGCTTCCCTTCGCCACCAAGGTTTTGAGAATTTCCAGGCCTCTTGGGACAATTTTTAAGGAAATGCCCCTTATCCCCACAATACATGCATAGACCCAGGGATCGCCTACGGGCCCTTTCCTCAGAAGACAAGCGTGTAGCCCCCAATTGCATGGGTTCCCCCTGAGGGTTAGGAAACGAAGAAGTTGGTAACTCGTTATTACATATAGTAGGGAAATCACTAACCCCCTCAGCTCGTATCTCCCTTTGCCTCCTATCAATTTGGATGGCTAACTTCATGAGGTCATCCAAAGTGGATGAAGGAGGGTAATTAACCAGGCTATTTTTGACAGAGCTAGAAAGACCCACCCGGAATTGACTACGAAGAGCTGTATCATTCCACCCCGTCTCAACTGACCAGCGGCGGAATTCAGTACAATACTCCTCAATAACTCTTTTCCCTTGACGGAGTTTACGAATAGCAGAATCGGCAGAACTAGCACGATCCGGGTCATCGTATAACAAGGCCATGGTAGCAAAAAATGCTTCTAGGGAAAGACGGGCAGGGTCAGAGGGAGGTAATCTTAGTGCCCAGACTTGTGGGTCACCTTGTAGTAAGGTCATAACGAACCTTACTTCATCCTCACCAGTAGGGAAGTTGTGAGGGAAAAAACTGAGGTATAACTTACATGCCTCCTGAAAAACAAAAAATGTACTTCTATCCCCACTAAACTTATCAGGGAAGGGGATTTTTGGGTAATGGGAAAAACCTCTATTACCCAGAGTAGCTGACGGAACAGACCCTTCAGGAGTCTCAGATTGCTGTGCATCCAACCTCTCGGAAAGAGACCGAAGACCCTGAATAATGAAGTTCTGTCTTCCCTCTTGTTCATCAAGGCGCTGGAGGAGGGTTGAGTACAGCAATTCAGTAGTCTGCGGAATAGCAGGAGTTTCTTCCATCTTCTTCTTTCTCATGGGCCCGTTGTACTGTCACGGTCGGCACCCTACACCAGAACAGATGCCAAGCACCCTGGTCTCGGCTCGACTTCACCAGTTAAGTGACCGCCTTTGGCCTCGGGAGGAGCCCTCGGCGTACTCAGATGCCACCTGGACTTAACGAGAGGTGCAAAGCATAAGTTCTGGCAGGCAATGGGGCACGACTGTCTTACAAGGATGTTAGAAGATAGGAAGCCACAGGAACAGGCAGGCCGGGCCAGCCCAAGCAGTAGAGAAGTCAGACAGGCCAAAATCAGGATGGAGAAAACATAGAATGGTCAATGGACAGGCAGAGGTCAGGATTGGAGATGTCAGAATAGTCACAGGCTAGCAGGGTCAGGATTAGAGAGATCAGCGTAGTAATTCAGGCAGGCAAGGGTCAAACACGGCAGAGCTATCAGGAATAAAGTAATAGCACCCAGGAACAAGCTAATTTGAACCTAACAACGGGCAACTTGCTAAAACCTAAATTCCCCTTAAATACATTTGAATTTGGCGCCATTGCGCGCTGACGTCATACGCCAGCGTCACTGCGCCTTTAAGAGCCGAGCGTGCGCGGCGCGCGCGCCTTAGGGGAAACCGGCACCAGGGAGTGAGCCGGAGCTGCAGGAGCTGCGCAGCGGGCGTCCACGCCGAAGGAGCGGCGGTGGACCCCGCTGCCCACTAGACCACCAGGGTAAGTCCTGACAGGTTTGTCCTGGGTTTCTAAAAGTTGGGGGGGGGGGAAACCTGCACCATTAAGAAACAAAAGAGAGACAAAGATGAAAAAGGAACCACACACAATGCTGACCTTGTGCAATATTATGCTGCACCCAGTTGGTTCATTTGGAGCCTTGGTGGAACAGGATGTAAATGTTTTAAGAGCTACTGCCCATTTCCCCAATCTTCTTTTCTCAGAAACACAGTTCCTAAGGCAAGTTACACTGTGTAAACGGTATTTAATATAGGGTAATCTTATATGCCGTGCTTTGCACAATACAAAATATAATTACTTATTACACTCATTACTCTCATGTTGTGCCATGCTACTCTTTTTTTAAAACAAGGCATGTCTCTGAAAAACAGGAATGAATGGAAAGCTTGGTACATACTCATTCTATTCAAGAAGACCATTGATTCCAAGTTACCACAAATGCAGGAACACTAAAGTTCCAAAATGGAATTGGTTCATTAATCTCCATTCAGCTACACCTCTTACTTACCCATTAATTATTATTCAAACATGTGTTCCTTAGTGAAGAATGACTATTCTTGAAATTGAAAAACATATAAGCATCCCACGAATAGGTCCAATACACATTAATTGCTATAAAAAATACACGTGTAAGAATCATAAATCAGATATTAGTTATAACAGCAAAAATGTAAGCCTCGCAGCCCTATTCGTTCCCAACAGTTTGGAAATTCCTAAGTACTTGCTACATATCATGTGGGTTATGCAACTTTTTCTTCTGTCTGCATGATGGGATGTATCATCAAGTTTGTGGTTGTGAAAACATGTCTGATAAAAATGAATATAATGATGACAATGCAAGCTTATGGGGTTCTGACTGAGCCAATCATTGTTTTTATCGTGCAAATGTGTTCATGACCATCAAGCAATAAACTTGTGTTGAGCCTACTTGTTGTTCTAGGGCCTGTTCTGTTTCACCATTGTCTTGTACATCATTGTAAATCCCAGGTTAGATTATTGTTAGATTATTGTGGCAGCATAACTCGCTGATATAACGATGAAGAGGACAAAAGTCTTCCCTAGCAGTGTTCCTTCACTCAAGTACAAATATTCCTGCACTACAGTATGCTTCTCCCAACATGCAGTACTACATTTAGGGGCAGATTTATCAAAGTTTGAATCAAAAAAAATATCTAATTTCGAGCTCATTTTTGTGTACTTCGACTAGGGAATAGTCCAAATTTGATTTGAACTTGAGAAAAAAATCTAAACTTTGAACTTTTGAATTTGAACATTCGCGTTCCAAAACCTGCCGAATTGCTGTTTTAGCTGTTTGGAGTCAATTGGTGGATCTTTTTTTGCACTAGTACTTCGATTCGTACAATTAGATCGAAAACAGACCTATTCGGCCAAAAAAAAAAATTTAGAATTTTGGTTGGTCTTTTTGAATTCGAACATTCCCTGTGCCTCCTGCCATTGACATAAATGACAAACACTCAGTTTTGGGCCCTTAAATGCACATTTGCAGACTAAATAAAAAAAAAAAAAAATCAAAAGCAGTGACAGGGCGGTTTTCATTTATGTTAAGGGCAGGGATCACAAGATAAGGGGTTGTCTAGCAATTCTCCGAGGCAGATATTTTCTTTGAAGTAAAAATCCTCGTTTTCGTGCAGTTAGTTTGGTGTTTAGCCATTTTTTATCTGTGCTCTAATAAAGGCCTCCTTGGCTTATTGTGTTCAGTGTAACTTTAGAGAATTCATGATCTGTCCCCCAAAAATGATGGATATTATGCAAAAACATACCTTTTAGAAAATGGTTCCCAGTTATCCACAAGTGAATATTATAAGTCAAAGCTTTAGGGACATAATTTTCTGGTATTACTGTCCCTTTATTTGAAATAGGATCCTGCACCCAAACAATATTCCGAGCTAATCTCACTATGTTAAAGGGAATACTCTTACATTTATAATAAGAGAGAGCTAGGGGTGCATATTGAAGGGTTTAAAGCAAGATATAGGGTGCTTTAAATCTATACTTTTAGGGAACATTACACTTGCTAATATTTAATCACTCAGATCTGCATTTCTTTGAAAAGTCTATTATAAATATAGTACAATAAGACACAAACACAAAAATATCAGCCAAATACTGCTTTATTTAAGCAGAAAGTGATAGACAACAGAATCACCCTGTTTCCAGGTATAATTCCCTGAGAACAACTGTTAATTCTCTTACATATATTTAGATTTTAAAAAGTCCTATAACCAAGCCCAGATACTGGGACATTTAATTTAATGCAAGCACGTTAAAAGATATAACAATTCTCAATTTATAAATCTCTTCTGATCCACAGAATTAAGAAGGAAATCATATGTATCTCATAAAATATACAGTACAAAATGACTGCTTCAAAAATATATTTACATAAAAACCCATTATGGGCAAAATCTCAACCCCAGAAATAAAAAGGATGCATTAAAATCTGCCATCAACCATACAGGAACAGTTTCAATTGCATCAGAAAATGAATTTCTAGATTCTCCAGGCAAATACAGAGTGGAATTGGGCCCTTAATGTCAAACTGAAATGCCAGAAGTAGGACTCTTTGCTGTGTTAAGACTTGCACAGCCTTTTGGCAACAAAATAAATACAGGTAAAGTGCCAGCAATGCTATTAATGGGGCTGGTTTCTCACTTTAATGCAGGAGACCTATGTAAGGGCAGGACATATATAAAAGTTCAGCCCTGGACCTTGCATTATTTACAGGTACCCTGCATTAAAGCAGAGGACTAAGCATAGCAATCTAAAAGATAAATCTATATTTTTTTTCCTTTGACACTATAACAGTTAGTTCCAGGTTATCCGAAAGTATTATTCGTGCCTTATTTATTTCTAATACAGCACTGAACAGATTCTCAACACTGGTTGTTGTATTACTGTTTCACTGATGAGCTGGAGCTGCTGGAAGATACAGTTCAGCAAGAACTTGAGTCCTACTAAAAAAAATGATATATAGGGCAGGAATGAAAGATGCAAGCAAGCATGGAGGGTGGCACAGAACAGCCCGGTGTAGCAGACATTTTGAGATTGGACTTTGAGAACATTAGAAGAGTTAGACAAAGCCATTAATGCTTTGCTAAATAAGATTTGCAGGCCCTTTGATAGCAAATGACAAATAATTGCTCTCCTTGTCCCTACTATGCTTTCAATAATGGCAGAGCTATTGTTTACTGAAGGGGGGGTCTACGCAGTACAATAGGCTTCCGTTAACATGTGACGCCTATGATTAGCACCTACATAGTTTGGCTAATTGAAAGACGATCATAATAGTTTCCCAGGAAATGGTTTTGCTTCAATTAACAGCACATAGCAATATATATATATATATATATATATATATATATATATATATATATATATATATATATATATATCAATCACCCCTTTAGTGTCACAGCAGCAAACCCTTTATGAGTCCAGCTCTAAGCTTCATCTAATACCTACAATGATTCAAAGTGCTGTATATAATACACTCTTTACTCCAAATGAGGCAAAACCTGAGTATGCATAGCTTGCCTTTATGGATGTAAAGAGATTCAAGCACCAGTCCTATGCATGGAAGGCACATGTATGGTCCAAGTGACACATGCTAAGCACATTAAGCCATACATTTAGTCTGGTGCAAAAAAAAAAAGTTAAAATAAAAAAATGGGGATAAGGATGGGGAACCTTCATCTGATTTTAAATCGGAGTCTGATACATAAAAAAAAAGGGAACAAGGACTAGGAAAAATATTTCAGTGACAAAGATAGGACTTTTCACTGTAATTGAAACCAGAACAGTTGGGGGTTTCAGTTACAACATGCAGCAATGCAGAAGTACAAAGCTTTGGGAGCAGAAGTGTGCTGCCTGTCAAACAGTCACATTGCATGGTGCACTCACTCCAAGTGAGAAATATATGTGTTTCTACTAACAGTTTGGATTATTTAATGAATAATGCACTAATGCAACTGCTGAACTATATTCATCATCTATGTAGCATTTAGACAAAGGATGACGGGAATTTTAGCTCAAGAACCAAGCAGTGCAGGCCATTATCTTCAGGTTATCTATAGCATGTGGAGTTTGACAGGGGGAAGTGCATAGGTATACTCTGTAAAGCCGCATAGCGCTGTAGCAGAAAAATAAACTAATTATATATTACTTAACAGCCTGATCTTATTTTCCATAAAAGGGATCAGAGAGAGCAGTGCAGCAGTAAAAAAAAAAAATTGGGATAACATATCCATTAATAATCTGCTCAAAAAAACCCGAATCCCCTCTATGTAAAATATGAGAATGGCTGTGTGAAGGATAAATCTGTGTACTATATACAATGGACTGGAGAGACCTTGTAAATTCCCGTTTTAAAGGAAACTGATGGATAAGGGCAATTGGCAGGTCTTTCGTTTACATTCTATAAGAATTGCAGACACTGCAAAGCAAGTCCATAGGCAACGGCTGAACCACAATTCGTAAAGAACAGCCATCAGTATTAAGTCTCTTTCTGTAAGTCCTTCCACGTCTCTTCCTTGAGAGAGGTGGTGTCGTAGCTCCACAGGAATAAGCTTTCAGTCTCCTCGGGCAGAGACAGCAAGAAGCGGCCGCACAGCAGCCTAATAGAATATAACACTGTGCGATAAGCACAGAAATCGAAATACAAGCGATTTTCACAGCAAGGACAACGTACAGGTCCCACAAGCCCTTTGGATACCAGGGAAACTTGGGACGAGTTTGAAGAAGATTTGACGTCTTCTAGTAAGCAGCTTTCCACGGACACCAGGGAGTATCTGGGTATAGTAGGCAATGTACAGAACGGAACCTACAAATATAAAAAAAATAATTTGTTAGGATGCTTATGTTGCTTCATGCAATCTTGAAAAACTGCATGTCTGTGGTTTAACATTTTTAAAGGGTGGCTAGGAGTATATCAAGAGCCTACAAAGGGTCCAAAACCTACTGCAGTATGATTCATGAAAACTGTAAATAAATGTATTTCTTACCGAGAAGGATCTTCCTCTACGGAAAAGGCACCCTTCATCAAAATGGCGTTCCTCTTGTTTTCAAACATCCCATAACTTAATGTCACCTAGAAAAAATGGCAAAAAATGTATTTATTTTCATTGCCGTTTCCCAAGCACATTAACATCTTAAATGGTTATCATGTAAGACTAAAAAGATGCAGACTCGAATTATGCAGAGTTTTGTTTCGGGAAACTATTAGTACAACATCCTCCTATTTACACGGAAAACGTTAATGTGATGGAATCATGATAAGGGGACTTTTTCGTTTGAACTTGTTTAGAATGCTCTTAATACTGGAGTCATGTTATTTCTGTTCTGTAACTTTAATCTCACCTGATTGTGGATCTCACTCTGGGGAACTTGATGCAGATTTTCCAAATGTGAATGGAAGAGGTTACTACGGATGAGTTTCACTCCCAACACAGACTCAATGATATAACCAATGGTGCAGTCATCAGGGAGTCTGATCTTTTCTGCTGTATTCATGAAATGCCCTCCACTGTAGAGACAGAATGTAACATCTAGTTAGAGATGGTTACAGGCTTAAAGAAATGCACTGGCTAATATATAGCCCTTACATATTTACACATTGCTTTAGTAAGATTAAAACTCACCTTGCCCATGGACTCATTTTAAGGGCCAACCCACGGCTAATACAGAAGCCAGCTCCTCCAGTAGCAAACCAAAAATTGACAGGGCGCTGCAAAAAAAAACAAACATGTACATGAGCCTCTTTGTCCATTATTGTGCTTCCTGCACTGGAGGTACTTGGGCACATCGCCCAGACCCCACTCTACAAAACAGCTGCTGTTCTTACCATATTGCTCTCACTGATCCTCTCTGTAGCTTGGATAGGCCGGTCTAAGCTCGGCTTCCCAATGTAAATATCATTGGTGTGGGAGTAACGAGACAGCAGTTTCACTAGCGTCCGGACATTTACATAGTTATCATCATCAACATGGCAGAACCACCTAAAACCAAGCAGAAGGGAACCAGAGGTTTAGGAATGATCTCAGTACCAAAATGCATTATCAAACATTACTTGTTTTGTGAACAGATTTACCATCAATCTCCAGCAGCTGCAAACGAATGCAATGCTGGAAGCCCATGAAAGCTTTTTGCAAAGCAGCGAGTACCATACAGGTAGGTCTGGGTAAGAGTACAATCATTGGCTTTTTTCTACAAATACTTACTTCTTATCAGACTCCATGAACTTGTCATATTCCACTGCCATCTTGCAGGAAAGGGCTTGGCGGCTGTGAGCAGCTGAGCAGTTTGTACTAATGACATTGCCTGGAAAGAATCAAAGAAAATAATATTTAATGTGTGTTTTGTGCATTGAAAACCTAAAGGGTTAACAGTCAGTACAGATCCCAAGGGTCACACATTTGAGGATGTAATAAAACACATTGGGGACAGCAGATGGAAGACCTCTTAACAAGTCTAGCAGGGGGCTGGGAAACCAAGAAGTACAAGCACCAAGCTCTGGAAAGAGTTAATTACTAAACCACACCCTTCCCCCTACAGCTCTCTTGGGCTTTTTTCCAAAAATTCTGTCCTATTGAAGGAGGACTTTCCCAGAACAAGCCACCTGTTACTAGCTGCCTTCTCTCAATAGACGCTGTTTAGGGGGTCTGAATGGGAATCATTTACATGAGAAGAATAGGGGTCATAACCCCAGACTCAATGGGGGAAAAAAATACACACATGCTAAATTAGTATGAAACCCACCCTCTGCTGGTGTCCCAACCTCATCCACCCAAAGCCGTTTCTTCATCCCCCTCCCCACTATGGCTTCCTTACAGAAATGTTGTTAAATGGTCTATACAACATATAAGAACATAGTGTGGCATCCCTTTTTATTTTGTTTATTTAAATTCATGGTTTTAAAAATCCTCCTTCACCAAGAAATAATAAAGCTAGAAATGTAGGGAGCAGTGATTGCAGGGGATTTCTCACCTGTCTTTTTCTGAAGCTCTTCGTCCTCCCCATCAGTGAAGATGAAAGTCTAAAAAACACAATAAAGAAGCAAGAAACATTAGTATTCTGCGGCCTGGGAATACACCTGGGACTATTTAAATATGATGCAGAAAAGCAGATGGTCGAATTTTGGTGGGGGTGCATGTAATTTGCAACCAACTCCTTTTGTTTGGGTGCTTTGAGTGTGACAGCTGTGTTAGTTAAAGGGTCTAGGGGAAAAAAACAAAAAAACTTAATTTGTCTAGTTAATAAAGACTGTGTTAAGTTAAAGATTGAAAATTGTGCTGGGGTGGGTGGCATAACCTAGATCATTTGTGTAAAACCCTGCCTAATCTGCAATATACAGTAAAATGCTATTTACATTGTAATGTAATGTAAACTGCAACACTGAGCACTTTTATTTTCTCCACTTTTCTAAATTTAGAATTGTGCTGTTCCAGATCAAGGCACCCAATTTTTCCACCTAATTATTTTCAATGAATTAACAGGGGTGGTAAAATGTATCATTGACTAGTGTACAGACCCCAGTACTTGTCCCTGAACTGAAATCTGCAGCTTTTTTGGTGCTGCGTATTAGGCACGATTAAAGGATAGAACAGAGAACGTGAATGGGAAGGAACTTATCAAAAGAAACGGAGGTTGCATTGGAAAGTAGGTAGACACAGAGTAGAGGTGTCCACACCAAAACCAAATTATGGACCATGTGAAGAGTCAATAGGTCCCTGTGGGTTTCATATTCTTAGTTTGAGTTCTCCTCACTTGCAAACATACTGTATCTAACCAAGAGTTGTTTAACAACAGCTGTTGGCTTATCTGTGGCACGAGACCGGCTTTACTCAACCTGCATGAGATCAGCTCAGTTCTGTGTCCAACTCTGACCGACCCACCATGGCTCTTATGTAACCCAATAGCTCTGTCGGAAAGCAGCCTTACCTGGGTGCACTCCTCCCACCCCTTTATATCCTCCACCTGCCTGGCAGCACTCCCTTATTTATATAGCTAATGCCGAGCAGATGCTGGCTGTGCCTGTGGTTCTCTGTCTTGTTTGTTCTTTTTGTTGGGGGAATGTTGAAAGGATTTGAACACACAGCAGAAAAAAAAAATCCATCAATCAGACTGAGTAAAACAAAGTTTAAGAAAAAAAAAGGATGTCCTGCCAGCTGCAGTCTGGTTTGGGTGGAAAGAATCAAAAACACGCAACAAAAGGAGTTTGGAAAAAAAACGGGGCACAAAACAAGATAGGAGGAGGGGAGATACCCTGGAATCTGGGCCTAGCTGAAGGTTGCCTGTTTTTCTAGCAGACAAGAAGGATGAGGTTGAGACAAAGAGATGGAAGGGGGCCTGCCTCCTAACAATAGCCTGGATTATGCTGCCTAACTTTACTCAACCAGGGAGAGTAAAGCTGAAACACGTCCATCCTTATTAACATACAGCTGGCCTGGTTAAGCCCAGTGAATGGAGGGGAAGATTGATGTGCGTATCTTTAGGTCCTTTCACTTGGGACTTGCAACATGAAAGGAAGAAAAAAGCCAAAAGGACGGAAGAATATTTGCAGAAAGGACTTTTAACAGTGACAGGCTGCTTGAACAAGTGCAGAATGCAGAGAATTTTACACCTAGCATCGAAAGGGGATTAAGACATAAAAGTCAAGGCCGCAGGCACTGTTCCCCTAACTGAGCCAAGTTCATATAATTAAACAAGGAATACAGTCCCACACACTTGCAAGAGCTTTTTTCTGCCTTTACAGACCTTTTAAATTGCAGGTGAAAGATGTTTCTGCAGCCACAGGCCAGCTGCCTTGTTTTATTATAGAAATAGATATTTGTTAGGATTACAGAGGATCGGATATTATCAGAAGACTCAGCCAGACATCTTGAACTTAATATACATGAAAGGTAAAAAGATATTTCTGGCAAGCAGTCCATAGGTTTTTATTGCAACCCCATTGTCTCCAGATGCCTTACATCCCACTAGGAGACTCCTTACCACTAAAAATAGATTAAAGCTGCCTTGTTTGTGACTCGACCATAGCCAGACCCCCCCCCCCAAAGAACAAAGAGACAATGGGATGATTTCTGTATACTCAAGAAGAGACACTTGCCCCCCTCCTTCTCTTATGAATGTACAGGAAGAGAGCAGCATGCCCTCCCTCCAATGGAAGGAAACTCCGGAAGCTTGCAGCCCGACTGCCTGCTCTGCGCTCCCTGCGAGGAAGAGACGGTCGGTACAAAACGCCAAGTGTCACCTCTTGGAAGATATCTAAGATCTACAGGCCTGCAGCCTCACAGCCCTTCCTGCCAGGCCCATCACTTGAGGAGTCAGGAAATCCAATTAACCTTTTTCCGATCCCCTTTAAAAATATTTAATTTGTGCAAATAGCAAGGGGATGTTATTTAACTCTAGGGGTGCTACATCAGATAACTGTGGAGATATCCAGCTCCTGTGCTTGAACTCCCAGCATGCCCCTGGGCACTAACAGAGAATAGTGGTGAAGCTACCTTTGCTTTAAAAAAGACAACACAATCACACAAGAGTGCTGGGTTAAAATGTAAACACTCAGACAAAAAGGAGCCACTTAAGTAAGAGTTCAGCAATATACAGAAGGCTCTGGTATATAAATTCCTTTGTACATTTACAATGGCAATAAAAGGTGGATGACAGCCGATGTCTCTGCAAAGGTAATATCATAAGAGCAAGGTGACAGTAAAGGTAAATGTGTTTTAAGAAACAACTAGGTAGCACAACCCAAACACAGAAGAACTTATGGTATACGGATAGCCTAATGTGTCGCAGTACCTTCTCATGGTATATCCTAGAGGCTCAGCAAAAAGCCTTTATGATACTATGCCTTTAAACTGAGCTTTTTTTAGTCTGACTCAATAAGGAGTACGTGTTACAATGTTACATAGAAAGGAAGATGTATTTTCTAACTTCTGCATTTTGCCTCCCGCTTACAAAATTCTCAGGTTTCGTTTTAACAGAAACTTCTCTAAATATCACTTTTGAGTCACAGAAGAAAATGTCCCCTTTTCTTTCAGGATGGGGCCCATGACAGAGGAAGCCCTATTGTTTTAAGCACCAGTCTTTTAAAGAAAGACAGGATGCCAGTTCCTTCAGTAACAATAGGGCCCACCAATGTAGTGGGTGTAGACCAAAAAAAGCCCCTTAGAGATCTCTTTGGCCCACAAAGGACAATAGGCCCTGTGCTACAATAGGGCTGAGTTCCATTCTAACAAAGGCTCGACCAGAACAATCATGCCAAATAAACTGGTACAATCACCTCTGACCCAGTTACATGCGAAATATCTGAAAGTTTTTCTGCAATAATTGATTAGCATTCTGGTGTAATCACAAGGTGTGTTGGGACAGACAGGTCTGTTTCAAATTTAAATTTCCCGCTGGCTGATAGCAGACAGGTTTAGCTGGATGATACCGGCTGAATTCGCACTCAAAAAATCTTTAACCCTGTATAATAACATAAGGGAGGGGTTAAGGGGAAATTTAGCTGGTGTACCCAAAACACTATCACTCCCAAAAAAGAAAAAAAGACAGGACAAGCAGCCAACGGCTTTCATTTGGGCACAATTTATCCATAGAAGCTTCCACACCCATTTTTTCTACAACTGTTCCAAAAAAGGAAAACAGAATAAAAGACTCGACAAGCAACACACTGGCTGAAATCACAGATAGGATGTGCAAGCTGTTGCAGAACTACATCTACCTGCCCCCATTATCTAAGGTAGAGGCCTATAAATTAGAACTATTAAAAGATACCAATGTTAACTTGCCCTACCTCTAGCGGAAAGGAAGAAATCTCATATACGGACCACAGCTACTTGGGTTCTTGGAGGCTATAAACAGTGCACAACGGAGAAGCACCCAGGTTCAGTCAGTATATGCCGGTTCTGCAAGAAGTAGGGCAGATCCAGCTCACACCTGCTGCACCTGATTCCAAAGAGACCACGTGCACAGCCCAGTGTTTATACTACAAACACTTAGAAGAACTCTCACTTATGCAGTAGTGTTTATATATACACAGAGCAGCACGTCAGAAGCAAGTCAGGGTGAACGCACCTCCCCAAGCCGTTACACCTGAGGACAAGTGCTGGCACTCTTCCTTCTTCTGTAGCAACCGGGCTCTGCACTGGGGTAATTAGTGAATGAAGTCATTTCTCTGCACAGAACACATGTAGATGGTCGTCTATGTTGGTATCATGGACAATCAGAGAGACAGGCCAACTAAAGCTGGTCATAGCCAGAAAAATTTTACGAATTAAGGATTCGTACGATTGAATATTTGCGTCTAGGGCCAGTTTAAGATGCACAATAAAAAAAAAAAAAAAACTGAGCTGTAGTTGGAGGCTTTTCACACCACAATCCCTTTGATGTGCTGCTTAAAAGCCCACTAATACCCAAAGACCCAAAAACATACTGTACAACATATTAATCTTCTGAACCAGATCACATACAAATGAGGCAGTTCAGAAATGTGTGTCTCATGCATGGGATTAGCCCAGAATATCCCCATCAGCTGTGGTGGTCTATGCCTTTCATCGTCTCCTGCACTTGTGACTTCTATTGTCTGACCAAAATAGCCATTTTAAATCTGTGGACAATAGGCCAAGGTAACATTATCACCGCCAGATAAGACACAGGAAAGATAGCTATTGTATTCATAAAAGGGTCCTTTGTCTCATTTTACAAACTGAATTTTTTCCTCTGCTTTGTATTTTGGATGGTTGAACCAGATAAAACATGACTATCCCTGAACATTAACTGGACACAGTCAAGTGCACCCAAAACCAAGTGACCTGTAACACATTGCCGATCTGTCTAGTGGAAAAAGGTTTGAATTCCTTTAAATCTTTAGTGCTATTCAACAGACTTCACACACACTAACTTGCACCTTCCCCAAAAAAACAAATGCCAGCTCTATTACAGAATGCCCGTGGCACAGCTGGGAGAGGTTTGTGTTCGCGTGTGTTAGGAAAGGCTCTGTTTTGGGTTAAACACTGGTTGTTTACTGCCCAGGGGGGGAAATGGAAGAAAACTGGATTTTCCACTTGTGCCCCATCAACTTGGCAAACCATCAATTTTGAAATATCTGTTGACAAAACATTCCAGGTGATTGCTGATTGCTATCAGCAAGTAAAATGCTTCAGCTAGAACAGCAATTCCTGCATCAAGGGCATTCACTTCAAAAACCTTCATCCCTAAACAGTCATTGTCTTAAATGGTATCCATTTGTAACAAATACTTTGTTGGGGGTATGAGAAAAAGAAGCTTAGGGAAACAATTCTGCAAAGCTGACTCCTTGGCACTCTGGGGAAAGAAAAGCTGCAACTAAGCTAGAATTATGAATTCTAAAACACAAGAGGATAGGATTATCCATACAGTTTTTAAGAAAAGCAATGGGGAACTGTCAAGCCTTCTCTCATTGGAAGGTTCAATACGAGAGTGCCAGATTCCCATTCTATTTGGTGTGAACAGCTTTGCCAACTTTAGATCCCCCTCAAACGGTTGTCCTTCAACTCCCCTACAAGGGCTGTCAGCCTGTCAAAAACACCCAAAGACCTATCATGTTTAGCAGCCCCCTCCTAAAATGTTTTTCGGTGCCTTGTATCTCTAGGCAACACGAACTGGACCCTACCACAGCGGTAGCTTGGTTAGAAGTGTTCCCATGAAAAGAGCCTCGTTGGAAGAGGCGGCAAAGCCTTTCTCTGAGCTGGGAGAAAAGGGGCATTGTTAACAAACGCAGGGGGACAGCGTGAGAGCAGGGACTTGGTCCCTGGGAACTCAAACAGCCTGGAAAAACCAAACAAAACAATAAGAAACTAAAGAAGAAAGCACTGCGATTCATTCCCAGGGATGTCACTCTATAGGGCCTGGAAATTTATCCTTGCACCCCTTCCCTTCAATGCACAGCTCAATGCAATTCTTTGCTTAAAAGAAAAGCGGCATAAATTGACGGAGTACACAGGGACAGGTATAATAAAGATTTAGCCATCTTTGAACTCTGCAAAGGCCTCTCTGTGTGGTTTAAAATAGAACAGTTTAATGGAAGCTTCGGCCCCTGAGAGCATTGTGGCTTCCTGCACAGTATAGAATAAATTGCAGCACAAGATACAAGAGTTACGCCAACCACTCAAAACAGTTATCAGGAAGTAACTTTGTGCCTCTGCAACATCAACAAAAAAAATCAAATGGTGCTGAAACCCCCATACAGAACATCTTATATTCAGGGGCCCCTAGGAAAAGAACTGAAACAGAAGGCCGAGCAGCCTACACAACCATTTAAACTGGCCCATCTAGATGACAGAAGTGACAGTGACCCCAATCTGTGTACAGCGGGAGAGAGGTTAGGCTATTTCATTTTCTAGAACTCCCCGCCAGATGGGAGAGACAAGGTTAAGGTTTCAGAAGCGCCCCAGGGAGAATTGAAGGAATATCAGAGCTTCTGTTCCCATCCATGCTGCAAAATCTCTGGGGCCCCTGGTGCTCAGCCCCCGCGTCTCAGTTGACAGGTTGCGCTTGGCAACACAAATTACATTTCCATGCCCCTCCCCTTTAAAGGTTTGGAACAAACCCCCAAATAGAATGAAAGAAAAGGGAAATGACTTGGGCCCATTGTAAACAGATACAAAAGGGAAAATGGATATATATATATATATATATATATATATATATATACACCTACAAAGCAATTATTTACAAGCCACAGTCCTGGCTGTTGTAGGAGGAGGGAGAGGGTATATAGAAAATGAGTAGGGGCAGCTAAATTAATAAGAAGGACCTTGCTGCTCTTAAAAGCTAAGATTTGAGGACATTAAACACCCAATTAAACCTTACTACAAAGCTCACATTTGCTAAACTCAAGACTGGGGGTATAGGGGGAAAGAAAGGTCAAACTGGGGTCTATCAGCAGCTGCGACCCCTGTACCCTGTGCAACCTTTGCCTATCCCATGGTGTGGTGTCTTCAAGACTAGTGACTACATGTGTTAGACAGTAACACCTTCAGCACTGTATGGGGGCTGCAAGGTGACACTTTGCTTAGTGGCAATTGGAGGCACATCTGGGGATGGTGGATAGCCAATGAAGGAATGCCATTCAGCAGCAACTGCCAAGTGAAGCCAGTGTCACCTAGAGGTGTTAGTCAGAGGAGTGTGTCAGGCAAATGGTCAGAGTGTGTCAGGCAAATGGTCAGAGTGTGTCAGGCAAATGGTCAGAATGATCATTAGGAGCTAATGGGTTTGCGCACGGGGCGCAGGTGTGAAGTTTCACAGGTCACGTGCCCGACCCCATCATTTACTCACTTGCTGCTTGTTTCTGGAGATCCACGTGTCCATCAGCAGGTCCATTCGGGATCGATGGAATTTCTTGGTGGTCTTGACGGCGATGAACACATCATTGGCGGTGATGTCTTCCACGGGAGCCTGGGACTCTTTGGATGGGGTCGCCACCTGCTCCACGTCTCTCCTCACCCTGGTGAGCTTGTTGAAATAAGCCGAGAAGGTACTGGCATCCTGGGCGTCCTTAGCAGGCTCTCCCCCATCCCCAGGTTTGGCAGGGTCCAAGTCTGCCCGTAAATGGACAGCGCCGGGCTCCTCTGCGCTCTGGGTCTCCAGCATCTGCCGGTTCTGATGTTGATCCACCACGAGCACCAGCAGGCAGGTGAGAGTTGCGCCCACCATAGACAACAGCAGCTTCTTCCCGCAGTTCTTCAGCATCTTGCTTGCAGCGCTACAGTCAGTATTCCTCTATATGAACTACGTGCCCACAGGCTAAACTGAACACACACACGGACACTGTAATCTTCTCTATCACACGCCCTTCCCCTCCGCGCTCCTCATACAGGCTGACTTCGCAAGGCACCCGGCACGCATTTAAAAACTCCTTCCAGTCAAGCTACGCCCACAAGCGATGCGCCAAACAGTGTAAGCCCGCCCACTGGCTGGGCGTGGTTATAGTCAGTCTGCTATAGACACTAGTTTAGCTTTTCACGTAGACTTGCCTGGAAAGTGTCTGTGTGGAAAAGGCACCCTATACAGATGGCTTGGGGTGCCCTTTAGCATTATGTTTCCTAAATGACTTGCCTGTCTGAATTCGAACCTTTACATTACAATATTCACACGTAGCCTCTAGTTGCCTTAATAAATCCTATGTGAAAGCAATAACAGTTTGGCAAATGAACCTTAGCAAGCAGAAAGTATCTTCTGTATAAATATGTTGACTTTAGTAGAAACATGGGCCTAGTCGTGGGACCAGGAGATGCTGGGTCCTTTCAGCGTGTCATTTTAGGGCCCTACTATAGTGTGGAAATAAAACATAGGTCCAGTCCCGTGACTAGAAGTTACCTACCGTGTAAATAATTTTATGGCACTTCTAATGTGCGTAAATAAGACATAGTCCTGTGACTAGAAGTTGTTGCTTCAATTAGAAAATTACTTTAGGGCCCTTCTAACGTGTAAACAATAAGACATAGGTCCAGTCCTGTGACTAGAATTTACTTCGTCCTTTAGCAAATCATTTTACGGTCCTCCAAAAGTATGTGAATAATAGGTCCAGTCCTGTGACTAGAAGTTACTGCGTCCTTTAGCAAATCATTTACCGGTCCTCCAAAAGTATGTGAATAATAGGTCCAGTCTTTTGACTACGAGTTAAGCTGGCCATAGACGCAAAGATCCGATCGTACGAATCATTGTACAATCTCCCATCTCCCGACCTGTCACTAACCATTCAGATCAAAGTCTTACCATTCTGACCAAATAAAGTAGTTAAAGAACAGATCAGCTGATGTTCTGCCCCTGACAGCAATTGTACGATAGACAAAGCTAGTGACAGTGTCCCACTGAAAATTGTACGATCGGCAATACATGCAGAGATATTACCCGCAGCTGACAGAAATGTTGTAACCTGTCCGATCGACCAAACGACCGATCTCCGCCGGACGAAAAATGTCGGGACTCTCCACACACAGTCCGAAAATCGTACGAATCAACGATTCGTACGATCGTATCGTTGCGTCTATGGCCAGCTTTACTGGGTCCCTCGGCAAATCATCGATTAGGGCCCTTCTAAATGGTGTAAATAAGACATAAGCCTAGTTGTGTGACTAGAAGTTACTGGGTCCCTTTGAAAATCATTTTAGAGCCCTTCTAAAGTGTGCCAATAGAATATTTTGATAATCATATATTTATAAAGCTCCAATATGTTCCACAGCAGTCTTAAAGCCACAAACTTGCTCACTCTTTAATCCTGATGACCTGGGTGTACATACCCAGGTCCCATGCTTCTAGGCTCACTAACTCTTTTTCAATGCATAATAAAGGTTTAGGGAAAAACTGCACTCACCAAAGTAGACGAGTGGCCCAGGTGCATTGCCCCGAAGCCAAAGCTGTAGGTGATGTACATTCAAAACCAAAAAATTGGCAAGCACTCCATAGTCCACTCGTAGAGTAAAATCGTTCAAGTTTATTTCAGCAGGTTAAAAACATCACAATCCTGACGCGTTTCGTATCAAAGATACGCAGTCATAGGCATAACATACATTGTATCAAAGGCTTTTTGAATCCAAATCCAGGAAAATGAAAATATCTGTTTGATTTGCCAATTTGCCAATTTTTTGACCTGAACAGGGAAACATAGAAACCCATGGTAGCTCAAAACAGAAATAATCAAAAAGCAACTGTGCAAATAGGTAGTGGCTCGACCCAGTCTATCAATTACACATAAAGCTCCTGTTTTTCTAATTAAATACATATATGCCAGCAAAACCCTGGGTTTGGGTAAGAGCCCAAATGAAAGTACCTTGTTTTGTTGAGTAGCTTCCAAAATGTTTGTCAAAGTAACAAGCTGGCTTCCTTACAGATGTTGCTATATACATTTCTATATGAGCAACTTTAAACAAAAAGCAAAAAAACCTCACAATTCAGATAATTCCCGTACCCACAGGGAGTATATGTGCCTCTGTGTGCCAATGTCTGTGTTATCCATGTGCCCCGCAGCCGCAGACTATAAAAAAGATTACAACAGATTTTAGTGCCTGGGGTTCCGGGGATGAAGTAGCAAGCCTAAGGTCACAAGGAGCCCACGGGAGAAGTAAAGTCAGTCTCCCTGCTGTGCTGTCACTCCCTATCCCATTCTTACAAGCAAAACTCTCTGAAGCCCTGTGATTTCCCTCCATGCTCTGCTGCTAGAACAATTACAGTGCATGGTAGCAAACAAATATCAAGAGTTCCCTGGAGAAAGTAAACCCACATTTTTTGTTATAGGTATGGTGTATATTTCTAAAGCTCTTATTCAAATATTGACTCTTAGTAAATAATATAATTGATCGTAACCTGGGCTCTAGTTGGTAATATAAGAAATGTGCAGTACAATGCAGCATAGATATTACCACTGAATACCACTTTGTAAGTAAAGATGTTACTGGAAAGCCTGATAAAGTTAATATAATTACATTATTCTTATTAATAGGGTTGAAGCCAACTCAGTTTGCTAATACAATTACAGAGCAGACTTATCTAAAATAGTTTAGTCAGTGGGGCACAATTCCTAATTTGCATTCCGAGAAAATAAAGTTACAGAGAGAATGCAAAATGGGACTGTTTGATAAATGCAGGGACAGTTTGGCATTATGTAAATTCGATTTTTTTTCTGTTAATCCATTTACTTTAGGATAGGCCTTTTAAGAACTTCTCTGTCTGCTTCTAGCACTGTGGCTGCTGTTCTGTGTTGATTTGCACCTACTTACTTTTTGTCACCCACTGTGCTAATTGGAGAGCCATTTTATTCTCGGTGCTAATTGAATACAGGCATAAGTAGAGTTTTTGTAAAAGGTGTAACTGTGAGTTCTTTATTATAATATCAATTAACACCTGTTTTTATTCCAATGCCCCTAAAAGCAACATCTATTGAAATCCTTTCATATGCAGTTCTGTAAATATCTATTATACTGACCTCAGTAAAATTTGGGTACCGGTGAGCTAAGGTGTAAATTGGAGTCTACAGGGGACTCTATACTGTCATTGCTACTGATGGTTTAGCAATCCTCATGATAAAAAATGAAAACTTTTATTTATATAAACATCTCTCGCCTAACGCATTTCGTGTCACTAGGACACCTAGTCATAGGTAAAAGTAAAATTGATATTTAAAATCTGAGACTAAACGTAAACTTACATGCTGCAGAATTGCACTTCAGATCTGAGCAGACATAAGACTAGTTAATTCCCTGCAAACAACAAGTGGTAAGCATATTATTGCAATGCCTTAACATAGTCAACCTTGTTTGTTTATGAAATCTCCACAGCCCTTTGATTGTATCACAAATTGCTGTAGATATAAAAATAGACTTGCATGAGACCTTTAGCCCAATTTGGGCCTGTGACAGTTTGTCTGCCCAAGTGCCGCTGCCAGCAGTTCACAGATATGTGTTAAAGTGGAGTGTTTGTTGAAAAGGCAGAAGTGTGTCACATGTGAAATTTTACCCCTCTGACACCCCCCCCACAGCATTTACACGTGCTAATAAAACAAGGGTGTATATACAGTATATTACTGTATAAGTATTCTTAATCTCCATGGCCTGCAAATAAAATCATGAACTGGAGAGATACTTTTTCATATTCATGTAAATATTTTCTTCTTTTTCTTCTTCTGTTAGTTGTAATTTGATTGACAGGGAATACTATGCTATACTTCATTGATTTTAATGGTGCCAGAAAATGCTGCAGTTATTTGTATAATTTATTCATATGGTGCTGGCAAATTACACAGCACTTACAGTATAACTCTTTGATCTGCCTTCCACATAAACACTACTGTAGCACAGAGCAAAGACCCACTAGAAATGCAGAATCAATGGTGCTGTTATTCTGGTACTATAGATCCAGCACTGTAGATATTTTATGACCCATTTAAAACACCCCTATCCTCCTAATGTAAGGCACTCTATTATATGCTGATCTTGATGCTACACTTAACATTCAGTAGTATTAGGACAAAACACCCTATGTGCCATTGGCCAAAGCGTTAAATATATGTTTGTTATCCCTTCTTATGGCAACACTAGTGGATCTATGGATCAGACAGCAAAGCTGACCACAAAGAAACTGATCAAGTCAACGTATTTGCTGTTATTGATCAGTGTATCATATCATATTTTTAGGTTCATGACAGAGGTGTTTTTTTTCTAAAGAGTAGGAGAAAATCCCTAACCCCGCCATACAACCTGTTATTGATCATAATACATGGATAAAAATCTACATGTTCCATTTACATTAATCTCTTTTGCTGATTTTAAGAAAGCAAGGAACCTATCTTCAACCCAAGTGTGCAGAACAAGGCATGCAAATGTTTGCATATAAATGCCTTAATAGTACAATAGGTCCTTTCATATGAGATCTGCAAGATCTATTTTGCATTAGTGCAGTGTAAACAATCAACACCTTGGGATTATAAATGGCCATTATATAGTATGAAGGTGGGAGGTGGGGGGGGGGACTGTAAATAGTAGAGGTGATTTGCATTTGTATTGCAGTCAGCAGTCAGGGTGATTGCCTCCAGGCTATGGATTGCCAGCCCAGTGAATAACACTGGGAAAATGACAATATTTCCTATATTAAGATAGAATCCAAAATTGTATAGCACTGTTAAGGTGACCATACACGGGCAGATTAAAGCTGCCGATATTGGTCCTTTGCACTGATTCAGCAGGTTATCTGCCCATGTGTGGGGGTTCCTGACAGGTTCGCCTGATCGATATCAGGCCAAAAATCAGGCAGATATCGATCAGTCAAGTTTGATTTTTTTCATCGTTCCAGGACTCGGCTAGTTAATGCGGTCCTGTGACCGTCAGTGCCCATTGTAATCGGACAGTTTGGCCCGTTAGTGGGCATATCGGGTTAAGATCCGCTCGTTTGGCGACCTCGCCAAATGAGCAGATCTAATAGTGTATGGCCACCTTTCAACATAACTTGATTTGCTGATGGTAAGTGCTTTATGTTGTGTGGAAATGCTAGGTTTTAATCATACCAATGTGAATATGAAGTTTATATACTTGTGGTTGCTGAAACTGCCAACTGCAGAGGGCAATGGACAATAAATGCTGTGCATGGTGGGAGGTATAATTGGCAACTGCTGGAGAAGAGATTTAGATCCTTGAGTTATAAAGGAAGGCTGGTTGGCGTCAGCTATCATTTTGCAATTCCCAAGATCAGTTCCATTTGGCACAATAAGACAATTGTAGGTTAAGTTATGAAAATAAACTCTGCTTGACCCTATGGGTACTAGTCAAATGAATTGTACTCAGCAGCTGTGGTTGCTTTGTTAAAAGTCTCAGTCTGCAAAAGTGCCATTGCTAGCAGAAGGTGTCAGATACATCTGGTGGCAGTGCACTGAGGTCTGTGACCAGAGTAGGTTTGTTCTGCGGATGTACAAAAGTGCAGTTTCAGCAAAATTGTTCTAAAATAGATAGAGTAGCCCATGAAGTTCTCATAAAATACCAAGTGATTAGTAGTTGGTTGTTATTTTTCAGACCATTGGTATTCTGAGACAGCCACACTGGGACGTCACATAGTGGAGTCAGCATTTATGCTGCCCTGTCTGTGCTGTCTTTTGACAGCCTCATTCTGCATAATTGATTATTACAATGCCGCAGATCTCCCAGTAACAGCAATGGCTCCAAGCTCCTGTCTCAGTTCTATTGAGGCAGATTAGCATTTTCATAATAAAGGATGACAGTAACTCTTCAACTCTCTTCCTGAGAATTAATTGAGTTTTCTCCCAGAGGAGATGGTAAAGACTAGGCTGGCCATGCATTACCAGATTTGGTTGCAAGGTTTGTCCGTGTATAGTAGCTTGGGGTTGGGTTCAACAGATCAGATCACAGATCAGTTCTGTCCAAATTGATGGATCCTCCAGTATAGTGCATTTCAGATAACATCCTTCTTCACAAATATACAGAACAATAGAATATAGGCATCCACCTGTAAGGAAAATCATACAGTATCCATCCTTTTGGCACATGGGGAGGCACATTTATCAAAGGTCAAATTTTTGAATTCATGTGAGTTTTTAAACCTCCCCTAAACTCCCATAAATTTGACCAATTGAAATATATCAAAAAAATTTTTTTTCAAACTTGAAAGAATTAAGTCGACCCAAAAACTCGAATCGAATTCGAATAAAATTATATTCGAATTTTAAAAATTTGATTCAAGTTTTTTTCTCCGAAGGCTTCAGGAAGTCTCCCATTGACTTAAACAGCAATTCGGCTGTAGAGTTTTTAAAGGGCCAGAGTATGATAAATCTCATAAATCAAATTCTTAAAAAAACTTGAATCAAATTTGAATAATTCCCTAGTCCAATTTGACAGTTTTGACCATAAAAAAAATTGAAAATTCGAATTTCGAATTCGAATTTTCAATTTGACCCTTGATAAATCTGCCCTGGATTGTTGAATTTGTTGGATATCTTTTTTACCACATATCGAAACCCACTGCAGACACATGAAAACAGGGGTCTCTTCTGTGCCTCCCCTTCACAGATCCACACTGGGTAGTTTTGATTTTGGCACGTCATAGCACTAATGAGAAAAAAAGGTTGAAAACGGGGGAAAAATTAAAAAAGATCAAGTCATTAGTACTTAAAAAAATAATTTCAATTTGGGGGAAATTGGCACAAACCTGAGGCATAAAAAAACAGACATTTGGAAAAAATATAAAAATATAAAAGGGAAGGATTGTTTGACATCCCTGATGGCAAATACTACCCTGACAGTTTCATTTAATATTGTATGTTCAATATTTTGCTAGGGAAAGAGTAAAGATCCAGTGAGTCATTGTATATTGGGAATAAAAAGACATACATTTTTAATTCAGATTAAATGCTTTTTAAGGCACATCCTAAAATACATATATCATATTTATGAAATGGTTTTATGCGCTGTTACATCTGTGCAATGTTCCATAACGCCATACAGTTTTATTATAAGTGCTCTATATTTTAGTAGGGGTGGGACATACAGTGTCTTTACAATAATCCCTACTAGGCAGGATTTAAAGGAACAGTAACACCAAAAAATTAAAGTGCTTTAAAGTAATGAAAATATCATGTACTGTTGCCCTGCACTGGTAAAACTGACCTGTTTACTATAGTTCATAAAAAACAAACTGCTGTGTATCAATGGCCGAAATTGAAAAAAGGCTATATGGCACAGGTTAAATAGTGTATAACAGATAACACCATTATGTGCTACAGAGCTTATCTGCTATCTGCGGTGTAACTTGAGCCTTTTTCGCCTTTGAAACAATAGTCGTGTTTCTAATGCAAACACAGCAGTTTTACCAGTGCAGGGCAACAGTACATTATATTTTTATTACTTTAAAAACTTTTATTTTTTGATGTTACTGTTCCTTTAAAGGAACAGTAACACCAAAAAATAATGTTTTTTAAAGTAATGGAAGTATAATATACTGTTGCTCTGCACTGGTAAAACTATTGTATATGCTTCAGAAACTATGCTATATTTTAGATAAACAAGCTGCTGTGTAGCCAAGGGGTAGCCATTCAAAGCTGAAAACTGAGAAAAGGCTCAGGATACAGAGCAAATAACAGATACGCTCTGTAGTATACAATGCTATTCGTCAGATCTTATCTGTAATCTACTGTGTATCCTGTGCTTGAATTGCTGCCCCCCATGACTACACAGCAGCTTGATTATTTCAACTATATTTAGAATGCAAACATACCAGTTTTACAAGTGCAGGGCAACAGTACATTATTATTATTTTTCCTTAATTTAAAATACTTTGATTTCTTAGTGTTACTGTTTCTTTAACAGTGAAACAGCAGCCGCAAGTAAGATAGCCTAGAAAATGTCAACTAACCAAGTGGTTGACAGAGTTCTCGAGTTCAAGCCCATTGAGGAGCAACATTTGGGTACAGCCCCTGCACTGGCCTACAAATTTGGCTCTTAATAATATCTCCCTTGAACTAGAATATTTCAAATAAAATCAGTAAACGGGACTTTTTTCTGAAGTCCGCAGAATATCTTGTTATGCCAGAGACATACACACAGACTTTTAGGATTCCTCTCCCTTTGAGAACCGGATTTCATGCAGAAATAGTGTTGTTTCATACTGTGATCTCCGGTGCCTCGCAGGCATGTCCAGAGCTGACAAGGTCATTGAGTTGTTTGTCTTAATAATCTCTCAGTGGCTGGTGCCTTCTGTATTCTGGAAATAAGGACAGATGCACAGGTCAGTGGCACCACAAGTTCAAGCTCAGAAGTCACAGCATTAAAAAGAAAACCACAGAATGACAGTAACAAAGATCCACTTGTCCAGAAGTACATGTGAAGACTGTGCAGATCCATTAGACTGGGGGGCCTGGACAAAGCTATGTTTTTCAGCACTATCTTTCAACTGATTTCCCATGCCCATTTCCTGAGGGTATGGAAGAAGCCATGAGGACATACAGCTGCATGCTAAATAAGCACAATGTCGCTTATTATTTTAAGGAGGACCAAAAGACTTTTTCTCCCTCTTGCAATTTCTAATTGCTAATTTCGTGACCTATGCCTTGCCAGATGAATTTCTGTTTCCAGCTGGAGACAAACACAATAAAAAATACTTATACTCTAATACTCTTTCTCTAGTTTAAAAGGGCATTTACATGAAAGAAAGAAATGCTTGCAGTGCATTGATGTAAAAATACAGTCAATCTGTTTTATATCTGTAAAGTTGCATCATGGTCCATGACCGTGATCTCCATAGACATTTGACTATGATATTATTATTTGTATGGTGTCTATGTGATGAATATATGTATATAGCAGGTATTTGTTTCACCAGATTCAAACATAAACTGGATAACTCTGCTAATGTGGTGCATGATATTTTTTGGTGCTGTATGATATTTAGTTTTTTTTTACAAGAATGCTTGTTACAGTTGCAGGAGAGTTGATAAAGTGATACAGCAGTGCATTTCATTTGAGATGGTTGGTTATGCACTAAATGTAGAATGGTTGTTGCAATCTAGAGCAGTGATCCCTAACTAGTGGCTCGCAAGCATCACCTTGCTCATCAACCCCTGGATGTTGTTTTCAGTGGTCACAAAGCAGGTGCTTATTTTTGTATTCCAGCCTTGGAGACAAGTTTCAATTGCATAAATACTAGATATACTGCCAAATAGAGCCTCCTGTAGGCTACCAGTCCACACAGGGGCTACACAATAGCTAATTACAATCTTTATTTGGCACCCCCAGGGACTTTTTTAATGCATGTGTTCAGGGCTGGTCCTATCACATGTGGGGCCCAATTGGGACCATGTTGGCGGGGCCCCTAGACAAAGTGTTGCTGGCTACTGACACACCAAGTATTTAGGAAAATAAGGGCATACAGGCACAAAATAGAAAGGAAAGGGGCAGACAAGGTAACATAATAGGGGCACACAGGGTAAGAGAGAGAGGGAGGAAATAGGAGAGTGGACTGGGCCAATTAGTTTGGGGCTGGGCCGATTCAGCTTGGGAGCAGGCTTGGTTGGATTGGGGGCAGGCAGGGCCTATCAAGGTTGGAGGAAAGCTGGGCCTATGAGAGTTGGGGGCAGGCTAGACCTATGGATTTGGGGATGGGCTGGACTCTCAAAGTTGGGGGCAGGCCAGGCAGCATCATGTGCTGAGGGAAATATTATCTGTGCTGCCCTGTGGTGCGGGGCCCCCCAGAGGTGCGGGGCCCAATTGGGCCCAATTGGTCCAATTGGCCTAAGGCCGGCCCTGCATGTGTTGCTTCACAACTCTTTTTACATTTGACTGTGGCTGAAGGGTAAAAACATTTTGGGACCCCTGATCTAGAGACATATCAATGAATTAGCTGCATAAGGTTTAGGGCTGAGACACACAGTCAGATTTGGGGAGATTAGTCTGGGACGACTAATCTCCTCAAACTGCCTTCCCTTGCCTTCTTGCTGGCTATAATGTAAATCGCCGGCAGGATGGCAATTGGAGCACTTTGTTTTCCGAAGACGTCCGAAGTTGCTTTGGCTCCTATGAAAGAGCACTAAAGTCTGGATGTGCTGCCTATCATCATCACAATTGGTGAAAAGTGCCATAAACCTAAGGTTAATGGCTCACATGACTGTTTTTAAATGCCCAAAGCTTCAAGTTTTGTGCCAAAAACCACTCCACAACCACCAATTCAGGGATCACCACAGAACAAATTTACAATGTACTACAATGACACAATCAGGTACTATCTATATATCCAGAGTTATATCAATACTTTGCTGCTAGCAAATGTCCTTCCATGAAGCAAAATATAGAGGGAAGGGAGAAGCAAAACTTCTGCCATTGGCATACAGAAAATTGAACAGGTTTGAAAATCTGTTTGGTCACTGACAGCACCAGCCTTTATTTGTAGTTATCAGCCAAGCATTTTATATGCATTACAGTCATCTCTGCTGATGGTTGGCTGGAGTATTAAGACTAAAATCAAAGCCCTATTCTGAGAGCTGAAACATATGAATTTGTAAGGGTGGGATACAGGAACAAAATGAATTGTACTTTATGAGAATTCAGGCATTTACAGGCCCTTAGTGTGATGACTAATCACTGAGTTTGGATATCCTGTGTATATGGGGGCCATGACTGCAGCAGACTGTGTTGGTTTTAGACATTGTGATCCCTGAGGGCAAAGATTTAAATGGCGTCCTGCCCTTTACATCTCCACATACAAAAGCAACATGCGGAAACCCCCCCACTAATCCAGTTCCATTTTAATGCCAAATTTCTACTTATCAGTTGATATTTGCAATATCCTATACAGTTCTAATAATACTGAAAATAAATCATAAACATATCTAAAACTAAACTTTACATGCAAAATATATTGAAAATGGTCAAGAGTGCATCCTATTAAATAAAAGGATGCACCCTAAATGCTCCAAGAGAAAGCTACACAGGGGCTTTTATCAATCTGCACATACTTAAGTGCTTTGCAATTGTGGGAACATTTTAGTGTCAATCTGTCAGTGGCCTTGCAAAAATAAGAAAGCTTTCCCTCAACTCTAGTAAAAGTAAAAACTGTGCTATAATCTATCACTTCAATGGTGCCTGCACCATGGAACTTACACATTAGTGTACAGCAGTCGGATAACCCAAAATTCACCTAGAAGTGACAATAAACTTCTCAAAGGTTTACAAAGAAACATCAAAGGGAATTTTTAAAAGGGACAAAAACTTTTCATAAACGTCTCCCATTTGCACCCCAACTTTTCAAACTAGGGAATCTTACATCTGTATACAATTTGGTTTACCAACATGGTGGACCAAATTGGCTTGATCTGATTGTTTTGCTTCCTGTCCAACTATCATATAGTATAATGGGGTCCTACAGACACACTACATCAATGTGCCAATGCAGTCCCACCATGATGGGATTTTCAAACCAACCCAATAGACATCTGTTTTTATAGATCAGGTAGAATCTCCCAAGGGCATCATATAGGGGCTAATAAGATTTCATTGACCCATGTATAATGTAATACACCCTACTTGGCTTTATGACAATCCTTCTAAGTTCATAAAACCTGATCTATGCTGTGTTGCCAGCCAGGCACCTTGAGAATGGTATGCTGGAGAAGTCCCCACTTTGATGCTTCAGGCAACAAAGTAAATTGGGGCTTTCTTAAAGAGACAACATTCTGTTTGATTTTATTCATTACAGTTCAGTGGAGTTTTAGTCCTGGAGGGTTTTGCCAGTCTTGAGCAACAGGGGGAATGATGGGTGAGTAACGATTCCTTGGCATTGATTTTTTAACTCAGGCATTTAAAGACCCTTTATCTTTAGATTATGGCTTTCTATTGTTGCAAAGAGCCTCAGCTAGCAGGATACATACATCCCAAACCAACAGTGATCTGGATACAAAGGCAGGGGTGCAGAGACAAGCCCCAGGTCTGCCTGGTTTCGTGTACTTGCTCTTCTGTTTGACTTTGTGAGACAGAAGTGAGGGAATAGGAGAGCACAGAAGCAAGTTGTTGGAATTCCTGAAGATTTATAGTCACATTGTATTGCAGTGAATGAATCCCAGTCCTGTGGTTTCCTACAATATCAAAGGTTCAAGTAACTGTCCAGCGTGGAAGCATTCTGGGAAGCATAAAAATATAAGCATTATATTACTGGGAAAAGGAATTCTTCTGCTTCTTATTTGTGTCTCTTAAAGCATCTTAATCATGCAGAAGAAAGGGTATTCTGGATTTTACATTATGTTTTGCCAAAAAAAAGTTCCATATGCAGGAAATAAAATATTTTTCAATGTGTATGGTCTAGTTTAGTATATAAGATAGGGCGGTATTTAAAAAGTATTGACAGGAAATAAAAAGATAAATTGGTTGCTCAAAATAAAAGCTTATCTCTAGGGCCTATTACACATTAGGCAATTTGGGGACATCTGAAATGGAACAGAGTAGTACTTTTGTGCTGAGTGATGGGGCTTCGTACAGATAAATGAAGATATTTCAGAGACTCACTGCATGACTCACTAAATTGTTAAAAACAAAAGCAATTTTAAAAAGTAATACAGACTATTTGTGAAACGTATTTATTTTCATATTCACTGCAGTTGATCCATTATATGTGATACAGAGGGTTTGCTTTTAAACAGGACACCGGGTAGGGTGCAAAAGGCTAGGACCAGACGACTGCTGATCTCAGCCTGCGTTTCTCCAGAGTCTGTGTGAATCAGTTTCCCCGCTGCTCCTCTGTTCGTGCTCTGTCTGCACCTGGAAGCATTGTTTACATATGGGTGCAAGCAAACGTAGCGGATTTCGGTGCCGCATTGCGGCATTTTGCATTTCAAGTCGAAATCCTCCCTGCGCCTTCAGAACAAGGGGAGCAGTAGGGCAGCTGAGAATTTGCAGCCCTATCCATCGTCTGGCCCTAGCCTAATAGAAAATTTGGAAGCATGTTGCGCCCAGCTCTATACTTCTCAGGGACCAGTAGAGTTACAGTATATGTATTATTTTCAGGTCACTTAGATAGCACAAACATTTGAGATAACATACAGGACGTATTCCTGACTTGTTTTACCCATGTACCTAGCACAAGCCAGTCATTTGGCATGCATTTCAGCATATTTGCTGGGCTGGAAAAAAACTGTTGGTGAAGAGAGCAAAAGCAAGGCACGAATAATACAATTCAAAAAACAGGAAAATGGAAAATGAATGGGTTTAGGAACTCTAATAATCCCGAATGGGATTTTATCCAATTCTACCTCTCCTCTGTGACATGAGCATATGTGGTCATTCTTTAGCCAATAAAACTAGATCATATCCTAACATGACTCATCCTTGCCAAAGTTTTACAGCTGCGAGCACCACTTCGATACAACGTGCTCCCTGTGCAATTCACGTCTGGCTTGTGTTAGCCGCAAATGGATCTGGAGCCAGAGTTCAATCATATTTTATTTGCCAGGGGACCCTCTGAAATATGAGTTCTTCCTTATCATTCTCTTGTGTGATTTTCCTCTGACCCGGATACCGCCAAAATATAACAAAACTGCATTGCGTCAACAGCAAAAAGCTCTGTTTTATTTATGTATTTTAGACTTTCCCAGTCATTTACACCGTTGTTTGACAATAAGCAACATTTGCTCATGTTACTTTCAGTATTCAGAACCTGCCCTGCTCAGTTTCAATATGACCTATATAATGCTTTGCTTTTCTCCAAAGAGTGGTATAAACAAGTAAGAAATATGTTGCAAGTGAGTGATCTGCATTATCTAAATCAGATGCATATTTTACATGATGTGCGTGTGTGCTAAGTAAATACAGGGGAGAGAAAAATAGCAGAAAGAAGTTGATTTGATGCACATGATACTTACTAGAGTCATAGGATAGAGATTAAACGTGAGATTGGGCTGAAGGAAGACATTTGAAATAGAATAGATATTTAGAAATAGATATGCTAGCTAAAATCCTTAATTTTGTAACAAGTCGTGTCTGTACATCTTGAAATTACAACTCTGTGCCTTCTATTGCAGTGAAGGCCTTGGCTGTTGCCATGACCCCTCTCCCAATCCCCCCATTGCTGTTACTTACTATGGACACAGGCCAAAATTTGTTGGTATTTCTGATTTCTCTGTCTGTGTTTTTCCACCTACAGAGTAACAGCCTGGCGTGGCCTTCAAGGGAAATGAAAATCCCCTAAATGGGTTTCCATGTAGTGATATTTTTCACTTTTAATGTTTTTGGTCATTCAACTCAGGGTGTGGGAAGTACCCTGCTATTGGCACAATAACTCATTATGTTAGTTCAGGGTTCATTTTGTGAAGGATTGTAAATTGGAACCCAGTTGTTTTTCTAGGAGTCATGGTATATATCAAGCCTCATTGAGAACAAATGTTAAAGAGCCATGTACTGACTAATTCACTCAAGCTCAGTGGGAAGGTAACCCATTTAAGACCTAGCTATATAGGTACACATTTCTTTATTAAAACTAGTACTGTTATAGTATTTTATAGTTTTTAGTATTTTAGCATGTACTATTAGTTGCTTTCCTTATGGGAAAATCATATGAAGTTTAAAACTTTTACCATTCTCTTCAACTAGAATGATGCTAATTTATACTGCGACAAGAAGGTATTTTAAAGGAACAGCTCTCAGAATTTTTTTAGCTTAACAAATCTTGAAATTTCCTGAATTTTCCTTGAATGCTGTTTATAATCGTCTAAAGCGGGAGAAAAAGTATTTCTATTGTGCTTTGTTAAACCTCCAAAATATATTATGATATATTTTAGAAACACAGCCCTCACCAGCAAGTGATTTTTCACAAATGTATGTCAAAGGGAATATTCTTTTCATATAGCATCAACAAATTCCACAGCGCTTTTACAGAGATTTTACATTATTTTCACAGTCCCTATCCCAATGTCCTGATTATGTTAAAGCCTGGGTACATGTACCTTTAATCTCAATGTATGTTTGGAAACAAACACCCCCAAAAATAAGAGTTACCCAAAAGAACAGCTTCCCCCAGCCAACTAGTAAACAACACTGACAAGATCACATTTTTTTTATTATTTGTATTTATACCTATCAGTGTTCCCAGCTATATTTGTGTAGGTCACAGGGGCCTTTATTCAATCAGCTGCTTTCATTTTACCACTGGTGTGTCTTAATGCCAAATCCCCTTGCTGTTGCTGATAATGTCAAAGAAACCAGTCTGATTATAAATCACAATGTAACAATGGCAAATATTCTGCCGATTTCAAGCTTCTGTGGATCCTTTCATTGCTTTCAGCCGCCTTTCTGTCACTAATTAACAAAGCAGTTTAAGACTCCAGCCATAAAGGCCAGTTTTAGTAGGGATGATTGGTCGCTGTCAGTAAAACCATGTCTTGTGCGCAGCAAATCAGGAACACAATAGGGGCTGGCTGGCTTTCAGGTTACATAAAAGGCCCAGGGCAACTTGGAAGACCCCTTTAACTCACCCGTTCTAAGGCTTTTGTCCCAACCAGTAGTAAAAGGATCAGAGAATGGTATGTTAAAAGTGCAAATATATAAAAACAGATTTATGGTCAAAGGAAGCAGGATCCCCAGTTTGTCCTTTACAACCTTAAACAAGAACAATTTATTAAGAATTTGGATTTGCAATGCAGTTTTTATACTATACTAACTAACCAATTGTGGTTTTTTTTTCAAACAAATTATTTGTTTTCCTGCAGTGCAAATGACTTGTAGTCTGATAGATGCTTGATTAATGGGTAGATCAATAATATGAAATGAAAATCTGTAGGCCAGAGCTATTTTTCTCAAAGTTAGACTTTTTTTTATAGTACGTATATTTTATATATAAATATGGATGTATTGGCCAAAAATATATTCCTTATAGTCCTTTTCTTTGGGATGATTACAAGTGTAGAGGGACGTTTTGAGAAAAGTCTTAGAGAAATGCAGGGACAATTTTAGGGTCAACAGAGAAAGCATTTGGCCTTGGCTCCCAGCATTACAGAGGCCTCTTGGAGATCACTTTTCTTTACTCATTTTTGTCCTCTATAAATGCCCTATTAAAAGAATGTCAGCTCAAATTTTTTTTTATGTATTGCTATTTAAAGTAGTATCTGTCTGTCCATTCTTTGTTCTCTGAGCTGGTGTCTCAGACTGTTAATACAATGTAAGACAAGGCAGCTGATTATAAAACCTGTCTTTGCTGGGGAACCAAGACGTTTGCAACATTGTTTAAAAAGGCGTTTAGCAAATGCAATTGTTTTTACAAATAACTTGGAAAATAACTGGGAAATGTTAATAAATGTATATTGGAAAGTTACTTAGAATTATGTTTTCTTTTATTAGGCAAATTTTTATTTTGCGGTTAACTTTCCCTTTAATCTTTTAGTAGGTCCATTGCCACATTGCTAGGCTCTCTGACCTTAAAAACAAACAGCAAAACACATATTAAATTAGACACACAAGAAAGATTCCTATTTTCAAAGATGATACAAAATTAAAAATGTGATTTACAGTAAAAGGCAAACCTCTGTAATATAATTGCTATGAGCCGTGTTTATTTGAACTTGGCATGATTTTTAATTTTAACTCTGTAGATCAAGCAATATGGCAGCCTCTGTAAATCAAGCTGCATGGCTGCAGAATAACCTCTGTATGTTTTACTTACATCTACAGGTAAAATAAACTGAAAGGGAATCCTACTTAAATATACAGTATATCAGCCCTATTTTCCCAGGCAAAAATAGGCAATCCAAAGAGTTCTTTAGCATACCTACCCTTAGACCTCTCTTTCTTTCTTTTCAAATTCTTTTTATTGTATTTTTAAATAACAAGTTGACTGACAGCATGTAAATACATATGCAGTACCATGTTAATAACATTCAAATTCTACATGAACAATAAACAAGTCATGTTAAATATTTTGACCTGCTTCTCATCTTTCATTTCATTGCTCAACAATCAATTTTAGATATCAATTTTGAAAAAAATGGGTTAACAATTATGTGAATGGTCTAATGGCCCCAAAAATTCGCTCATCCCTATTTCCGTGTGGCCGCCATTACTAACCAACAAAAATCCAAAATCTCTATTAAAGATTTGACCATACCGTTGCTCTCTACCAATTTAAGTAAGTCTTTTATATTTGATAATGCAAATTGTGGACACAGGTCCTCTCTTTCATTAGCATCAGATTGTCTCCCTCTACTGTACAGAGCTTTGGACATTTCTTGGCACTTCACAAGTCGATGTTAGCAATAATAATATGTGCAAAATACATCACACTCATTTAAATGCCAGCAACAGGCTGTCTAATTGTCCACAGCCACATGTAAAATCAATTACTGCGGCATAGGAATTCCCAAAAGTGACAAGTCCCAGTACCGTTCATTGTGAACTTGCCTAACATCATTAGCATCTGGTAGAGATTATATATATATAGATAGAAAAGAATGATAAATATTTGTTTGTACGGTTAATCACATTTCTCTGTAAAGATCACAGGTGCTTAGAGAAACAGCTGGCAGATAGCTAAAAGCGCATGCTTGTTTTGATGTCATGCAGTGCCTCTGTGGTTATCCCTTATCTTCCTTGAAAGAATTCTACTTAATTGATCTTAAATATGATTCATTAAGCTATGGCAAAAGCTGAGGGGCACTGCATCTCTTGCACAAGTGGCTGCCTATATATTTATTAGGTATGGTATAGATTAACAACGAAAGTGAGTATAAGAGAAAGAAACTTTTTTCAAAAGAGTTCAATGCCCAGCAGATCAGGTGCATGTTCATATCAAGGACAGTGGTGTAACTAGTTACTGGGCCCACAGCAAATTCATTTTAGGGCCCCCAAAATATCCAGAGGTTGAAATTGCTCGTTAATTAGGGCTTCAAGGGGCTCTCTATACTTCCTAGGCCCTCCAGCAGCTGCAGGGTCTGCTTCCTCTGTAGTTACGCCCCTGATCAGGGATTCATGGGGCCCCCCAATACTTTGTAGGCCCTCCTGCAGGGTCTGCTTCCTCTATAGTTACGCCCCTGATCAGGGATGTCAGTAGACTGAAATATATTCTTTTGAAAAAACTGTGGACTTTGCTGATACTTGAAAATCCCTCAAATATGCGGTTGTAAGCAGCATTTCTAATCAGATGATAATGCTGACTTGAGCCTTGTTATCTACTAAGCTGACCAAGTTAAATGATCATATAATACAATCCAACAGGGTAAAGGCCTAGTTCAGTGATCCCCAACCAGTAACTCGTGAGCAACATGTTGCTCTCAACCCCATGGATGTTGCTCCCTGTGGCCTCAAAGCAGGTGCTTATTTTTGAATTTCAGGCTTGAAGGCAAGTTTTGGTTGTATAAAAACTAGGTACAATGCCAAACAGAGTCTCAATGTATGTCGACAATCCACATAGTGGATACCAAATTGCCAATCACAGCACTTATTTGGCACCCAAGAACATTTTTCATGCTAGCGTTGCTCCCCGACTCCTTTAACTTCTAGCTAGTAACTGTGCCAACAAATATGAAGCCGTTTTAGGCAACATGTTACATGGACATTCTGCAAGGTAAGACATGGACATGTTACATGGACATTCTGCAAGGCAAGACAACAGAGATTATAGATACAATTTAATAAACTTATTCAAGGTACCACCTGTAAATTAGGCACTGACAAAACAATGACCTTGCAATGAGACACTGGCACATTTACTAAAGTGTAAATGTTCTCCTTTTCTAACTTCATCAAAATTCACCATAGCGGGGAAAATTCTCTATAGAATTTTCACCATGAAGAAATGACGTAAATGGAAAATTTGCTTGGAAGGTGTGATTTAGATAATAAGATTCAAAAGTGACTGCTTTATCTTTATAATGGTAGTTCAGCAGGCTGAACCTGGAGAAATTTCTCTTGGTAAAAAAATCGTGCTTTTAGGAGGATATTCACTGGAGAAGAGATGGGAATTCACTCCAATGCAAAGATAATTTTCACCACTACAAAGTAAATTCTCCAAAACTTCTCCTTTAATTAAATTGAAGATGTTGAGGGAAATTTAAATTTTCAATTTCACCTTTTAGTAAATATGCCACTGTGTGGTTTTGTAAAATGTATATGGAGCCGTACACACTCTTTTTTCATTCAGTTGGGGAGCTTACCCCATTTATTACTTCACCAACAATATTACCGTTTCGGATGCAGAATAAAGTGCACAATCACCAACTGCATAAAAAGAGTGTGTGCGGCTCGATATACATTTTGCAGCTACTACGGGACTAAGTCAGGTCTGTTGGAAGCCAGCACCACAAGTGGAGTGTGAGAACAGGTGTGTGGCAGAACAATAACATTTGTAACTACCAGTGTGTTTTCATCACAGCTACAGAATGCCACCCTTAACATGTATTTTTATTTTTTTTTTAGCAATTATGCAATTTGAGTGTTTTAGCAGAGAAGATTCTCAGTAAGGTACTTTTTGGTGGTGTTTTGTAGCCATGAAAAAATGTCTCAATGCCCTAAAGGAAAACTATGTGATAAAATAGTTAACCAACAAATCATTTATACTATATAATATGTTTAAAATTTTACTTAAAACTAGCATATACATATCAGTTAATGCAGGTGCTTGAGCTGGCAGCCCTGCAGAGTCAAAATAATGATGATATGGTAGGGCAAGATAGTGACAGAAAGATAGTGACAGAAAGGCAATCAGTGTTGCTGAACTTGTAGCCGTTCAGTTGTTGTTAAAGTACAACTCCAAGCTCCCACTGACCTATGAAGATTACCTGGTGGTACAGGCACTATGACTTGTAGTTAAAAGTTCAAGGGTCATAGTGGGGTAGCACTACTTCATATAAATATAGAGGTCCCATAAAGTATTAACTGCCCTTGTCCCTACTAGGGTTGCCACCTGGCCGGTAAAAATTATGGCTGACCCCAATGTTATTAATAGGGAAAAAAGATAAATATATAGGAAGGCCGGTATTTTTTTCCAGAAAAGGTGGCAACCGTAGACCCTATTATTGCTAAAAGGCCCTAGCTATACTGTATACAATGACTTGCCTTGTATCTAGTAACGTTGTTCATATTAGTGCCCAACTTCTTGTCCATGTTAGTATAGAAGCTTTTAATATACAGTATTCAGTTAAATTACAAAAGTGCTGAGAATTCAGCACACAAGGAAAGGAATGGTGCTATTTATGTTCTACTTTTCTCTTTTTCTTATGTTGCCTTTGCCTATTTATTGCACATTCAGTTCTCTCACCCAAGTTATATAAATCATTTCACATATTTTTTGCCTTTATGTGCTGCTGTATGCAGAATACACACATATCCCACAGCTATGGTATATTGAAACATATTGGTGCTGCATTTTTGGTCTTCTTTAAAGGTAAATATAATGCATGTTTCTAAGTAGCAATGCTCTTTTGTTTCCCCTTAAGCAAAGAGCAATATATAAGGATATATATTATATATGTGTGTAAAACATTTACCCCAACATATTTATGTTTTCAGTATATATGAGTAACAATTGCCATATTGCCTGGCTTAGATAGCCTTAGATAGTCTTGAACTAAAATTATTTTTATTATGTCATAGGATTGCTGTATGAGATCAGAGATATGGCAGCCCTATGACAATAATGTTCAGACTCATGCTCAGGCATATCATAAGCTCCACTTGCCGCTCCTTGCACTTTAGTGCAAACTTGCATCCAAAGAATTGGGAACAAGTGCCATTTTGACACCAAGCACCACAAATGACAACATCTACAGTATTCCAGGCTTTCCCACCAAAACTTGGTTAAATGGATACTGACAGCTTTTTGTTGCAACTATGCTATATGCAGAACTCAGTACCCTGGCAATGGCACTTCTTTTAAATCACTATAGTAGCCTGAAATTCCTAGCCCAACATATTAGTGTTCTTGTAGGATAATAGCAAATTGTGCATTTTCTCTGGCCGTGTAGTTCATCTGGGAAAGGGGAGAGTTCCCTTTTGACTTCAATGGGAACTGCCTTTCTCTGCTAGTGTAGACTCTTTTGTGCATTATATGGGCCACAGAGAGTTCCAATTGAGTCAACGGGAGTGAGCAGGGATCGTTACAAGCACTTTTCCACCAGAAGAAATATGTTGATGGAGAAATTACCCTGTGTGCAATTAGTCTTAAGTGTATAATGTCCTTTAAACACCTTATGTCAAATTTTGTATAGATAATAATGCTCTTCTGACCATGAAGCATGAATACCACCAGTCTTGGGAAAGAACATATGTAAATATATGTCAAAACTCTTCCAGCATAAACAGTGAACTTGTAAGAACTTGCTTTTTTTCTTTTGTGTTGTTATCTCTCCAAGTTAAAGCCAATATGAATCTGTTGTTAGCTTGTATGTTAATAGGAGAAGGTCTGCCTCAGTGCTGGACAGGTTAGTCCACTTTGTCTGCTTCATAGTGAAAAGCAACATAAACCCCAGTAATCTTCTCCCTAAACTCTTTATGGTCCGGTTCATTCGATCAGGCTACAATTAACTTGGCATTGAGAGATGTCACGGGAATCTGTAACTTTCTCACAGGTTGTCAGATTGTAGAACACCTAAAACCTTAGCAGGAAAAGTAAGCAAACTGAGCCTTAGTCTCACAGTGTGAAGTTCAACTGCTGCAAATATTGAGTTACCAGAACATACACAGGGTGGTAAAATAGGAGCAATGGACTGTCTCATTTACATTTACCCAAGATATCTATTTTCCCCCAGGTAAATATTTAAGGTCCCGTTAATCCATCTCTTTGAAGGCAAACTAGCACATCTCTTAACTGTTGACTAGTGTATGAAGGCTGGATTAATTGTGTGATTATATATTTTTTTTAAATTAAACAGTTTAGAATGAAAATGTTTGGTAATGGACAGAGAGGCAAATAATTTTGCTTCATTGGTGTAGCTTCCTCTAGAGATGAGTAGGCTTCACTTTTGAGAAAGAATAATCATGAACAAAGAAAGGAGGAAAATTTTGCAAGTGGATTATGACATTTTGGGGAAAAGTATGGTGGGACAGACAAAAGCTTGCAACATGGGATAAGGAAGAAGAACATTGGTCTGGCCATGTTCCTTGGGTGAGGTCGGACCTTATGGTGGACAGATGAAGATCTGCGCCAGTTATCTGATGTGGTCCTTACTCGACAGGATTTTAAAACCTGCCCAATAGATATTTGTCTGATTTTCAGACAGAACTTGCAGAGTATTGATTGGACAGCCCTCTTCATACAGAATCGCTCATTTCCAATTTAAAGTTTAAAACAAATTTCCTTTATTTAAACATCTTGGTACACCATTTACACAGCGCCATGAGGTCTGACGCGTTTCGTGTCACTGCACTTCATCAGAGACCTCAATTGATTTTCAGCCAGATACCAGTTGGGAAGGCCTCCCCAAGGGCCTCAGAAAGGTACTGATTTGGTTTGGAGGTTCTGAGAAGACAGCTTTTATCAGCCCATATATGGCCAGCTATATTTGTGAGGCAGATATATGGGAACATTGTGAGCCACCAGGTTGGGCACATATACAGAAGAGACAGAAAGGTTATAGCTATGTTGGGAGAAAGATTTGGTGGAGCAGAAAGAAAATAAATATAGAGAATGAAGCAGTAAAGTAACAGTACAGTAGTGCCAAAGTGTTCTTCCACCAAGCACCAATGCATGAGGCAACTGCTGCAAGGCAAAACCATGGTGGAGAAGGGGGAATAAGCAGGTTGCATTGCCAAATTTTTGGAGTCTAATATCCTGTTATAAATGTGGTTTAAAATGACTAATTATAGTATGAAGCTTCGCCTGAACCAAAGATTATCATCCATTTTTGGGTGTTAATTGAGCATACATCACCGCCTACTGAAGTAAATGGAAGCATACCACAGTAGGTCACAGGTATTGAGTGTTTAACTATTTGTCTCAGAATTTCCTCTGTATATTATTTATTTATTATTTATATATACTTCTTTAAAATCTTTTGTAGCTGAGAGTAAAAAATATATAAGATAGTTGCAGCCTATCTTTCCTTTGACTCCATGCAAGCTAGTGCAATATTACAGCACATTAATGATTGTGGAATTCAAGTTTATATGTCTGAAAGCCAGAATCCAACAGCGGAAGATGGAAAAAACTGTTTTGAAGTTTGGAGGATGTGTTGCTTTTTTGTGTTTGGAATGAAATCTTTTGGTCTTTGGGATAACAATGTGTTCCTTTCTTCACGCTGTAGTCATTTCTTTATTGTGTCAGAGCCAGACGCAGTGACGGGTTAGTAGGAGGACAAGAACGTCTCAGGGAAAGGCATTGCAAGGACAGATGTTTAACTCAAAACATTTTTGTTTACTTGATTCTTTTTTTGCCACATGTTCACAAATATTATGTATGAAAATATATATTTAACAGGGTTTTGGTGTTTCCATATTAATAGTGGGCAGAGCTGGGGCAAAACAGTCAACCTCTCACCTGAACATACACGTAGGGTATCTACTCATACATCACATTATGCATGGGGATATTGTCCAACAATTTTAAGCATCCATTCTACTGACGGCAATTGACTTTCATTGGCACATTTGTAAACCCATCTTCCATCAGAAAATCACAGACAAAAAGATTGTTTTGTAATCCATGCTTGTATTCAAATTTCACATATTGTAATCTATTGGCTAATCTTGTCTGAGAAATTGAATCGCCCAGGAATTATCCCTGTTTGCATAGATTTAGCTTCCCAAAATAAAAAATTCTTAGCTGAGTTTAAAAATTTGGGATACAATATTCAATGAAAAATAGTGGTTCATCTTTAAGCAGTGGTAATTAGAGGCCATTACTTGTAGTAGTCATGAAAATATCTGTGATTCCCCCCATGATTCTCTTTTAGTTATGGGTTGCTGTTAGCAGTTATTACAAATGTGGCTAGCCCTGTACCCAAAATCATCATCCATTTTTGGGTGTTAATTGAGCATACATCATTGCCACACTTCCTACTGAGATTAATGGAAACTTACCACAGTAGGTCACAAGTATTGAGTATTTAGTTATTTGTCTCAGGATTTCCTCTGTATATTATTTATGTGCAACTTTTCAAAAACACCTTCAGCCATCACTTATAAAAAAAAAACTCACGCCAGTGCATGCATTTAAATAAAAAGTCTTATCTTTGGGTATTGAAAAATGGTTTGCAAAATGTTGATGGATGAGGAATGAATTGTTCTCCTTTATAGACTTTCAGAATGCTAATGCAGCTGTTTGTTTGCTTTCCCTAGAGAGACAGTTGAATGTCATAAGAAAGGTTTTGACTTGATGGGTCCTTTGAGAAGGTGAGCCTCTAGTCTTAACCTATCCTTCAAGAGTAACAAATACATGTTAATAGTAACATTGGCAATGTGAATTCAAGCAGTAGGTATATTTTCTGGAGAGAGGATGGAATCAAATTGCAATCTGTCATGTGCAGAACCAGAGGTAACACCAACCTTTTCAACCATGATATTATACTGGTGATTTGTATGCAGCTTAACTAAGACATACTGTTAATGATGTAAATATGTTGGGCTATTATAAACATTGGCATTATTATTTGATAAAAGTTTTCCGTCTGCCTTCTTTTTTCTTTTCCAGTTACTCAGTAAGCCCTTGTATCTCTGGTTTGGCAAATGGCAGAAATAAACCTCGGTGGTATATAAATGTGTATCCGAACAAACCATCTTTGTTTCTCATTACTGTCCTCAGAAGCCAAGAGTGGAGAAAGAATAAAGGAAAGACTTGTGCAGGAAATTAAATGGATGATTGCAGAAAGAACCTGAATCTTCAGAGCAGATAGCTTGCTCCTCTTCCTCCACGTATGCAGCTCGCTGACCTCGGCACCATCTCACATCCTGTGCATCTATTTATGTTCACTACTGATATTATTATACCCTGGAGGTAGGAAACCAGAGAGCAGGCCAAAGGTAATGCAAAGGCTAATGATTTTGTTGTGTTTTCTCAACTGATTGTCCATGGACTAAAATAGCATCACACTAATTGATGTTGGGTCATCCGTGGATAGCTTTTTAGTTTAGGACAACTTTTAGCCTAAACGACACAGGATATTCCTTTATTCAATTAAATTTAAGTTAAGCATTATTATTAGATTTGTAAGCTCCAACATGTTCCACAACATTTTATGCCAACAGACTTTTTTTTTACTGCCACATATCTTAATGTTTTTCATGTTTGTCCCTTAATATGAAAGATAACTAATCTGCATTAATGTATCTCAAACAGAACTAAATGTTTAAGTTAGGTTATATCTTTATATTTAATTTTAAAATAATGGAAATAAATCCTCCTCCATAAAGAACCTTTGATTCTATAAGAATAACTAATGCACTTGATGATTCACCAGAGGTTAAATCATAAATTAAATAATGTACACCCTGTTGTAAAATATAAGGCTATTATAAGTCACTGGAGAGTTCCATGACCATATAAAGGCACAAGGCCGAGAACAGTTCATGGAACTTCAAGGCAACTTTTATATCCTTAATTTTAAAACAGGGGGTACACTACCTGGTAAATGTAAAATTAGGGAAATACAAAAACCCATGTTAAATGAAGGAAAATTTAAAATCTGGGTATGTAAAATAGAGGTTTCACTGTACATCACTAAGCACTGATTATAACCAATGATGTCACTAAACTTTGTTTATATAGTGAATAAAGTAAACCCTCTTGTAAAATATAAGGATATTATAAGTTACCGAGGAGTTTCATGACTATATAAAAACATGAGGCCGAAGGCCTCTGGGGGTACTTTATTTATTATAATACATAATATATATAATATATATAATACTATATATAATACTATAATATAATAGTTTCAGTGAGTCATGTGACAGAAATGACATCAGAACTCACCGTTTATAACTAATGACATCAGAACTCACCGTTTATAAGGATATAATTTACAAGATATTCATGGCTTTTGTGTATTATAAGGATATACTTTACAGGGTATTCATAGCACTTGTATAATATATAACTGCAGGAATTCTCATTTTACTCTAGATGGGAACTACACAGTACATAATTATACTTTCAGATCTCTACTATAGTTATGCTTGGTGGACCTGGTGTTTTCTGGATAAGGGGTATATTTGTCATTTGCATTACTATACCTTTAGTCAATGAAAAAAACATTTAAATATAATCCCAATAGGATAGTTTTGCCACCAATATGAATACATGTGGCTTAGTTACCAGCAAGTACAAGGTTCTGTTTTATTATTACAGAGAATTTTTTATTAATGGAATTATTTGCTTAAAATCATCTCTATGAGAGATGAGTAATTTGGAGCTATCGGGATATTGTGTTTCTGGATTAGAGATTCCATACCTGTACTAAGCAGAGAGAGTGGCTGTAGGCACTGTATAACTGTTTATGTTAAATTCCTTAATCATATTTCTTATTTACCTCTTCCAGATATATCCCCTTCTTTATTCTCCAGCCTCCCACACCACCCTTAAATCTCTAAATAAAATATGACAAGCACGAGACATTAAAATCATTGGGTCTTAAACTGGAATTCTTCGCTTCATGCCAATATACTCACATAGTGCTGTAAGAGCCAGACAATGCAGACAGCAGCCTGAGTGCCGTTACAGTTTACTCCACACAATCAATGTTCTGTTTCGTGGAATGACTACCAAATTTGGTCTAAATGCCTCATTAAAATGAATGTGATTGCTGTTCAAGACAGAACCGGCTAAATTAGATTGTAGGGTTTGTAATCATATTACAAAATAGGAAAGGCACACATCAGATACCCTATAATTCTGGAGCAAATGATGTATTTTAAGAATTGCCTGCTGTATAGCTAGTAAATTTAATTATGCGCTGAGATGATGAACCCAAATGGACTCCCGCACAAAATTTTTTCACTAGTAGCTCATACAAAGTTTTTTTTGCATAACAAAAATGAATTCCTTTGTAATTGGTGGAGGCAGGAAGGCTAATGGCTATGTAATGAAGTAATGTCTTTTACTAAACTAAAGCTGGTCATCCTGCACATGGTATTGCTGGGCAGCCTGACTAATTTAAGCAGAACTCATCCATTTTTTTTGGGGGGGACGACTTAGGGATGCTGTATTCAGAAAAGACAAAAGGCCCTCTGCACTTAATCAATATATTAAGGATATTAAGCCATTCCGTGCATTGAGCTTGTTAAAAAACAATAATAATAGTAAATTGCAAGGTGCAGCATTTTAAAGAGGTTGTTCACCTTTAAATAACTTTTAGTTTTATGTAAAATGGGAAATCCTGAGACAATTTGCAGTTGGTTTTCCATTTTTTTATTATTTGTGGTTTTTGAGTTATTTAGTTTTTTTATTCAGCAGCTCTCCAGTTTGCTATTTCAGCAATCTGGCGGCTAGGATCCGAAGTACCCTAGCAACCATGCATTCATTTGAATAAGAATATGAATAGGACTGGGACAGAATAGAAAAATTCATAACAAAAAGTTGCAATAACAATACATTTGTAGCCTTACGGGGCATTTGTTTTAAGATGGGGTCAGTGACCCTCATTTGAAAGCTGGAAAGAATCAGAAGAAGGCAAATAATTCAAAAACTATAAAAAAGAAAATATGGAGGCCAGTTGAAAAGTTGCTTAGAATTAGCCAATCTATAACATACTAAAAGTTAATTAAAAGGTAAACCACCCCATTAGGCCTCATAGAAAGGAAGTTGGAATTCTAAGTGCCCGCGCTGCACTGTGGGAAAAACATGACTGACTGCAGTTTTTATTTCGCCCATTAGTAAATGAGCCTCTTTAATTCTTGGTTCTCACTACACTGTACCAAGTCAAATAAGAATATGGGCAGTATATAATAAAACAGTACCTTCAATGCCCTCTATGTTATATTCTAATAATGGAAATGTCACAAATATAAGTAAATCTTTTCTATGACCTTTGCATTGAATTAATCATCTTTATTCCATGTACGTATCCAAACACTTTTTTGGTATTCTTCTGTTCAAAGCACAGAACAAAGCCAACTGGATCTTTTCAAAGCATAAAGGAGGACTTAACACAGAACAACGATCCAGAGCCAGTAAAGATAGAAACCTTTTCATGGAAAGAAGTGATATGTGGCCTAACTCCATAAATGGCCGGGGCTGTTATTGATTTCTCACAATAAAAGGCTGCTGTGAGCCAGTGCTCCAAAGGCAATGCCTTAGAGAAAACCAAAGAAACAAGCCTGACACTGAAATCCTTACAAAGAGTTGTGTAGATCAATCAACAACAACAATGGTGACCAGGGCAGAGTTTGCATGGTGTGTAAAGGGAGATGATTTCCTAGGAGGTCAGAGCAAGAGATAAAAGGCCAGTGACAGTAACAGATGAGCATAATGAAGCATGAAGAGTCAACTTTCCCAGGATCACACAGAGGGCAAGTATTGAGAAATAAGTACTTTTATAGCAAACCAGCAAGTTCCGCTATGACCAAGTAGCTAAAAAATATAAAACATACTAATTGAACTTTTACTAATGTGTTGCATGACCACTAATGTCTGTTCTTTGAATTATGAAAGCTTGCACCTCTTCAGATATGCCAATATGTTGCTATGTACAAACTGATAGAATTCTGAAATTGATTGAACGTATCAGGACATTGCCATGAAAATGGGCCCAGCTAGCTAATGCAGCACACTGGTACTAGCTGCTTGTAAGTTATAAGTAGAGCTCCCCCATTGGTCACCCGTGGTCATTTTGTGACACTTTTGCTAGAATGCTAATATTTCAGTATCAGTGTGATTGCCTAGTGAGCAATAATAAAACACAGGTATGGGACCTGTTATCTAGAATGCTCAAAAACCTGGGATTTTCCAGTCAAGGTTTTTTTTGTAATTTGGATCACCATACCCTAAGGATAGAACTACACGATCTATTTTACCTGCGATAGCATCCGTTCCGATGCGCTGAGATGAATCGCAGGTGTCACGTCGGATGCACCGAATCTAAGGTAAGTAATAGGAATGTTGGACGTGGTTGCTGCGTGCATTCGACATGACACGACTGTCGGATGAAGAATCAACATGCAGCATTCACATCCAACAGTAGTGTCTTGTCCGATGCACGCAGCAACACCGTCCGGCATTCCTATTACTTACCTTAGATTCGGTGCATCTTCTGTAATTTGGAGCTTTCTGGATAATGCATCCTATACACATGGAAGCTTAAAAAGTCCAGCTATCTGGGACACTTCCTCCAACAAGACCATTTCCCACCATGATTTAGCATTAGGGCAATGGCACACACATGGTTATATCCAGAGAACGATGACATCCATTTGCTGTTGTAATACAGGCATGGGACCTGTTATCCATATTTGGATCTTCATACCTTAAAGGAGAAGGAAAGCCAAATGTTAGGCACCCCCAAGTGATTGTATTTACTTACCTGAAACCCCAGGCCGGTGCTCCTATCAGCAGAAAACTGCACCGGCCCGGGGTTATTCCAGCGAGCACCACGGATCGCTTCTCTTCCTTCTCCTTTAAGTCTACAAAAAAATCATGTAACCATTACATAAACCCAATAAGTTGTTTTTTCAGTTAGTTTGGATCAAGTACCAGGTACTGTTTTGTTACTACAGAGAAAAAAGAAATTGTTTCTAAAAATTTGGATTATTTGGATAAAATGAAGTCTATAGGGCAAATTCACTAAAGCGCGAAGCTGCTAACGCTAGCGCAAATTCGCCAGCCAGCTAACGGGTGCTGGCGTATATTCGCTAGCGAAGTCGACCTACTCTAGCAATACTTTGCACTCTTACGCCAGGCGAAGTTGCACTATGGCGAAGGGACGTAATTACGCTAATTCACTTACTTGCGCATTTTACTGAACTTGCACCAGACTTGCCTTCGCCACCTCAGACCAGGCGAAGTGCAATAGAGTAGATAGGGATTGCATCAAAAAAAGTTGAAATTTTTTCTAAGTTCCAAAAAATGCTGGCGTCTTTTCCTTTTATAGGCTGAAAAAGATAGTACATTTTTTTCGGGTACCCTCCTTCCCCCCTACATTTCCTAACATATGGCACCTTAACTATACAGTGGGCACATGTATAGGGCAAAATAATAACTCTATTTTATTTTATGAAGCTTTCCCAGGCTTGTGTAGTGTAATGTATTTGCTGCTACATATACGTCCATTGTACTTTAACTTGGCGTCGTATGCAAATTAGGCATCGCTAGCGTAACTTTGCTTTGCTTGACGAATTAACGCTAGCACAACTTCGCTACCTTTCACCTCCCTGAGCTTAACTTCGGATTTTAGTGAATTAGCGGCATCCTGGCGAAACTTCGCCTGGCGAAGTGCGTCGAAGCTTGCGCTAGTGCAACTCTGCAGGTTAGGGAATTTGCCCCATATGGGAGATGCAAATCAAAAGATCATAATTCCCCCAATTCCTCTCCTATCTGCGAATGCCTAGTGCTGGCTGGAGGGGTCGGCGCCTCTCAAAACAATACGAGTACTCAGAAATGTGCCAAACACATAAAGGCAGGTATAGTGGGGAAATCCCCTGCACGTTTATTTAGTCATATGATGACATCATATGACTAAATAAACGTGCAGGGGATTTTCCCACTACACCTGCCTTTATGTGTTTGGCACATTTCTGAGTACTCGTCTATGAGAGATGGCCATTCCCTAATTTGGAGCTTTCTGCATAATGGGTTTCTGGATAATGGATTCGATAAATGTACTCGTTGTGTGTGCCATAGGCAGAGAGCTTTCCATGTACCATGGAAGGAAATAGCTGTCAGGGCCCAGGGTATTTTCACTAAGAAGTTTGCTGTGATCAGACCACTTGGTGTTCTATAGCCCATTGAAGTGCCCTTCAAATAAAAGGTGAAACCTTTGGATTATTTTCATTTAAAAAATCCATAAATCCAAAGCACAAGACATGAAAAGCGAAAGGGTTTTTACTAGGACATAAATCCCAGAATCAGAGAAATTCCTACAAGCACAACTTGTTTTCTGAAATGGAATGTATATACAGTATGTTAGCAATTTATAGATGTTTCAAAGCCACTTGGCTTATGCATGACAAACATTAGGTCTGACCGTTTCACATATGTAAAATTTTGCAGCTGAGGAATATTGAGAATTTTAACAAAATCTGCCTTGAACATATGAATATTATTTCATGCTTACATAGCATGAATGCAAACACCACAAATAGTTTAAATTTGTTTCTCAAGATTTCCATGATTGTGCTATTCGAAGTAAATGACCAAAAACATATGCTACATATCACCTGTAGCCAATAACATAGCAAAGATTCATGAGCTCCTGGCTTAGAACGTCAATACTGGGCCCCTTAACTGAGCCAAAGTTTTCATTACCTGAGACGGCTTGCAAGCAGTTTCTGAGAAGGGAACCTGCAGCTACAGCTGCTCTTTTCCCTGTATAAACAGGGGTCATGGGAAGGTTCTCTATTTCCATGATGTGTAGAGCTCACCATAGCTTGTTATTAATGTATTGATTCTGGAGGTCTTTTTTATCTGTTTTATGAAATGAAGACCAGGAACTTGTTAAAATGGCACAACCTCCCACTTTCACAGGGTTTCAATAGTAAATAAATTTGGGTCTTCTGCTCTGCTTGCGGCTTCAGGTCTTTGGCTCCATTCTCAAGTTCGGGTCTTTGCCACCAATTTTTTTTTTTACTGTGAAGCGGTGCCCTGGCCAACAATGTTTTTTTTTAACTTGTAGGGGGGCTCGCCCGCCAATGAAGTTTTTTCTTAATTTTTTTTTAACTTGTAGGGGTCGGCCTTGACCGCCAATGAAGATTTCCTAACTTTTATGGGGGCCTCTGACCACCAATTGTCTTTTTTTAACTTGAAGTTTTTTTAATTTTTATAGGGGGCCCCTGATCAACAGTTGTTTTTTTTTTAACTTATAGGGGGACCCTGGGCACCAATGGGTTTATAGCGTTTATGTTTTAACGTCTATGTTTGTGTGGATTTTTACTATGGTATGGGGGTGCCTGGGTTCTGGGGTAGGGCCCTACCCCTGAACCCAGGCACCCCCATACCATGAGGAAATGTTGTCGTATGGGGCCCCGTGATTTCTGATGGCAGCCCTGCAGAGGCCATATACCCCTATAGGAAATTGTAGAGGCTATATATCCCAGCAATAAAACTTTGGTACAAGCCAATGGGAGCTGTGCTGATCTGATACAATTTTTATGTCATTCATGATTTTAAATAAAATTTGTTTATTTTGTGGTTTCAAAAACCTCTAAAACTACACACATTTGAATTTTGATAATGGGCCTCTAGAAGTAATTTCCACGCACAGGCTTTGTACCTAAAGTGCTGGAGGCTTAGTATGGCAGTCAAACAAAATCAGTCCCAAGTCAAGATACAGATAATATTACAAAATCAATTTTGTTTTTATATTTTGAAGTATTATTGTACATTTTACCATTGATTAATAAGCTCACGATCTATCTTAAAACCCAAAAAGTGTTATTTTTCTGTAGTGTCACTGGATGCTATGTGGCAAACTTTATGCATTATTCATTATCCCACTTCTGCTTTTTCTATTTCCTGTGTAAAAGGCAGTTACAATTCAAAGCACGAAACATGAAACAACTGGAGAGCTTAATTTTTAGTGTAGTTTGTTTCTTTTGGTTAACTCCTTTGTAGCTGGCCTTGGTATTCTATACTGTACATACATCTTGCTTGGCTGGTCTTCCTCCCATATTTTACAGGAAGATGGGTTCTGGTGTTTCATCTGGTTTAACACTATTACTCAACTCTACCTACACTTTGACCACTAACTTGGTCCTCCTGGGCTCAGGCCTGTCCTCGTCTTTTTCTTTGTCTGCCTACTTTCAATTCTCCTAGATTCTGCTTGTCCATCATCTGATTGGGTATATATATTCCCATCTCTTTACCAGGACCAAAGTCTCATTTTCTTTTGTGCATACACTAGCTTTTGTTCACATATTGCCTGTAGATCTTGTTCAAACAGTGATAGATCCACCTTCACTCCCTCACTTGGTGCAGCTACACTTGCAAGCTGTTCAGAATCAGCAGAACAAGTATTCTTAGTGTAGAACTCCATGAGCGTTTTTCGTTGGATAGACGCCCGCTGACAAAATGCACACAATAAGTCAGATGGAGTCGCACACGTCAAGATATAATTGGACTGAATGAAAAGTCGGAGGTAACAACTACACGTGTTGACTGTCGGATGAAGACACTGCTTTCTGCATCCACATCTGACAGTTGTGTCGCGTCTGATGTAATGTAGTTTTTACCTGCAACTTTTCATGCAGTCTAATTAGAATCTTGATGCCTGCGTCTCCATTCGATTTGTCATGTGCATTTTGACGGCGGGCGTCGATCTGACGAAAAACACTCTTGGAGTTCTACCCTACTCTTTATAGGTTTTTCCCACTGTACAATGCAATGTTGGGATATCAGGAGGACTGGTTTGGGCTCTCTGCTTTGCTTAATGACTCAATTGTAATTTTTTAAGGAAATAATCTTTCCCAAAGAAAATGCCCATTGACTCTACTGCGTTTGGTAAATGAGAAAAATGCCAATTGACTCTAATGCATTTGGCATGAGAAAAACGCCCACTGATGCCAATGTATTGCAACAAAAAATGCAGCAAAAAATGCTAATGACTCCACTCAAAATTTTCAGCAGTTTTTCAAATTTTTTGCCAAACAAAAAACGAACATTCACTCATCACTAGTAATGGCCCATAAAGACCAAAGGGGCACATATTAAAACATTTTGGAATATTTTAAAGGATATTTAATGACAGTACTATGTTCTGTGAATTGAGCAGGTAGTCTTGTCCAAATAAGAGAAAAAAAATATTTTGTCTAAGTTACTGAAACGCTGTGCAAGTGATTGGAGCACAGTAATATTTAATTATTCCCAAATTGACAAATATTCTGCTTTCCACCAAAAAAATGGTTTAAGCTTTATAACCAGCTTTATAACCAAGAGATTCATACTTTGATGAAAAGCACCAAACTGTTGCTGCATATTAATATCTTCTTTGATGGCCTTTAAATACCAAAATAGAACAGATAGGAAAGCTATAGACAGATGGGAAGGCAAATCACAGTAATTTTAAATAATACAATGAAAACTAAATCTCATATTGTTTAAAAAATAGGAATTGAGAGTATCCCTTTAAACTGTGGGTTGCTGGTGCTGGGATGTAGTTAGTGAGAGATTAAAGCAGTTCTGGTCTTTTTTCTCTGGACTAGATCCCATACACTCTCTCCAGAGGACCACAGCCTGTTTCTCCTCTCTCACTCAAAGGAAAACTATGACCTGATTTTCCATTTGTTTGTCTTTGAAAGCTGAAGCTGTGCAGATATTAAAATATAATCCACCAAGAATTTGCTTTGTCAGGGAATAGAGCCCATATGTGATATCCATAATGTCTTTAAGGAGGGACGGGAAAAAAGGAAACACATCTTAGTGTCCCTCCCTTGGGATTAAAGTTTACATTTCCCCCAAAACAATAGAGTTATAAATATTAAAATATGACTTTGCCGTTGCTCTAAATATGTTTTTAGGGGCTAATGCACAAAGCTGTTCATTTCTACTTCAAAAAAAATGTAGCTTTGTTTTTATATTATCCTGTTTCTATAAATGAATGGTAAGCAAACTATTTCTAGAAGCTCTGAGTAGAGTAAATAATGCATATAGGGCTAGATTCAATTCAGTAAGAAAAAGGTTTATCATGTGAAAACTCATGGAATTTGAGATGCAGTCCAATTCAGAAAGTCTTATCTCACTGTTTATCAAAAAAAAAAACATGAAACTGAATTAGGATCAAAGTTTTTTTCTCCTTGAATCCTGTCCATGAGTTAAGATATGATAAACTATTAGATAACTTTTTTTTTGTCTGGCCCATAATAAAGATATACCTATATCTTGAAGGTAAGTCCACACAGGGCATTTTGGGGAGATTTGGTCGCTTGGCGACTAATCACCTCGTCTTTGCGGCGACCAATCTCCCCAAATGCCTTCCCTGACTCTGCGCCGACTTAAAATGAAAAAAATGCCGGCGCTAATCACACGCGGCGCTTCATTTTCCAAAGTTGCCCAAAGTTGCCTCATGAGGAAACTTCAGACGAGTTCGGAAAACGAATCGCCGCGTGTGATTAACGCCAGTGTTTTTTCATTTTAGCCAGCGTACAGTCAGAATCTCCCCAAAATGCCCAGTGTGGCCTGACCCTAAGGCCTTCAAAAGAGATTTTCATTACAAGCTGACAGAGAATTTTACTTTTAGGAGAGGTGTCCATTCTGATGTCCATAGCTCATTACAGTTCTAAAGACATTTGGGCATGCTTATAAAATAGGGCAGATTTATGAAAAGCTACAGAACTATATTGTTATTTCTCATTTTATCTTTCAATCAATCTCCAATTGCTTCTCACATTTTGTTGATCTCACACATTTATTATTTCTCACATCAATTTCAATGACTGGTGTGACCCATCTCTGAGCTACCAAGATGTTTCTTTAGGTACAAGTCTACATGGTATTGATGCAGACTGCAGTGGAAACCCTGGAAGTGATGTCGCTTATGTCATATAACTGTGCATTATAAAAAAATAATGTAACCCCCTGTTGCAGAACATGTGGATAATAGGTGTCACCTCTGAGTCTAATGACCTTTGTAAAAACCAGCAGCTTTTTTGCTTAATAGGGTCATGTAATTACCCATGGCCTCCTAATATCATAATGAGGCGTGTTATTCCCTATAAAAATAATCACTGGTGTCACATGATTCAATAAAACTAACGTATGTCCAGAAAAATACCTCTCTGGCATCTGAGTGCACTAGCAAATTGTCAGACCACTAATGGCTGCTAGTGATGCCTCCCTTTCCTTATCCCTATGTGCCTCAACCCCTGATGAATACAGCACTGCTAAACACAGGCAGCATGATATTCATGGGGTATTCCCCAAAAGGAGCACAGAGACCTGCAGCAATTCTTTATACAGGTATGGAATCAGTTATCTGGAAATCCTTTATCCAGAAAGCTCTAAATTACAGGAAAGCCATGTCCAATGGACTCCATTTTAGTCAATGAATTAAAATTTTCAAGAATGATTTCCTTTTTCTCTATAGTATTAAAACAGTACTTTGTAACTGACCCAAACAAAGATATAATTAATCCTTATAATTATAATAAATGCATGTAATAATAAAACAGTACCTTGTACTTGATCCCAGCTAAGATACTATTTATTTACTGGAAGCAAAACAATCAGTCAGTGGCTGACTCAGGATATGATTCATAAAGCTTTAATAAAAATTAATGTAAACAAGGCTCCCGGGCCTGATACACCCCTGGGTTCTAAGAGAGCTTAGTTCAGTTTTATACCAGCCCCTATTTCTGATTTTCTCAGATTCACTTTCATCTGGTATGGTACCTATGGATTGGAGAAAAGCTGATGTTATTCCAATATTTAAAAAGGGATTACAATCTCAGCCTGGCAATTATAGGCCAGTAAACTTGATATCTGTGGTGGGCAAATTATTTGGAGGTTGTTAAGGGATCACATTCAAAATTTTGTCCTAGTGAATGGCATTATGAGCAGCAATCAGCATGGCTTTATGAAGGATAGCTCATGTCAGACAAATTTTGTTTTTTTTGCTTTTTATGATGAGGTAAGTAAGATGCTGGACAGTGGGGGGGGGGGGGTAGTAGACGTGATCTATTTGGATTTTGCCAAAGCGTTTGATACTGTGCCCCACAAACGACTGCTTTCTAAACTAAGGTCTGTTGGGCTTAATGAAGTTGTTTGCACATGGATAGGAAACTGGCTACAGAATCGGGTACAGAGGGTGGTTGTTAATGGGACATTCTCTACTTGGAGTAAGCTTGGGTCCCGCAGGGATCGGTATTGGGTGCAAATTTATTTAACTTGTTCATTAATGACTTAGGGGAGGGTGTTGTAAGTAATGTATCAGTGTTTGCAGATGACAAAACTATCCAGCCCAATTAATTCCATCCAGGACATCCTTGCATCCTTGCAACATGATCTTGACAAACTGGCAATCTGGGCAGCTAAGTGGCAAATGAGATTCAATGTTGATAAATGTAAAGTCATGCACCTGGGATGTAAAAATATTATTCCATTAAATTATGGAAAAGGACCTTAGAGTCCTTGTAGATGATAAACTTGGCTTTAGCAAGTAATGCCAGTCGGCAGCATCAAGGGCAAATAAGGTCTTGAGCTGTATTAAAAGGGGCATAGAGTCACGGGAGGAGGGGGTCATTCTTCCACTGTATAGAGCACTTGTAATGCCCCATCTAGAATATGCCGTACAGTTTTGGTCTCCATCACTCAAACAGGACATTATTGTATTAGAGAGGGTACAGAGAAGGGCAACTAAGCTGGTAAAAGGTATGGAAAATCTTAGCTATGAGGAAAGACTGACCAGATTGGAGAAGAGGCGCTTAAGGGGTGATATGATAACTATGTATAAATATATAAGGGGATCATATATTAATCTCTCTAATGCTTTATTTACCAGTAGGTCTTTCCAGCTGACACAAGGTCACCCATTCCGATTAGAAGAAAAGAGGTTCCGCCTAAATATTCGGAAGGGTTTTTTTACAGTGAGAGCTGTGAAGATGTGGAATTCTCTCCCTGAATCAGTTGTACAGGCTGATACATTAGATAGCCTTAAGATGGTGTTGGATTGCTTTTTAGCAAGTAAGGGAATACAGGGTTATGGGAGATAGCTCATAGTACAAGTTGATCCAGGGACTAGTCCGATTGCCATTTTGGAGTCAGGAAGGAATTTTTTCCCCCTCTGAGGCAAATTGGAGAGGCTTCAGATGGGTTTGTTTTTTGCCTTCCTTTGGATCAACTAGCAGGCAGATTTAAAAAAAAAACAAAAAAACTAAAAGGTTGAACTTGATGGACGTGTGTCTTTTTTCAACCTTACTTACTATGTTACTATGTAGTAACGTTTAAATGATTTTATAGCAGACTTAAAGTATGGTGATGCAAGTTAAGCAAAGACCCCGTATACAGAAAACCCCAGGTTCTGAGCATTCTGGATAACAGGTCCCATACATAAAGGAGAAGGAAACCCAGTCGGCGCAAAAACCCTCCCCCCCTCCCGTGTGTTGGCCACCCTCCCTCCTCCTCCCTGGCCTACCCGTCCCGCTGGGCAAATGCCCCTAACTTGTTACTTACCCTTCTGCGCAGGTCCATTACACGGAGTCCACAGGCACCATCTTCTTCCACGCGATCTTCTTCCTTCTCCTTTAAGGAAGGGCAAAAAAACATGCACAAAAAAACAAATTTTTTACACTTTGCACACTACTTTCCTAAAAATAAATGACCACTGTCTTTCTCTCTGTAATGTTACAACCATCTCTTTTAAAGCGCAGCTTGTGTTTTATAGTAAACACTGTGATATCAGTCCTAGAGGGCATTTTGGTACACCGACTTTGAAGTTAAAGATATGCTCACCGGGGTTCTCAGAGAATGCAGAGAAATATGCCTTTGAGGTTCTGCTTCCTACTGTATTTTCGAAGCCTTTGTTAAGACACTTTCTTTGAACAAATATTTTGCAAGAGGCAGTGTTAGTGATATGTAACCCAATACATGTACAGCCATGTGTTCACACATAAAACTTGTCATCCCTCAGTATCAACAGTCAGCACATGTACAGCGCCTGTCTACACACTCAGGTCAGGGGGGTTTCATTTAAGAAATTAAAAGGGTCAAAAGAAAACAAAAACACATGATTTGGAAGCGGAAATGTAGGAATATAAAGCTGAGAGGGCGGTAGAGGGGCTGGTTGAATTTTCTTCCCAAAGGAGAATCTTGAACCATTTGAAGATTTACTGTATGTACAATAGGACATACTTCACAGATTTATGAAATAGATTTGGTATATTGAAACCACATGACCAAGCTAACTCTAAACCAAAAGCTGTGGGAATTATGGGAATCAAAAAGAACATATTTAAATCCTTTGTGGCTAATTGGATAATGCAGTGTCTGCCAGATTAAAATTATGGGTAATGAATTCACAGCCTTTTCACACTGAATGAAATAATCAGAATATTTACAGTAGGAAAGAGGGTGCAGCAGATTCTCACAACATGGTCCTGCTTTATGTATTTGTTTAAAACTTTTTTTTCAGATTATTTTCCTAAACAAAGCCAAACTGCAGATGGTTTCTGATTGCAACCAAATTCTAATTATATAGTCTTGCATGAGAAATAACCCAAAGCAATGAGTTTTTGGACTATATCCTCTCAATAAGAAGCTAAGATGATGAGTATCAGGTAATAGAATTATGCCCCTGAAAAGAACCCCAACTGTCACTGGATGGAGGGTGTATGTTTATTTTAAATCATTCCAAAGTTCTCTGCTCTTCCACGCTTTGGTAAAGGCAGAAAATAGTGGGATGCACCAAATCCAGGAAATATCATGTTTGCTTTGGTATTTGCTAACTAGTTTGTGAAGAACTTGGTATTCGGAGGTATCAAAAATTAGGGATGCACCAAATCCTGGATTTGGTTCGGGATTCAGCTAATTCCGATACTTTTTCAGCTGGATTCAAGAGCCTGGCCTAACCAAATCCAAACCGTTAAGATACATGACTTTAGGTTTTAAGGTTTTCAAGTTTTCTTTTTGTTTCCCCCTCCCATACCCTGATTTGCATATGGAAAATAGGGTTCAGCTTTGGTTCAAGATTCGCCCGAATCTTTCCTGAAAGATGCAGGATTTGGCCGAAATCCATAAATATGTATTCTGTGCATCTCTATCAAAAGCTGATGAATTTAATGCATCCCTACAAAAAAAAAGCCAAGGCTGTTAGGGAATTCAGTGGGTGACAAGTTGGTAGCACCAGTGGTCTACAAAATAGTGTAGGCCAATGAACTCTAACCATTGGCTCGTGAGCAACATGTTGCTCACCAACCAACCCCTTGGATGTTGCTCCCAGTGGCCACAAAGCAGCTGCTTATTTTATAATTACTGGCTTGGAGGCAAGTGTTGGTTGCATAAAAAACAGGTGTACTGCCAAACAGAGTCTACTCAATGCTAGTTGTCCACAAAGGGGCTACCAAATAGCCAATCACAGCCCTTATTTGGCACCACCCAGGAACTTTTTTCATGCTTGTTTTGCTCTCCAACTCTTTTTACATTTGAATGTAACTCAGGAATATGAAAGGTTGGGGACCCCTGGTGTAGGCTGTAACCCTCTGACTGTTGTACTACAGACCCATTGAACTACAACTTGAAGCTATCCTTTACACAAAGCTTTTAGTTGTATTGATCCCTGTAGTAAGTTTATACCTGCTCTGTGTTAGCCAAATTCACTGCACATAAAATGATTGGGGTCAAATCCAAGGGATACATTACTCATTGGCAGCCTTCAGTAGACAGTTTGTAACACCAATGGAACACTTTTGGTCCCTCAGATATGTTATACTTTCCGGCATGAGTGCCAAGGAAGGTGTCAGTGTACTTCTGCAGAGTGACTCATTGCAAACATTGTACACTGATCACCAAATATATGGCTACAACTGGCTGAATCCACATTTGGATTTGGTAGGCAAGTAACTTTTGCAACTGGTATATAAGATTGGACTACAGAGATTGTCTCTGTCCTTGAATAAAAATTAGCAGTGAAATATAAAAAGATATATTACTACAACTAGCAGTGTAGAGGATACATGGAACAGCCTCCCAGTAGGTATGTAGTTTGTTTACCGATTTAAAGGGGTTGTTCTCCTTTGAATTAACTTTTAGTATGATATAGAGCGTGCTATTCTGAGACAATTTGCAATTGGTTTTAATTTGTTAGTATTTGTGGTTTTTGAGTTATTTCGATTTTTATTCAGCATCTCTCCAGTTTTGCAATTTTATCAATCTGGTTGCTAAAGTCCAAATTACCCTAGCAACCATGCACTGATTTGAATTAGACTTGAATAAGAATAGGAGAGGCCTGAATAGAAAGATTAGTAATAACAAGTAGCAGCAACAATAAATGTGTTGCTTTACAGAGCATTTGTTTTTAGATGGGGTCAGTGACCCCCAAATGAAACCTGGAAAGGGAAAGGCAAATAATTCAAAACTATAAAATTAGTAATGCAGACCAATTGCAGTTGGTTTAAATTGGCTATTCTATAACATACTAAAAGTTAACTTAAATGGATACTGTCGTGGGAAAACATATTTTTTTCAAAACGCATCAGTTAATGCAGATTTCTGCTCCAGCAGAAATCTGCACTGAAATCTATTTCTCAAAAGAGAAAACAGATTTTTTTATATTCAGTTTTGAAATCTGACATGGGGCTAAACATATTGTCAGTTTCCCAGCTGCCCCAGTCATGTGACTTGTGCCAGCACTTTAGGATGGAACTACATTCTGGCAGGCTGTTATTAATGTAAGGGTAAGGGCACACCTGGAGATTCTGGGAGATTTAGTTGCCCGGCGACTAATCTCCTCTTCTTTGGGGCGACTAATCTCTCCAAACTGCTTCTCCGTGGCTTCCGTCTGCTTAAATGAAAAACGCCTGCGCCAATGCATTCGCTGCACTTCGATTTCCGAAGTCGCCTGAAGTTTACTCATGTGTAAAGAGTGACTGAAGTTTATCAGAGCACGTCACATGACTGGGGGCAGCTGGGAAACTGACAATATGTCTAGCCCCATGTCAGATTTCAAAATTAAATATAACAAAATTTGTTTGCTCTTTTGAAAAATGGATTTCAGTGCAGAATTCTGCTGGAGCAGCACTATTAACTGATGCTTTTTGAAAAAAACATGTTTTCCCATGACAGTATACCTTTAACTGCGAACCACCCCTTTAAGAATGCCTTTGATTAGCAAAGGGTCTGACCAAAGATGAAAAAAATGGAAGGCCAGTGAGCAGATATATGAATGGGCCAAGTGTTCTTGTGCTTCTAACCATTAATTTTATAATGACTCATTCCTTCATATTATTCTCAGGCAGCCCTTGTACAAAGCTCTTTTACAAGGAGAGTTACATTAGGGAAGATAGGGTAGACAGGCCGCAGACAATGGCTTCAGGAAAACAAAACAACAGACACTCAGATCAGGTATCCTCCAAAGCAGGTAGATTCTCATTTTTTCAGCACTCCTTTTTTTGCAATGAGCTTTTTACAAGTTTGATATCTACAGGATAGTTTTATTTCCCAAGGGAGATCTGTTGTGTGTCTATTGTAAAGAAACTCTGTGGGAATCGAGGTTGCAGCTTTTGTCAGTGTAAGCACAATAGTGAGAGACCAAATTAGGTTTAAAACCTGCCAAAATAGCAGTGTTTGCTTCTTATCTTTGCTCCTCTTCTGTATTCCTGCTTTTCTGCTTTTACCTATTTTAAATGCGCTTAGAAATTGGGCCTTTTAGTCTGCCATTTGATGCCCCATCTTTGTACTTCATAGTTGGAGGGTGACCTACATACAGGGTTACAGTCATGAAATGACAGTTGGTTTTAGGTGTGTTTGAGAAAGATTTGTAGCATCTGAAGTAGGACGGTTCAGACTGATGTCCTCCATGAGGCCAATTGCACACAGCGTTTTCTTTATTGGTGTTGATACACAGAGAAATGACTGATCTGCTTCTGTACAGTCCTGCCCGTCAGCACATATAGGTGGATTATGACACTTAAATGCTAAATTATGCATTTTCCACCCAACAGCGCACTTCCTATGCCATGCTGTACAATGATTTTAGTGCTGTTGGCGCAGTGAGAGTTTTTTTTTGCATTTAAACACCCAAAATATCTCTTCCAAGGCCCAAGCTCACTGCCAGTGGATCATAGCCTGAAAAGTATTCATCGGTTGTTAAAAGGCTTGATGCAGGTGAGCATCCTAACCCAATCTAGAACAGTTAGCTTCTTTCATTTAAATACCATTAAAAAGATGCCCTTTTATATTCCTCTGTTCAGTAGTTGAATCACTACTATCGCCTAAGGGAGAACCTTTTAATATAAAACATAATGAAACACTATCCATTTGCAGTTTGAGGTAGCTCTTACAGGTCACAGTTCATCTGAGATGTGGCGGCTGGAAATGGATGGGTGTAGAAAGGTCCCATAATTATAATTGTTTGTTTTTCTTAAGTGCCATAAGCAAGAAATATCTATAGCCTCAAGTCTCTCATTTCCTAATGCAAAACAAGACTAACTTGTTGCCCTGCCCATCCCTGATCAGTTGTCTTGGGACATGCTCTCAATAGGACAGAAGAAACACCCTTTCACAAAAGAAAAATCATAAACAAGTGTCTGTTTTCTGACAAAACAAGATGGAACAAGAGCTGAGTGAGAATGGCCCACTTTCAGAAACACCAGCGAAACCATTTACTGCTCCAATGTTACACAGAGCCTATTCGTGTTTGGTAGGGGATATTAAATGAAATATGTATTTTCTTATAGATAGGGATGTAGCGAACGTCGGAAAAAAAGTTCGCGAACATATTCGCGAACTTGCGCAAAAACGCGAGCGGTTCGCGAACGGTTCGCGAACCCCATAGACTTCAATGGGAAGGCGAACTTTAACATCTAAAAAAAAAATTTCTGGCCAGAAAAATGATTTTAAAGTTGTTTAAAGGGTGCAACGACCTGGACAGTGGCATGCCAGAGGGGGATTAAGGGCAAAAATGTATCTGAAAAATCTGCCTGTGTGTGCTTGGAAGAGATAGTGTAGGGGGAGAGCTGTTAGTGATTTCAGGGACAGATGATAGTAAGTTTGCTGGCTAGTAATCTGCTTGATACTGCTCTGTATTGGAGGGACAGAAGTCTGCAGGGATTTGAGGGACATTTTAGCTTAGGTAGCTTTGCTGGCTAGTAATCTACTGTTCTCTTTAAACAACTGCCATACGTTGACCTTGTAGGCATTGTTTGCCCAGTTTTTTTGGACGCAGCCACTGAAGCACAGTTGCCAGAAAAAATATGCCATATAAATGCTGAAAATAGTCATTTTTCGCCATACGTTGACCTTGTAGACATTGTTTGCCCAGTTTTTTTGGTTGCAGCCACTGAAGCACAGTTGCCAGAAAAAATATGCCATATAAATGCTGAAAATAGTCATTTTTCGCCATACGTTGACCTTGTAGACATTGTTTGCCCAGTTTTTTTGGTTGCAGCCACTGAAGCACAGTTGCCAGAAAAAATATGCCATATAAATGCTGAAAATAGTCATTTTTTGCCATATACGTTGAGTCAACGTATGGCAAAAAATGACTATTTTCAGCATTTATATGGCATATTTTTTCTGGCCTCTGTGCTTCAGTGGCTGCGGCCAAAAAAACTGGGCAAACAATGCCTACAAGGTCAACGTATACACTACTACAGCGGTGGATACGGATTACGTAAAATATATTATGGCTGCTTGAAAAAAGTCACTCCGGTGTTTTTTCTGGAGACGGTAATATTATGGATATTTAGACAGAATGTGAACAAGGTCACACAGCTAGATGGCGGGTTGAAGAAAACAGTGTGCAAATAATGCCTACAGGGCAAATAATGCCTAAAAGGTCAACTTATACACTACTACAGCGGTAGTAAAATAAAAAAAAGTAAAATAAAAAAAAAATGAATATTAAAAAAAAAAAATTAAAGTTGGTGCTGCTGAACTACTAGGAGCAGCAGATTAGCACACCAGTCCCACTCCCCAACACTGCTAGACTAATAGCACTGGGCTCTTATAGTAGTAGTAGTAGTAGTAGTAAAACAACAAAAAAATAAATAAAAGCAGTCCTTACAAGGACTACTGTTATTGCAGCAGTCAGCAGATGAGATCAGAAGCAGGACAGCTGCCCACTGCAGCTACATACAGAGCACTGCAGTAGAAGGTAGATTACTAGCCAGCAAAGCTACCTAAGCTAAAATGTCCCTCAAACCCCTGCAGACTTCTGTCCCTCCAATAACAGAGCAGTATCAAAACGATTACTAGCCAGCAAACTTTCAACTGTCCCTGAAATCACTAACAGGCAGCAGCTCTCTCCCTACACTATCTCTTCAGCACACACAGGCAGAGTGAAAAAACGCTGCAGGGCTTCGGTTTTTATAGGGAAGGGGAGTGGTCCAGGGGAGAGCTTCCTGATTGGCTGCCATGTACCTGCTGGTCTGGGGTGAGAGGGCAAAAAAAAGCGCCAACAATGGCGAACCCAAAATGGCGAACGTCGCGCGACGTTCGCGAACTTCCGGCGAGCGCGAACACCCGATGTTCGCGCGAACAAGTTCGCCGGCGAACAGTTCGCGACATCTCTACTTATAGATAGATGCTACGTAGTTGTTAAAGGGGTTGTTCACCTTCCAACACTTTTTTTCAGATCAGTTGGTTTAAGATAGTTCACCAGAAATAAAGACTTTTCCCAATTACTTTCTATTTTCTATTTGTGACTGTTTTTCTAATATTGAAGTCTAAAGTCAAAATTTCTCATCTTTCCAAAGCAGCACATGAAGGGGGGGTCGCCGACTCTGTAAACTGTTCTAAATTGAAACATTTAGTTGATACATTTCTTATCTTTGTCCCTGCTGGAATTGATACAATAGTTGCAACTACTCCAGAGGTTCTGATAAGAAATGTATCAACTAAATGGTGTAAGATTGTAACAGTTCAGAACCTGCACCTGAATTACTGAGCTGTCAGACCTGAACACCTGAGACAGGGACATTCAACTTTAAACTTATATTTTGAAAAAACTGTAAACAATAAAAATGGAAAGCAGTTTAAAAAAAGTCTTTATTTCTGGAGACTGAAAAAACTCAACTGAAAAAGTGTTTGGAAGGTGAACAACCCTTTTAACATTGAAAAACATATTTTTAATGAACTTCTCTTTCTCAACAAAGCATGGCTAAAGACCATCCAGCATTAATGTGGTTAGCATAAAATCCACGATTAGGCAAGAAGTTGCACAAGCACATCTGGCCTCTCCAATTAGTTACGTACGGTGCCTGGGGTATAGGAGGACGGCCCCTCCACGAATAACTGAACAGAAGTTACTCCAGCACACGTAACATGCTCAAGGGATTACTCCCGTGTTTAATGTCAATCCAACAGAAACAACGTTTCGGGGGCGTACCCCTTCATCGTACCCCTTGGACGAAGGGGTATGCCCCCGAAATGTTGTTTCTGTTGGATTGACATTAAACACGGGAGTAATCACTTGAGCATGTTACATGTGCTGGAGTTACTTCTGTCTAAAATCCATGAAACTTACAAATTAATAACTTATATTCAAGCAAAACTGGATGACAATAGTTGCTGCTAACCTGAAACTGAACATGTGGTTTTTTCAAAACACATCAGCTAATAGTGCTGCTCCAGCAGACTTCAGCACTGAAATCCATTTTTCAAAACAGATTTTTTTTATTTCATTTTGAAATCTGACATGGGGCTAGTAATGTTGCTAGCTTCTCTAGTGCCCTCAGTTATATGATTTGTGCTCTGTCTCTCATTCCCTCTTTACTGCTGCACTGCAAATTGGAGTGATATCACGCCCTTCCCTTCCCCCCCTCCCAGCAGCCCATCAGCAGAACAATGAGAAGGTAACCAGAAAACAGCTCTCTAACATAAGATAACAGCTCACTGGTAGATATAAGAATAGGACTCAGTAGTACAAATCCCACTGCAACTCCTTCAGTCAGTGGTGTAACTATAAATTACTGGGCCCGACAACTTTGTGCAACTTCGGAAAATGAATCGCGCCGAGTGCCATCCCTCCGACGATTTACATTTTAGTTCGGGGAGATTAGTCACCCCGAAGAAGAGGAGATTTGTCGCCGGGCAGAAGAGGAGATTTTGTCTCCCCTAATCTGCCTGTGTTACCCTGGGCAAATGCCCCTAACATTTTACTTACCCCTCGGTGCTATTTCAGGCATCGGAGTTCATGTCTTCTTCTCTTTGGAAATCTTCGGAATGAAACTGGAGTGGCGGCGCATGTGCAGTTGGAGCAACTTTCTGTTTCGTGAGAACTGCGCATGCGATGAAACTCACAAAAATTGCAGAATTTCTGGTCCCATTCCGAAGATTACCGAAGCGGCTGAAGATGGCGCCCGTGAACTCCAATGCCTGAATCTGCATGGAGGGGTAAGTAAAACGTCAGGGGCATTGGCCCGGGGTAACACTTAGGCTGGGGAAAGGAGGGAGGGGGGTCTATGTAGGGTAGGGGGGGTATGGTGTTTTTAACGTTAGGGTTGAATTCTGCTATAAGAGACCCTCCAATATACACTTTCAGGAATGTTCTACTTCAGTATCAGTAGGACTGGGACAGAGAAGAGCAGTTTCTTTTAAAAAGCCAGAACATAGGAAACAATCTTCTGTAAATAGGGATGGGCAAGTTTTTGTTTTGCCACAAAAATGACACCCATAGACTTGTATGGCGTTGCGCGTCAAAACAAAAAATGATGTGGGTGGGCAGGGGAAAACATTTTTTACTTCCTTGTTTTGTGACAAAAAGTCATGCGATTTCCCTCCCCCTTCCTAATTTACATATGCAAATTAGGATTCTGATTCGGTTCGGCTGGGCAAAAGGATTCGACTGAATCTGAAACCTGCTGAAATAGGCTGAATCCTGGCCGAATCCAGAACCGAATCCTGAACTGAATCCTGAACCGAATTTGGTGCATCCCTAATTTTCAGTGGCTACACTGACCATAACACACCAGGTGGCACTTGTTTTAGACAACAAATAAAATATAGCATAGATGATAGAAAACATTCTGCAGTAAAACCAGTACTTTTATCTAGTTGACAAAAAAAATGGATTATATGCTGTGTGGTGCCAATATATTAGGTTCCCATCCCAGTGTATTAAATCACTAATGGTTTCCCCCAGTGGGGAACTCCTGTTGGGAAAAAAATTGCACCAGTCTGAAGACCTTTCTTACCTAGTGACATATTTTCATTGAAAGCACCATTATGGCTTTCTTGGCATGAGCAGGCGCAATATTCCAGTACACAAAAATCACACAGGCAGATTTAGGGCAATGTCACATAGGCAGCGTGTAGTGCTGTGTTATTAAATAGTCCAAATGTGGAGCTATGTTACCATAAACAACATTTGTATTTAGGTAAATATTGGCTGACAATTTATAGCATGAACACTTATCAGGAGGTTCAAGTTTTGGCCTGCTTAAATCACCCAAACGAACCCCCATTATGTTGAGCTAAATCACCTGACAAGTCAGTATTTGTTATCACTTGCAGATGAGTCTGAAAATATGATTGGCCAGCAATCCTGAAATTTCCAGTAAAGAAAAGAAACATAAAAGGCTATTAAAGAGGTTTGGCGTAGACGTTGAGTCACTGTAGAAATAAATGCTGACTCTGGAGCCTTGACATTCTGCAACTTTTGTCTGTATTTATTTCATTTTAAATTCTAGCCCTGAAAATTCTCTGCATACCCTGAAACCTGGGCATGTTAATAAGAGAGGAAAAAATGGTGCCTGCGTTAGCGTTACACTAGTGTCTTTGTCTGTGGATGCTTGAGGAGAGATGTTGAACAACCCTCTGGAATCCTAGGACAATAGTATTGGCCCTAATTCCAATTAAGATGAACTCTCAGTAGACCTTTACTAGAGTAGGAATGTGTTAGTTTCCCATACTCCCGAAAGTTATTGGTGTGAAAGGACTTAATTATTGGGGTCCCTATATAATCTAGGGCAAGGCAGAGAGGCAGAAGCACATACTAATGAGGAGATAGTAGCTGGAGCTTTTGTGAGACCTGTTTCTATGACAACAACTTATTTGAGGGAGTAATACATTCAGCGGCGCAAAGGAGAAATTTTCAGGAACACTAAGGGCATATTCATTAAATCTCACTGAGGCGAAAAACAGTTTGATCTGTATTTGCCAACTGGGTAGATGCCAGTGGGATTCTTTTGTGCTGCGTGGGAAAAGGAAGTCGGTGACACTTTCTTTTTCTCTAACATTCTCCTTATTGTGACACTAATGGGAGCCATGCTTTCACCACCCACTATGATATCATTTTTAACTGCAAGTTTGAGAAGGATAAAACTGCGCAATAGCCGAAGAAGGGTGACATAAGTTTCAAAGCTAATTCAATTAATAAAACACATATGGTTTCTGGTGTCAGGAAAATACAGTTTTGCTAAGTGTGTGTGTCAATCTCTGACAGGACAGATAGGGCAGATATGCTCATTTGGCCCTCGGGCCAAAATCAAATTATAATGGAGACCAATGCAGGCTGTCGGGAGAGGATCACAATTATGCACCAGTCTATGTGCAAACACTATTTTCAAACATGTATGATAGAAAGATATCCCAGTTATCTGTTTGGGAGGAAGTTGCAGCTACACGTAAAGGGCAGATAAGAAGATAAGGGGGGCATCATTTTGTCTGTGTATAGCCAGATTTACAGGCCATACACAGACAAAAGTCAATTGTTCTACAGAAGCCAAGTTGCCATCAGTCAGTACAGATTTCCTGAGTCTACATTTGTACAGGTTGGGTTGCCTCATGTATTGTTGTGCAGAAAGACCCTCTACATAAAATGATACAACTCATGAAGACACCCATAAGTAATAAATATGCAACAGAAGATTATGCTATTGTTTGTGTGGTAAAAATATATACACACGATGAACACAGCAGATGCCTGTTTAGTCAATCCCTATTTACGTGTATGCTTGAGTACAACCAAACTCAGGGTTTAGCAGCCAAAACTGAAATAACAACGCTCTATATGCTTGAACCAGAGCTGCAATTTTGGAAAGGAAATTGAGCTACAGAAAAAAATGTCACATCTTTAAAAAATAATGCTGCATGTCTCAAAATAGTTAATAGGGTGTGGGTGTTAAATTGTATGTATGTATAACACCTACTAGACTGATATCCAAGAGCCTTATGCTGAATATGTACACTGTTAAGGAGCCACAGCGCTGTCCAATGCATAAAAAGACAACATACTGTAAATAAATGTAAAATATATTAAAGTACATACAAGGAAGTCAAGTCAGTCAATAAATACAATAAATATACACATTTCAGGACACAGAGCATAAGTGCTATGTAGTAAGAGTCACAGTAGGAAGGAGGTCCCTGCCCTGTAGCGCTTACAGTCTAAGTGGGTAAGTGGCTAACATACAAGCACAAATCAGAGGGGTAAAAGAGTAAAGGCAATGTCCAATAGGTACCAGGACTAGATTAATGTTTTAGTGCTCCAAAAGGTAGAAACTTAATTTTTTCTTGAAAATATTAAGAGAGAGGATTCCTTACAGAGGAATTAAGGGATGGAATTCCAGAGGTAAGGAGCAGCAAGATAAAAAGGTTTGAGACGAGAGGTGGCAGTGGATGTGGATGGTGTGAAAAGAAGGTGGCTCTGATAGGAGCAGAGAAGACAGCCAGACAAGTGAATAAATGTAATGAGGAGCTGAGGAATGAAGGACTTTGAATGTTAGCAGACGTATTTTATATGCTATTCTTTGCTTAACAGCAGGGCAGCCATCAGGGGGGGACAGGGGGGGAGAGTTGTAGGGGGCCACGAGGGTAAGGGGGGCCCTGGCCCCGGCCACGCCACACTTACTTGATTAGCCGGGCCCCTCCATCTTTCTGAGAGCTGCTGACTTTGGGAAGGCATGGACGTTTAAGGGGCCCTGGCCACCAATTTTCTTATAATGTGTGTGTGGGGGGGGGCCTGGCCACCAATTTTTTTTCTCATGTGGGGCCCTGGCCACAAATGTTTTTTTTATGGGGGGCCCTGACCACCAATATCTTTTTATTTTTTATTAACATGTGGGAACCCTAGCCACCAATATTTTTTTTGTTTTTTTTTACTGTGTGGTGGGGGGCAGACCTGTGGGGTGGGGAGGGCAAACCTGTAGGTGGGGCTTGCGGTGGGCGCAAAATTTTGTTGTATGGGGCCCTGTGATTTCTGATGGCGGTCCTGCTTAACAGGCAGCCATGCTAAATATTTTAGTTGGGTTTGGACAGGTTCCCTCTTGGAGAAGGAGGATCCTGGTAGCGGAGTTTAAGATTGATTGGAGAGGAGAGAGGTGGGAGTCAGGAAGACCTGTTAGTAGGAGATTGTAATAGTCTAAACGGGATATTATACGGGCATGGATTAGTGTTTTGGGAGCTAGGTCCCCCACTGTCCACCTATGCAGCCCATAGGGTTGTTGTCTTCAAACCAGCGGGATCTCTCTAACTTAAGGTGGCCATACACGGGCAGATAAAGCTGCCGATATCGGTCGTTTAGACCAATTTGACAGCTTATCTGCCCGTGTATGGGGGCTTCCGACGGGTCTTCCCGATCGATATCTGGCCATGATATCGATCGGGAAGGTTTGATTTTAACCCGATCGACCCGTCGGAGCCCCTTGGCATATCATAATACGATAGTTCGACTGTACGGCCAAACGTTCGGATTACTCCCGATATAGCCATGCCATTAGTGCCATATAGGGGAAAGATCCACTTGTTTGGCGATGTCACCAAACGAGCGGATCTTTGAGTCTATGGCCAGCTTTAGTTCTCACTCACCTAGCTCCCTCTTTATATTGATATATTGCGAAGGAAAAAATGGCAGTTTTTGGCAGTAGTATTAATACAATTAGAGAAGCAGAGGGACTGGTCGAAAATGACCCCCAAGCAGCGGGCTGAATTAACAGATTCATGCCATTAATAGTAATGGTTAAAGTAAGAGATGGGCTAGGTTTTTGTTTTCTATCTACAGGAAAGTAGAAGTGAAACTGAACTAGTCTATCTGAGCACTGGTGATTCAACATTTCACTAAAGTAGAACTGCTATGAAATGGAGATGTAATAAAAATATTATTATAAACAATCAGATATAGTTGCATAAAACTTAAGGTTAAGGTCTGTATGCTTTCTGCTCTATGCTGGCATAATGTACTGCACCCTTTGTGGCTTTGTCACCATCTGTTCCCATTCATTATGGGTTGCAAAATCACAATGTCAAAGCTGCAACAGGCTGCAAAATGGTCAATGGTGTAGAAGCAACGTCTGCATCACTGCAGTGACAATGTAGCTGTGAATTATTCATAAAAAAGGAAGACTGTGGATTTTTAGGGGGGGCTTATTTATGCTTCTGTGTTGGTATTATATATCTTGTACAAATGTTGTTGTGTATAAGCATTATGGGGCAGGAAACTAATTTCTACTGTTTCTCTTACCACATGGCACTTAACGTGTGTGTGTGTGTGTGTGTGTGTGTGTGTGTGTGTGTGTGTGTGTGTGTGTGTGTGTGTGTGTGTGTGTGTGTGTGTGTGTGTGTGTGTGTGTGTGTGTGTGTGTGTGTGTGTGTGTGTGTGTGTGTGTGTGTGTGTGTGTGTGTGTGTGTGTGTGTGTGTGTACTTTTATATATTGTACAGTTGTACATAGCTGCATATCCTTACAGCACTTTATAAATAAAAGTTTAATAAAGTATATACAAGTATAAATAAAGTTATACATGCATATATATATATTTATGATGGCCATATTTTAATTGCAGACAGATCAGATCTTTTATGGTAAAATGAGTCAGTGTGTATGATATGGGAATTGCTAGGTAGCAGCATGCAGCTCTTGGATAGGGCCCAGCATATGTAAGTAAGCAGAGCCTAAAGGCATAGAAGGGATGTGTCATTTGGTTTAGGAGGATTGTAATAAATCTATTACCTGAAGGAGCTGAATTCATTCTATCTATTGTTAGTGAAACTGATGGCCTCACACCTGACAGACCTTGATTTGGGTTCAATACATGTTAAACAATGTCTTCAAAGCACGTTGGCTGCTTTGTGAGTCTTCCTGACCTTTGAAAAACGACTCCCATTTTCCCTTAGTCAGCTTTAATATAATAAGATATATAGATAGGCTTTAAGCGTGCATAAACACAATGTTTCTGGCAAAATCTTTTTTTTTCACCATTGTTTTTTTTTTCAACCAAAATGTTTTGCCAGGTCTGAGAATGAGTAATGTAACCTCTATTGTAATATATAAAAATTATGTCACCTCAGAGTTACATGATCATATAAAAGCACAAGGCCAAAAGCTGAGCCCTTTTCTACAGGTCATGGGACTCCGAGTCCGAGGTGTCTTCTAATATCCTAATATGTTTTTTAGCAGGGAATACTTTATTTTTTTACTTTATTTCAGCTTTAATTTATATTGCTAAGCACCAATTATAACTGATAACACCATTTACAGGTATGGGATTCTCATTATCCAGAAAATGAATTACGGGAAGGCCATCTCCCATAGACTGCATTTTAATCAAATCATTCTAATATTTAAAATTATTTTCTTTTTCTCTGCAATAATAAAACAGTAGCTTGTACTTGATCCCAACTGAGGTATAATAATCCTTATTGGAGGCAAAACAATCCTATTGGGTTAAATTAACATTTACAATCTTTTTTAGTAGACTAAAGGTATAGAGATCCAAATTACAGAAAGTTCCCTTATCCAGAAAACCCCAGGTCCAGAGCATTCTTGATAACAGGTCCCATAGCTGTATAAGGATATAATTTACAAGATATTAATGGCTCTTTTTTATATTTATATACATACTGTATATGAATGATGTGTGTCTGTTTCCAGAATATAATATAGCTTTAAATGAGATCACCAGCTGTGACTTCTATTCAAAGTCTTGTTGTTCCAGAGGCTTCGGGTATTAATACTACATTGTAAACAAGGATTAGAGATGGGCAGGCCAACCAGCAGAGCTATGAATGCTCTCACACTCCTATTATCAGCTTATATCTAGGGTCCAGCTCCTCTCAGGAGACACAGAGTAATTTTAGACATTGTTTAAAAGCAATGGCACCAGATGCTTTCATCAATTGTAGGGAAAAAAATCTAGTCGCGCGCTATTACTCAGGAGTCAAAACACATCAATAAGGCAGACACAACTAACATTTTGTAGGATCAAAACAGAAAATGTTTTTTAAGGTATCTTTCCTTAAGGCAATGTAAAGCACAAGTTTTAAAGAGTTGGTACCAGTTTTTTTTTTGTTGTAATTTATGGTATCAGACCCAAGCCATCTGTCATGTAGTGTGGTATAAACCAAAATGGTTTTAACAGAGTAGGGCTAATTCTGGGCACGGATTATCATACACAAAGGTGGTTATTTATTAAGGTCCGAATTTTTTTTTACTATAAAATCCGAATTTTTAGTGGGGAAAAAAAACTAAAATTTTTCGAAATTCATTATATCCCGAGGATGGAAAAAGTCAGAATCCGAAAATACTCCATATCAGAACTGCCAATGTGGAGAGGTCCCTATCCTATTTGGAAATTTCTGTGGCCTGCGTGGGAATCAGCCCTAAAATCCAACTATTTCGGGCTTTTCAGGCAAAATGTTTTATATTCAGCTAAAATGAGCACTTGGTGCACATGTAATCTGGCTGCACATACATGGTAAGATTGTCAGACTATGGAACTGGTTGATATTTTCTGTTGCCTGATAAAAATCCCACAAGCTCTGAAGGTACAATATATACAGACAGTTCAGTCGTGTATATTTAACCAGTCCCTGTTAGAGATAGTGAACTCCTGAAGGTAAGAAGAAATCTCTGGTGTGAGAAACGGACTGCCATTTGATGGATCTGTATGACAGTCCATCAAAACTGTCGCCCCTGGAGTTCATGAAGACATGGTAAGACTATACATTGAAAATATCAGTTTCCCTGATCATATTTCTTCAGTGTACAAGCAGCTTAAAAAACTGGTTTGTCTAATGGTGTTAATACTCCTTAAAATATTAGTCAGGTCAGAATTATATTTCAAAGGGCAGCAGTGAAACAAGAGTATGGGAAGTGACGTGTCAGGGGGAATAATCAAGAAAGCAGATGAGTCATAAAGTTTCCCTGGGCTGAATGAAGACCAGGTAATATAAGCCTGGTTTCTTTAGGCACAAAGTTAAATAGGGTTGAACTCCTGATAATATTGTATATATTTTTGGTTCATGTATGATGGCCTGACAATTATGACTGATATCTATATTCTATATGTATGATTTGGGTTGGGGATTGGGTATGTTTTAAAATACAATATGCTGATGCACCATATCTGGCAGGGTCTGGTGTATTGGCAGATAAGGAAGTGAAGAGGAACTGCCTGCTCTGATCATTTGGGCTGCCTGAATAGATGGCACAATATAGTCCATCTAAGGTCCCTTATATAGTATCCATTAGTTTATCTGCTGAAGAGCATTTGCAATATTCTCATCTGATAGAGCTAAAATTACTGATTTGTAAGACCATATGTGTGTGGTCCCTGAATTAATGGTTTATCCAATCTAACTATGGTTTCTATAGGTAACTAGACCTGTAGAAGCTTTGCACCTTTATATTTCCCCATAAAAGCCTTCTTTTTGTCTTCTAGGTATATTGTAAGGCCTACCTCTGTGCAGCTAAGGAATAACGCAAATAAATGACATATGTATATTTTTAACAGGGCTTGGTAGGTTCCCTTTCATACCCCTTTATTACTGCAGTCTATTACAAACTTATATATATTCCTTCAGGAATGCTAGTGTCCCTGAGCTGTTCACATGGCATACTCAGGGAAGCCCCATCAGTAAAATAGGAAGCCGATTAGCGTGCCATGAAGCCATGTTGATCTCCATAGTCTGTAGCTGGTAGCTTGCCTGTTCCCACCATCCAGAAGCATGTAAAGACAGCAGAGGCAATGGTCTGTAGTCTAATGTGAGGTGATAGAAGCACTAATCTCATGCTCAATGTGCAGTGCATGGTGGGCTTGTTAGCAGCAAGTGGGGCTTTGGAAGAACACATGGCTCCCATTCAAACTTAAACAAAGAGTGCTTTCATTATTGCTTCTTCTGCCCACCCTGCAAAATGCAGGCCAAGAAACATTTTGCTTCAGTTGTTATTGACAGGCTTAATTTTGTATATTTGGAGGTTGAAAAAATAAGATATAAACATGGCTGTACAACAAACACTTGCTTTTGGCAATGATGTCGTATAAACACAGCTGACTATGACAGCACTATTCTGCAAGTTGATGTCATGTCTGACACCAGGATCTGCCATTTGGAACATGGAATTTGATGACAAACAAGACTTAATGAGATCATTTTGTCTACCCATTCCTTAATACTAACACTAAAAGTTTCTGTAATGCTTTATATAATACAGGACTGTACTGGGACATTGAGCAGCAGAGAAGGAATGGTTTACATAGGATATATGATATTAAATGAAGGCTTCTTATGGAAAGGAAATATGTTTTAGAGATTAAAGAGGTGAAGGGGATACTATTACTAGAACAAAAAGTACTTATTTCTGGAAACAATATGTAGGAAACTGTTGTATACTCTGCTTCTGAAGAAGTCAGGATAGTGTTTGCTTCCATGGCACATTTTGTGTTTTCTGCTACTCATGTTACTATTGCCTTTCTAGCAAAAATACAAATGCTGTTTTGTCTTGCTTTATGTCAGGGATTCTCCATATACACTGAGGATCAGAACAAGTGTCTCACAGGACACAGGGAGAATCTATTACCCTTTATCAGAAAGGCTTGTTTCCTTGCAAGGGCATATGTCACTCTGAAATCACATGCTGGTGTTGGGTCCCAGTAGCTCCTATTAATGCTACGGGGAAGTGACCTACAGGTCCAACAGGTACCCTAAAGAAGACAACCATCATAAAGTGGTACCTGATTGGCTTTGCCCCCATCAACATTGCAAGAACTATGAGCCCAATTTTATAGTTATAGTATATACCTAAATTGAAGTAAAGAAGAAGTGGGATACCTGGTGGGTCAGCCAGAGTTAGACCATTTACTTCTCCAGAGAATACTGGTCCTGATTTTGAAGTGTAATATTAAGCTGGCCAAAAAAAATTTAAAAGGTTTTTGGTATATATTTGACGGTCTTATGACCCTGACTCATGTACCATGAGTATTGATCAGTCAAATAGGTTTTAAAATGCAATCTGCCAATGCATTGCCAGTTCTTATCTTCAGTCCTTGTTGGCATTCTAAATGTATAGCCACGTCTCAGCTCATGCCCAGTTGTTTGGATACCATAAAGGATTGGCCAGTCTATGACATATGACATATGTTTAATTAATATGAGCATGCGGGGAATGGCAGAATCCAGTTTTTCTTGCAGTGATGTATGTAACCTCCCATCCAGTTAAGTGTAGTTTCTACTGCTAGCTTGGTGTATTAAAAAGGGGAACTAAAGTCTAAAATAGAATAATGCTATAAATGCTGTATTTTGTATACTAAATATAAACATGAACTTACTGCACCACAAGCCTAATTAAACAAATGATTTATGCTTTCAAAGTTGGCCACAGGGGGCTGTCAGCTTGTAACTTAGTTTACAATCTTTGCAAGACCATGCACATGCTCAGTGTGGTCTGGGCTTCTGTTAGGAGGTTACGCTTAGGGATCATCATAAATGAAGTTCCAGTAAGTAAGGTGGAGGGGCTCTGCTGTTTGAAAGTATGATAGTTTCCCTGCAGAGCAGTTTGGGACCGTCTGAAGTTTTCTACCCACAGCAGTCAGAGCAAGTAAATGAAGGGGGAGTTTCACTGCATACAGTCAAGTTTCTTATAAAAACAGTGCACATTTTTTAATTAAAGTGTATTGGAGAAAGATATATTTTTCATTAAATAAAGTAAAAATTGGATTTTATTTTTTTGCCTTTACATCCCTTTTAAATGCAAATCTTAACCCTAATGTATTTTTTTTGCTCTCTATTATTCAACCACGTACTTTAAGACTGGTTGGAATTACAGTATTAGGTCAAATTTGGTTTTAATTTTCAACACTGCTCAGCACTGTGAAAAAAATTATTTGTCACATATTCAAAGTATCAAATAATAGCACAATAAATAATGATATATACACAACCACAGTCCTGTTTTTCATAGCACATTTCGTCATGCTTAATGGATTGGGTTACCAGTACATTTGTAAATAAGATGTTAATGTGTTACAACACTAGTTAACTAGCTAGTTTTGGCTAAGCTTATTATTACAAACATGACTCTATACAAGAGTATGCAAATCATAATGCTAACACCTTAAGATCTGATTTTGCTGCGAGACAAAGACTGAGTGATAGGCTACAAGGACACAAAGAAGAGTTTCATCAGACAACACAGCATATAATAACACGTGTCTATTGTCTGCTCTACCCTTGTCTAAATTCAGATTATATTATCCAGCACTGCAAAGATAGAAGGCATTCTGTGCATTGTGCAGCTGTTTACACAATCAGCTCCCGCTGAGATGTGCAGCATCAACACTCACACAATGCTATTACTCACTGCTCCGGCTTGACACATTATGCAAAATATGGAGTCACAAAGAGATTTCCCATAACCCCAGAGACACGAGGTATAAAGTATATATATATATATATATATATATATATATATATATATATATACTGTATATATAAGACAGCCCAGAGTCATGCCTTTCTAAAATCATTATTAAAGGAGAAGGAAAGGTTAAAACTAAGTAAGCCTTATCAGAAAGGTCCATCTAAATATACCAGTAAACCCCCAAAGTAGTGCTGCTCTGAGTCCCCTGTCAAGAGAAACACAGCATTTATTTCCTTCTATTGTGTACACATGGGCTTCTGTATCAGACTTCCTGCCTTCAGCTTAAACCTCATTGCCCTGGGCAAGAGCATGCTCAGTTTGCTCCTCTTCCCCCACCCCCTCCCTTCTCTGCTGTAATCTGAGCCCAGAGCAGGGAGAGACTCAGGCAGGAAGTGATGTCACACCATGTTAATACTGCAGCTCCTATCCTAGAGTTTCTAGAGCTTTTTACTCAGGTATGGTAAAACATATTACAGAATAAATATAGCATTCTAGCTTGCACTATTGCAGCTAATCTATTGGCAATAAAATGCCTCCGTAGCTTTCCTTCTCCTTTAAACATATTTCTAAACCTAACTCTAAATCAAATGTTTTTGAATCATATTCACTGCTCATTTAGTAGGTGTATTTGAGTCATTTATGAAGTGTCTTTTTTAGCACCTAATAACGTCTATGGAAAATAAATCATAGTCATAGCATTCCAGTCACCCTGATGGCTTGGCAAAAACATATTGGCAGTGATGTGTCAGACAAAACTAAAGCAATTTACAATTTTATACTGCTCTTTGATCTGTATTGGGAGTTGTGTTTGGGGATGGGGCCTGGTTCCAAACATCCAGGGAAACTCATATTGATTGGCTGCTTTAAAGATTTATTGGAAGCTAGCAATCACCAGACTGCCTGTAAATTGGCTACAAAATATCAGTGTTTCTTCTTCTTCTTATAATTATTATCTGAACATATTAATATTTCTTAATCAGGGTGCAATTTGCAATCCTCTATTTTTTGTATATTGTAGCATAACTTCAACCCCTGCAAAACTGTGCACATGCCACTTAGACCAAGTTTTGGAGGTGCACTTCATTCTGGGCATCACGTGGGCAGGCCATGAGCATATACTTACTTGCCCTTTAATTGCTCACAATTTTGGAAAACAGAAATAATTTGCTCACTCGGGAGCAAAAACTCCTCTCTTTTAAACTTGGTCACTGGCTGGTGTCAAGTATTCACTTCCCTCTCCTAGTTGCACCTTACTTTCAAATGTGCAGCATTTGGCACATTTACCTACACTGGGCAAATTTGCAACTAATCGATGATTAGCTTTGTTTAGACAGCTGCAAGTAGAACAATGAATGTAAAAATGTGATGAGTGGTTCTCAGTGGTTACTGCCCCGGTGCCCAGTGTTGGTACACCTGGAGTGCAAGTGAAAGTGTGAGCTAATTGGATGGAAATGACCGATTGTACATTAGCCCTTTCGAATACAGTTCACATCAGTTCAAAATTCTCAAACATACCTACTGTATGTTGTTGGATAGAGCTGTCAAGATTTTTCCAGTTCAGGATTTACACTATCCTCCAAAAGGCACAGTTGGAACATTCAATCATTTTGACAGATCCACCTGTGTACACGTTGGAGCCACCTGTACTCAGACGGATATCCTGAATGTCTGCAGTGTGTTGTCTGAAATGTACTGTAATGCTGAGCCAATATTGCGTTGTTTCTATCTGCATGCTATTCATATATATTTGTGTGAGTGTGCCATTCTGACACTTTGTAAAAATCCACGTTGCACAGGTCAGGAAGGTCCTTCCCAGTGTAACTGGTGCATATTGTTACTTACCCTATTACAAACAGTTCTTGACAATAACATATATTTTCATTTCCTTAGCATATTGTAGATTGCAGTTGACTTATTATGTAATGAAAGAGCTTGCAGTCTAAACATTACAAACAAGTTCATGGCATATGCAAGTAAAGACACACTGGGACACACTTGGGCTATAAAGGCCATGTCATACTAAGCATTTTCTTTATCGGGGGAGAAAATAAAGATTCATTCCTTTTTGCCTTTTCGTCAGTATACACTGACAGGAACGGTATTGAACTTACAATACACAAACGGGTGGAGTTTGGCTTGATCGTGGGATCTGATCCCAGCAGGACATCTGCCTGCATACAGGCAATCCTTTCGATTAATATGTATAGCTAGGAAAACTATACCCTTAGTATGATTCCAATACATGGGCACCTAATAAAGAGAAATTCTAAAGACAGAGGCAGAGAAAACACCATTACTGGCTTTAATTATAATATTCACTGGGTATAAGGGAAGAGACACACACTGCTATTTCGGAAGATTAGTCGCCCAGCGACAAATTGCTTCTTCTTCATGCGACTAATCTCACCGAACTGCCTTCCCGCCAGCTAGAATGAAAATCGCCGGTGGGATGGCACTCGGAACCCTTCATTTTCCGAAGTTACCTCTCGAGGAAACTTCGGACGACTTCAGAAAACAAAGCACTCCGAGTGCCATCCCGCCGGCGATTTAGATTGTAGCCGGTGGGAAGCCTTTTCAGGGGAGATTAGTCACCTGAAGAAGAGGAGATTAGTCACCAGGTGGCTAAATCTCCCTGAATCTTCGCGTCTGTCTCTGCACTAAAGAGTATTAACCCCATCCCCAGTTTTGGTTCTCTTCATTGCAGTATATCTAATTTCTGATCTAAAGTATAATAGTAACTTTCAAACAATGCAGTGTCCTCCAGTCAGGATGTAGTCACAGATATCTGAAATTGCTTTCTATAAAATTCAGTTGTATCAGGATGAAATAATCTCTCCCGGAGGACTGGAAAGACCTACTAATTCTTCTTTGTTTTCTTAACATGTCGTTTGTTTTTGGAAGGATCCAGTAGTAGACAATATGTCATGCAAAGATCACTGTCCTTGCTGTAACCTCAGCACATGCATGAAAGAAAGCAATATGTGCAATATGTTTTCTGAAACATCAGTTTGCTTTCCTCTGTTACAGAAAACTGCTAATCCTGAGCCTGATGTAGTGGCTTGTTGGTGGGTATCTGGTAAAGTATGTAGCCCTTGTTCCTAGGTGGTGCAAAGTAAGTGCTGTGATTGGCTATTGAGCAACATGTTGCTCACCAACCTCTTGGATGTTGCTCTCAGTGGCCTCAAAGCAGGTGCTTATTTTGGAATTCCAGGCTTGGAGGCAAGTTTAGATTGCATAAAAAACAGGGGTACTGCCAAACAGAGCCTCCTGTAGGCTTCCAGTCCACATAGGGACTACCAAATAGCCAATCACAGCACTTGCTTTGCACCATCCAGGAACATTTCTCCTGCTTATGTTGCTCCCCCTAATCTTTTACATCTGAATGTTGCTCACAGGTAAAGAAAAGTTGGGGACCCCCCTGTAGAGCACAAGGACCTCTCATCTCTTTGGGACAAACATGTCTGTTAGGAAACACCACCTACATTTCCCTTGCAAGTGTCTCATCTGCCATTCACCCATCTAGCTATATCCTAGCTTTGCCCATAGGGGAGTACTGCAAAGCACTTCAGTAGATTTTCACATGCCTGTTAAGAACTTAATCAGCCTTGCTACTACCCTCTAGAGGTATTTAGCAATTTTATGTCTACGTTAAATTGTAATGAGTGATACTGAATAATTAAGTTATTGACTAAAATCTGCAGTGACCCCTTCTTCTGTTTAAAGGCTTCTCCTATCTATGGTATAATCTACAAATAATGATTGCAAGTAACTGCCTTTCTTACTCCAGAGACACTCATTATAAGATTCTCTGCTGGGTACATTGATGACCGGGGTTTCTAAATAGAGTTTAGCTTCATAAATCATTTAATAGGTTCATGTTTTTCAAAAATGACAGCTTTTAGAATCAGACATATTTTGAGGTTATCCGGTTTTCAGGAAAGCTGCACTGATGAGATAAGTGGTTATCTGCTTCTTATCTGCTGCCATGTTATCTGTGGCAGAGAATCCTGGCTTTTCTGTTAGACCAAGGGCCATATGATTCCATGTGATGTTCACTTAGTTCTTTAGGTTTAAGAAAGAATTGAAAGCTTCATAAAAAAAAGATATGGGAAAGTAGATGATGTTTTTAGAGAAAATAATGGGTGCATTTGTCAGAAGCAAATATAATTATGAATCAGCAATCCCAAACCCAGCAACGTTTGCAAAATGTATACTAGCATTGTTGTCTTTTCTGGAAAAAGATATTTCTCTTAGTATGGATACTCTTCTGTTAGGATGGATACTTTTCTGTTGTGTCTTGGCCAAATTCATTTTGGAAGGTGTGCCCCATCCCTATCCTCTATGGCAACTCCCATAATCTGGTTAAAAGCAACCATAGCATTACTCAAACTAAGAGTGAGAGAGGAAACTTCAAGAGGTTACAAACGTATTTATTAAAAATAATATGTCAGTATTAACCATGCAAAGGAGGCTTGGAAAAAAAGACTGTAAATGGGAAACAAGCTGTAGTACCAGTACTGCTAAGGGCAGAGACACACGCTGCAATTCGGGGAGATTAGTCGCCCGGCGACAAGTCTCCTCTTTTTCGGGGCGACTAGTTTCACGAGGAAACTTCGGGTGACTTCGGAAAATGAAGTGATTCGAGTGCCATCCCTCCAGCGATTTTCATTCTAGCCGGCGGGAAGGCAGGGGAGGCAGTTCAGGGAGATTAGTCGCCCCGAGAAGAGGAGATTTGTCGCCGGGTGACTAATCTCCCCGAATCGCAGCATGTTGGCAATATAGACAGACAAAAAGCAGCAACCCAAAAAGGCAAATATAATACAGAAGGCTCTGGTTACTTTGATGTTTGGTAAGAATAAAGTGCAATCAAATAAATAAATCAGTTTTCAGGGCGGTGGGACTGAGCAGGCAAATACTGTGTATCTTTTCCTTCTCTGCATATAGCAGCTCAAAGGCACAAGGTTAAAGTCTGGTATAAATATACACAGTGATCAAACTATATGAAATGCTTCAGCAAACTAAATATTGTCCTATTCATTGTCTTGCTCATGAGGTAATAATTATCCTTTGAAGAACTGAATGCTTTGATCTGTTTTATCATGAGAGCACATTTTAAGTTGTAAATAAAATACTTATGGCGGCAACAAGCAGTAAGACATTAAAGGGAGACTAAATGCCAATGTGAATCTTTATTCTGCATGAAGCAAATCATTTAGTAATAAAGAAGAGCATGCACTGTCCGCACTGTACTCATCAAGTAAGCCATTTGCTTTGTAAACCTACATCTTTCTAAGAAATTCTGCTGATGTTTTGAAACTTTCAGATATGTATAAAAACAAGGAGAGGAGAAAACATATTGATGTGAAACAACTGAAGGAAATAAAGTCTATATTAATAACGTATCTCCCAACAGTTGAAAAAAAGAGACAATTTGGATCACAACCCCACTTTATGCAGTCCACATTGTTATATCCAGACACAACCCAAGACAAACCCCACTTCTGTTCTGGTGAGCCTTACTGCTTTTGGGGTGCTTGATTCAGGGCTGTCCCAAGGCATGGATCCTCAACCTTTTTTTTACCCATGAGTCATTCAAATGTAAAAAGAGTTGAGTAGCAACACAAGCATGGGAAAAACTCCTGGGGTGTCAAATAAGGGCTGCATTTGGCTATTTGGTGGCCCCTATGTGGACTGGCAGCCCACAGGAGGCTCTGTTTGGCAGTACACCTGGTTTTTATGCAACCAAAATTTGCCTTCAAGTCAGAAATTCAAAAATAAGCATCTGCTTTGAGGCCACTCGGAGCAACGTCATAGTTGTTGGTGAGCGGCATGTTGCTTGCAAGTCACTGGTTGGGGATCACTGTACTAAGGTGTTATTTTACAAATAAATATAAATTCATAGTGCATCATGTATATTGTTCAAAAATCCTCTGAATGTTTGAAATTAAGTGGGGCTTGCTGGGTTAGAACAGTCACTGGGAGAAAGAGGCATGCAGTATAAAGAATTGTGGAGGTTCATTTGTTTCCCTATATCATGTCGTTCAGCTGCTCAGAAATTGTGATGAGCAAATCTGTCCCATTTCGCTTTGTCGAATAATTAGCAAAATGGTGAAAAATGTGCAAAACACAATGAAATCAAGGTGACTTTTTTTCTCATTACAAGTACAAGTGCTAAAAAGTTCAAGTCAATGGACATTTTTTGTAAAGTTATTTATCACTCAAAATGCATTAGTCAATGGATGTTTTTTCTTGCAGTGACTTTTTTGTCATTGTGAAATGCGGAATTTGCTGCAAATCGACGCCTGCTGAAAAAATTTGCTTATCAGAATTATCAAGCCTCAGTTTTCATTTTAGTTAGTTCCCATTAGCACATGGAACAATTAGTCACTTCAGAAAAAATATTTTCCTGATTACAGTCAGTTTGAGGCAGTGATCCTCAACCAGTAGCACGTGAGAAACGTGTTGCTCTCCAACCCCTTGGATGTTGCTCCCAGTGGCAGGAGCTTATTTTTTAATTCCAGGCTTGGAGGCAAGTTTTGGTTGTATAAAAACCAGGTGCACTGCCAAACAGAGCCTCAATGTAGGTTGATAATCCACATAGGGGCTACCAAATGGCCAATCACAGCACTTATTTGGCATCCTAAGAATATTTTTCATGATAGTGTTGCTCCCCATCTCCTTTTACTTCTGAATGTTGCTCATGGGTTTAAAAGGTTGGGGATCCCTGCCTTAAGGGAACAGCTTAATTTAGCTCTAGTATTTTAGTCATCAGGTGTTAACAAGTCCTAATGGTTACCTCCAAAGTATTACATAAACCAGCACAACTGCTGAATGTTAAAAATTCTGCAAGGCGGGACAAGTACTAAAATGAATTATAATATTTATTATTATAATTTTAAGATGTTTTAGATTAATTCTCCAATGAGGTTTTATTATATGTTCTTAAAGTAAGAATAGTGTAAAAAAGGAAATCATTTACTTTCTGACACATGTAATTTCATTAGAGCACCCAGAGGAAAGTTGAAGCCAGTGAGAAGTCTCTAAAGAGATGAAACATCTGAAAATGTAATTGGAAAATGAAACCTCCCTTTATGGTATCTGTGGGGATACAAACAATCACGTCATTCTGAATGTTCATTTCTGGCTATTCCTCTCTGTGAAACAAAGTCTGGACAGAATACAAAGACAGCTTTATGTCAGACACAGAACATTGTAATGGCTTGTCCCATTGTGACAGTATGAAACTACAAAAGTGGAATTTATTTCTACTTGGCCTGATGAGTTCAAAACTCATTACAAACAGGAAAAAAACAATCATTTTGTAGGTTTGATTTTAGAGGTTGATCAATTCAATTGTGCTGCATGTACGCTGAAATTGTAACATTTAGAAACTACACATTTGCTTGTTCTCGTTTGACGTTGGAAATGCCTTTTAGAAAGTCTCAAAATGTTCCAGTGGATGTGGGTATAGAAATTATGTTAGTAAATTAGTAATTATGGTAGTAAAATGTCCCATTATTTAAATTCCCTATTATTTCATGAGCCATGTCCTATTATTTCATGAGATTTTAATGACTTCATCTAAATCATTGCTTGACAGTAAAATATATCCAGGCTACAGTCTTCAGGAGCTCACCATCTTGGACCTTGCTGGTCCCCCACTTTAGGGGTCATTTACTATGTGGAAAGTATAAAAGGTACAGGTTATCATTTCTAGCCTACTTCACTTTACTTTGATAAACATTACTGCTCCTTGAAGTACAGGGTTGTTACAGCTTGCAGTTACATTACATAGCCACTGACACTCGTCTAATTTCACCACAAAAAAGCACCTTCTCATGTTTGCATCGGTTTCCATATTCCCACTGGGAAAGAGACTGATGTGAACATGTTGAGTGCTGTAGAATAAGTCAGTGCTATATAAATGAGGAATAGAACTAATATCTAACACAAAGCTCAGTTCCGAAGGAGGAAAATTCCCTGTCATCCTGTTCAACTGTTGGTACATTGGATGAATTCATAAGAAGGGAAGAACACTTTTCTATGTTTAGCAGTCTTTTATAATAACAAAACTTAAATCCTAGACAGGATTTAATGTAGCAGGTTGCTGGACAAAGACCTAACGCGTTTCGGGATCAAATCCCTTAATCATAGGTATATATATATATATATATATATATATATAATATAGTATTTTATAATAGAAATGGCAATTGCATCAATTATATTTATACAAGTTTTCTTTTGCCGTGATACTGGTTTAAGAAAAAAAAATGTCCTTTAACATAATTAGTTTCATAATTGGGCCCAAATAACCAAGGTGTGTTAGTAGGAATTGGGTTGTTAGTTATACAGGTAAAAGGAAAGAGCTTCCCTGTGACAAGCCCTTCTCTTCCCTAAGGCCTTGTTTTCTAGAACAGCAGAAACAATACACAAAAGAAAGTATAGCTTTAAAGCAACACAAATCTATATACAAAATGTTTTGTATATTATCCGATTTGCTAAACCCAGGAGTCATCCTCGAGCAATTTACATGCACCCTCACTATTCTATCTCACTGGATAACAGATGGTGAGTGTCCTTGACTATAAAAGGAGCCTTTCACACTGTACCAGGTTTAATAGCCAGAACAGTCACAACAAGTGATTTCATGTCTGAAAGGCATGAGTGATATGATGTCTGTTTTGGATTCAGAGAATTCATATTAAATTACAAATGTATTTTTTTCTATTTGAAAATAACTTATGTTGGAAAGGGAGAAGGGGGGGTAGTATCATAATGAGTCCAGAGTATCTATCACTTGTTTTTAAGTTTTAGTTGAATGGATGGCATATTATACACTGGATGATTCCCAACATGCTAGTGTAAAAAAATGACTGGCAGAGTAGGATTTGTGTGCCAAGCAGCAACCTCCAAATTGAATGGGGAATGAGTTAGGGTCAAGAGGTTACCAATTCTGCTTTCCTTGGGCAGCCAAATTTGATGACGTTGTGGTTCTTAGAAGTAAAGTAACAAATACTGATTTATTCACCGATTTATTGAATATTAATCCACTATAATGTTAAATAATATAACCTAAATCACACACTTCCTTCATTTCAAAGTAGATATCAAGGGTTAGATACTAAATTCATATCGTATAAATCATTACCAAAGAAAGAAAAATAAATGCTATGCAACATAGATGCTTAAAAGTTGGTAGTGCTGCATAGCGAGGTAAGAAAAATACATCTACAAGCTCCCCTGATTAGATTACTTGAGCTCATTGCAAGATGATAGGGGAACCTCGTACTAAAATATCCAATATTTCCATTAGAGGATTTACATTTTTTAAAATGAATCTCTTTTTACATGTAATACTACATATCACTGGTTGATCCTTAACTTATCTTTCTATTTCTCCTTCAATGCACAGACAACTCATATTGTTTAAATCATTGTTTCAAAGCCAAAAGCTCAGTTGGACAGTTGGAACTGGGTAGACTGCCCACTAAGGGTGCCTATAAGGAAAGATAAATGGCTGTCAAGTATTTTAGTGATGGAAGGACAAAGTTGGCAAGGCTCCAAAACCTCATGGCCCATCCTAGCTGCTTCTCCTTTTCCCCCTTGTAGCAACGCCCCTGCAAGAAATCTCATTGTTAACATCCAAAGAACATCATCAGTTTGCCGATGCAACCTGCATTGCTCTTAAAAACAGAATATCCAAGCAACAGCAAGGTTTTGTTGGCCTTTCTAAAGCTCATTCAGTTCTGTTCATGTCCATTCCATAGGCAGACAATGGTACACTAAATCTTGTAGAAAAAACTCATATCATTCCCTTCTTGCTCCCTCCTCCCCTCATTTCTTCCGGACATGTGAGAAGAAAGGCTTTTTAGAGCTGAGGTTGCCAAAGAGCAGAACATTTTTCCCTCCCTCTGTTAACTCCTTTGGTTTTCCGACATAAAATGGGAGACAGAGGAGGAGGATGGGGGATACTGTTAACAAATCCCAAGCTAAACAGGCTATTCTCGGCTCTTTGCTTTAAATCTGAGATGGCCATTGATATTCAAATAAGAGGCAATCCATCAGTTGTAGAAAGGATTCAGTCATGGGTGCCTGAAAAAGGGATGGAGGGCACCTGTCAGTGGGGAAGGTCTGACCAAAGCTTTAGAGACAATAACTAAGTTTGAAAGCAATGCTTGATTCATGCCATTTATGCTAGGGAGAATCTTTAAATCAAGAGCTCTGAAGCAACTAACCAGTGACGTAATTTTTATTGTCTGCCATAACCAAGCTGCAGCAGAAAATGAGGAGTTGTATCACCCTTTGTTTCACTATGATGTAATACAGTATCCCGGTGATGGGAAATAGGGCAGCTCCACTGAAACAGGAAGGATTAAGACTTTTTTTGGCATAATAGTGAATTCACAATGAGCCGCAGTAGTGCTTTATAGTATAACATCTTTTCAGGGGTGAAAATGCCTGTGATTCTTTTATTGGGATACCTCAAGGCAAGGAAGACAGCGAAAAATAAATTGGTTATTCCCTTGAAAAGGAATGGTATCTACAGGGATTTAGCTAATTATGGCAAGAACTGTTGATACTAAGTGGAAAACTCAATGGTTTTAATAATAGCAAGAGTGTTTTACATTGAATCCCTAATCAGAATGGAGGTTCCAAAGTGTATTTAGTTGTTGTGTTCTTGTTGACACTGTTATAAGGTGCTAATTTTCTTGATGTGACTCTGCGTTGATGTGGATAAAGTCAGATTCTTTTAACGCAGATTTTATTGGTATTTTTTGCTTATTTTTAAAGAGGTTGTTCACCTTCAAATTAACTTTTAGTATGATGCACAGAGTGGTTTTCATTTTTTATTATTTGTAGTTTTTCAGTTATTTACCTTTGTATTCAGCAGCTCTCCAGTTTGCAGTTTCAGTAGTCTGGTTGCTAGGGTCCAAATTACCCTAACAACCATGCACTGATTTGCATAAGAGAGTGGAATAAGAATAGGAGAGGGCCTGAATAGAAAGATGAGTAATACAAAGTTGCAATAACAATACATTTGTAGCCTTACAAAGCAATTGTTTTTAGATGGGGCCACTGACCCGTATTTTGAAGCTGGAAAAAGTCAGAAGAAAAGGGCAAATAATTCCAAAATTATAAAAAAAGAAAAAATGAAGGTCAATTGAAAAGTTGCTTGAAATTAGCTATTCTATAAGATATTAACAGTTAAATTAAAGGTGAACCACCCCTTTAACATACAGACAGCTTACCCTAACTGGTAAGCTAGGAGCACACAAGTTACCCTTCGGTAAAAAAAATAGTACAGGTAAAAGGAGAGTCTGTCTATCACAAACACACACCAACACACAGTTGGTTCTGGGATAAAGCATGCTTGAAAATTGCAACATGTTGGATAGTGCATGGTTCATCAGCCTCTTCACTTCCTGCTGTTCCGATTGCTTGTGCAGATATGTAACATCAGGATTAAGCAGGTTTGAAGAACAAACGAAAAGTGACCTTATAATTTTCACCACCTCATATGCCATTAGTTTGGTCCATGAGCTGATCAGTTGGAAAGAGTACCAGATTGTCCCATGTTTGGGTGCCTTAAGAATTAATAAGCCAATTTATGTTTCTTTTTTTGCTTCTGCATTCAGAAGGGGTTGCAAGGTAGGCTAAAAGTGCAATAATTTGAATTGACATCATGTGAATCATATCAGACATTGTGCTTTCTTAAAAGAAACAACTACCTGCTTCTGGGCATTGTTTCCATGAAGCTTGAAATTTTGAGACTTTAACTTGTCTTGGTTGGTGATTGGGCTAAAACACAAATTGTTGGGCATTGTATGTGTGAAGTTAGTATCACAGCATAAAAATAAAATATTTGGGGGGAATTTCTTCTTTGAATATACTTAATGTAGAATATTAGAATGAAAGGTATTTGTGAAAACCATTGGGAATATGACAAACCATTTTATTTTATTTTTCACTGAAGTCACATAAGCAATTGAGAGTTGTTATTCATAAAGAATGGGGGTTGAATACATAAAGCCAAAGATATAATGATTAATACAATAGGAGGAAGAAGTAAAGAACATTTTAAAAAAAGAGAGGAGAGGTTCCCAGGTGGGGAAGGGGAAAACATTTTTTACTTCCTTGTTTTATGACAAAAAGTCACGCGATTTCCCTCCCCATCCCTAATTTGCATTTGCAAATTAGGATTCGGTTCGGCCGGGGAGAAGGATTTGGCCAAATTCGAATCCTGCTGAAAAAGGCCGAATCCTGGCCGAATCCTGAACCGAATCCTGGATTCGGTGCATCCATAGATAATACATACATAGAGTAGCATATTTATAATTTTTCACCACACAGACAGGATTATAAATGGTTTGAGTGTTCTCTTTGAAAACACTGATTAAAAGCACATAAAATGTATGTGAAAAAAGAGCAGGAAGAGCTTTGGGCCTAAATGAGTACAACATGACTGATACTGTACATAAGTAAGAACAATGCCACACACACAAACCAAGTGTACCTACAATGATGTAGCTATCTTCTATCATTCCCAGCATGGATGTTTTTAAAAACCCAGGCACTCCCCTGTGAAAGGAAAATGTGTTTTTGTGCAGTGATTTAGACTCCGTGAACCATACAACAATCAATATTTGCACTGACCGTCGTCATTCTTCCAGCCATTCTTACAATGGTTCACAGGTAGAATTCCCATGTTCCATAAACAACGGAAAGTCTTGATGTATAGGTTAACATTTACCTAAGATGTTCCTATGGAAAGACAATTGTCTGGTAATTACATGCTGATGCAACGCTAAACTAAAAGAAAAAAAATTAAAGGTTAAAAAAAGGTTAATTACACTTTTTTTTCAGTAAAAGTATGAGCTCTGGACCCCAAAAGCCACCTGCTTTCCAACAACCATAAACTGCCATAATACAGCATAGTCATTGTGACCCACTGATGTAGCAAAGCCTCAGACTTATAAAAATAGCATGAACCCCATTGTGCTCTGTATATTCCTTGAATATTTCTTTCATTCTAACCATGTTGAAGTGATGCTTGTGCACCTCAATTTTCAAATAGTGTGGACATTTTCTTTTCCACCACCTGATGAAAGCGGTATATATATATTACTTTTGTTCTTAAACTTAAAGGCTGATCACACAAATATATACATAATACCATATTTTCTGTGTTTAAGATGTTTATATAGAAGATTAATAGCCTGTCCACTGCCCCCTTGCTTTGGGCTCCCTGTGCAACCACACAGGTCAACACCCCAAAGGCCAGCCATGGGTCAACCATATTAATAATTCAGCATAGCACTAGTCTCCATAGGCATCTGCACAAAAGAGGCTATTACTCAAACAGCACCGTGTAATATCTTTCTGGAGTTTGGCAAAAAGCATGAAAGTGACCAAGGAGTGATGTGGGAAAATGTTTTGGGATAAAAGGAGACAAAGTTCAAAGCAAAATGCATTGCACCAGGGCCGCCATTAGAAATCATGGGGCCCCGTACAACAAAATGTTCAGGGCACCCTGGGCCCCGCCCACCCTGGCCCCCAAGCCCCACCCCAGATTCCGCCCACTCCACACTACAGTTAAAAGATGACACAGACATCAGTGCTAAAAAAGGTAACCCCCACACCCACGTTATAAAAAGCTATTTATGGTCAGGCCCCCTTATAAGTTAAAAAAAACTGGTGGTCAGGGCCCCCCTACAAGTTAAAAAAAATAATTGGTGATCAGGGCCCCCCTACAAGTTAAAAAAAATAATTGGTGGTCAGGCCCCCCCTATAAGTTAAAAAAAGAATTTGTGATCAGGTCCCCCCTATAAGTTAAAAAAAATATGCGACCAGAGCCCCCCATAAAAGTTTTTTTTAAAAAAAAACATTGTTGATCAGGTGCCCCCCCTGCAAGTAAAAAAATTGATGGCCTGTCCCCCCCCCCACAAGTTATAAAAAGCCATTGGTGATCAGGGGCCCCCCAGCAAGTAGAAAACAAATAGGCCAGATCCCCAGGGGGGGCCCGGCCATGCTTCACTTAGTTGATTAGCCGGGCCACCCTGCTTTCAGCGTGCTGCACAGCAGCTCTGTGCATGGAAGATTTTCTCCTATTAAGATTTCCTGTACCCTTGTGGTCCTTTAAGAACAAGTCCCGGTAAAGCTGTACAGGGATTGAATAAGGGGATCCAATCCCAATGGCGAATTTTGTGCCGTTTTCTTAACTCAGGGGTGCCCAAAAGGTAGATCGGCTCTACCAGTAGACCTTTAGCTGGTGATCAGTAGATCTCAAGACACTGTCAACAAACAGCTTGTCTAAATCACCCTCCTGTTTCATTCCTTTCATTTAGATATTTTTTATATTAAGGTTACATAAGAAATAGTTGTTTAAATATAACAATGTAAATTTTCTCATAAATCAATATTTAAGTAATATTTTCCGTGGAAAGGAATGCTAAGAATGCTTTTATGGATGTAGATCATAATGGGACATCACTAAAAGTAGATCTCACATTAGTAAAGTGTGGGCACTCCTGTTCTAACGCTTTTCAGCTTTCAAATGGGGGTCACTGACCCCATCTGAAAAACAAATGCTCTGTAAGGCTACAAATGTATTGTTATTGCTACTTTTTATTACTTATATTTCTATTCGGGACCTCTCTAATTTCGTATTCATTATTCAAATCAGTGAATGGTTGCTAGGGTAGTTTGGATCCTAGCAACCAGATTGCTGAAATTGCAAACTGAATAAAAAGTTGAATAAAAGTTAAAAAACCAAAATGAAAACCAATTGTAAATATCACTCTCTACATCATACTAAAAGTTAAATCAAAGGCGAACAACCCCTTTAAAGTGATCTATACCCCCTTTTTTTACATTGGATAATTTAATTTGGCTAAAAATAGTGAATAATTCTAAACTGCAACAAATCAATGTTTTTCTTATATTACAGATTGAAAGGAAACCGTGTAGTCTATCTGGGGGTCTACAAATGTCCACAATAGGAACCAAAAGGCAACATATTCATATTCTCAATAAAATGTTGGCTAGTTTGTCCAACACAAAGTATAGGCTGATGTTACAAGTTGGACATACAGTATATTTCATTTAGGTGACATGGGTTAACAACAGCTGTACGCTCCTATTTGGTTCTGTATCTTGGCTAGGGACAATAGGGTTTGGAAGCAATTGTGCGGTTTAACCAGCTGTGGCCAAGTCAGCCACAAGTGAGAAGCTTTATAGATCATCACGACAAGCATCACAGTGGGAATCATAGCAGAACTGCAAAGTCTAACAGGGAAAAAAAAATATCTTGCAACAAAATTGTTATGAGACAAACCCAATCTCTTATGTATCAGCACTTGAACATCTTTACTTCCCACATTACATCATGTCAAGAAAATCTGTGCATGAGCGTGAACCGTCTGCTCGCAGGCTCCAGCTGTTTATCTTCAGCCCAAGTCCCAGATGATAAATGCACTCCCTGATACATATGGCCTGTACTTAGAAAACTGTGTAATTATTGACCAGTCTTATAACAAGCTCTTAAATCGGTAAGGGGAGATTTGTTTTTAGAGGGGAAAAAATATGCTCCCCCCTCTCCGTGTTGCTGTGACTGTTAGCAGTCACATAAGGTATTAATTGGCTCGTATTCTCAGTTCTCATGGCCTGAGAGTCACCTTGATGATGCGTTTGTCATTTGAAAGAAATGTAAGGCCATCTGCCTGCTGTGAGCACTCACATAGCTCCATAGGATGTCTTAAGTCCTCCAGATCTGTAAACTAATTTCACAATAGAGAAACAAAACAACGAATAAGCCATTCTTAGATATACAGTAGGCAAGTTTTATAAAGGGTGAGACGATAACCCTCTTTACTGTAGTACTATTTATATTTTACACTCAATTTAAAGGGGAACTATGTCCTGAAAAAAACATAACCAATAAGTTATATCCTAAAATATGGCCTTTCACAGAATCTTATGAAATTGATATTAAAATATTATTAAAATGTACTTTGAGCCACATTTTGTGATGGTCTGTTTGCTCTATCAGAAATCATCTGACAGGAAATGATGCAGATCAGTGTTGGACTGGGATGCCAAGGGCCCACCAGAAAAACCTTAGTTTCCAAATTTCCTCCTCACTCAACTTCTTTATTCACTTTTATTATTTATTTAGTCACTTTTCTCTACATACTATACTCTATTATTCAATTATTAAGCATTATTTCCCATAAAGAAATAGGGAATGACCATTAAATCTGCCAAATGGTTAGAAGCAAGAGGCCCACTGACACCTGGGCCCACCGGGAGTTTTCCTGGTATCCCTGTGGGCCAGTCCGACACTGGTGCAGCTTCTAACTGAAAGAGCAAGAAGACACCTTTCTGTTCATGGATTGGCTGATGTAATCGAGCATGTTTGTGTGCCCTCTGTTCGTGTGTGAGTTCATAGCCTCATACAACCAGATCGACTGCCTTCAGAAACTAAAATGGCTGTACTTGATTACAGGATTATCCAATGACAATAATATACAATATACAAAAATATATTTTTTTCAAAAACAAACAGGCTTTATTTACATGAAAAAGTTTTCCACTGATACTGCCGCTGCTAATCAATTGCAATCCTGGTTGATGCCTGACTCATGTCCCCTTTGCCAATGAGTTACTATTACTAACCACCAAGTAGTTCCTCCTATGCTGTTGTGCCTTAGGCAGCTGGCTACTCTGCTGATCCCTATTACAAATCAACTAGCCATATAGCTGACAGTAAATTTGTAATACCCGCCTAACAAAAGCCCTTGGCCTGCCCCCAATCTGCTCAAAGCTTACCTTTTCTCCGCCTTCTGGCCATCGCGTGCCAGGGCCCCACCCCTTTTACATCATGGCCTGCCCCTTTTCATCGCAGCCCACCCCTTTTACATCACAGCCCACCTCTTTTGTTCCCGTCCCCACTACCGGCTGGTAGAACTTTTATGAAAAGTTGGCATTCCTAGAGCCAATACCAGAATGACACATCAAGTCAATCTTGGCATGTCGTACTTCCTGCTGTTTATTTGAATGGTAAAGTTCAGAGATAAATAAAGGCTAACTGCTTCCTACTAATTCCAATGTCACTTATTTTATGTATTTTATGTATATCACAATATGGGAGCTACACACATATGCAGGGGCTGACTACCTGGCCAGAGATGCAGAAACTGTAAATACACAGTAACAATGAAAATGTAGTTTGCAAACTTGATTAATCAGGGCCATCTTTACTTCCTACCTTGTTCACTTTTTATATGTAGTTTGTATTTTTAATGTTTAATATATATATCCTTTAATTATACATTGCTGTGGAATATGCTGACACTTATGTTTATGCTGTAGAAAATTGACGGATCTGCACACACACTATTATCTGCAGTTGGGGATGTGGCCCCTCTTTTTATTACTATACCACCAAAAAGATAAATGTTTTGGGGGGGATTTAACCTCCCTTCATCAGGATACAATCTCAAGTGTGACACACCAGGTGTGAATCTTCGACAGTTGCTAAGGGACCTTGCCGGGTCGACGGAGGACCAGCACCACTGCAATGAAAATGGAGTTGCGGGAGAGCGGTAGATATAACACATTATACTTATATTTATGCTGGCACTTTACAAATATGTGTTAGTGTTAATAACAAGAATAATCATAAGAGCCATTGTTCATTGTGTTATGTGGAGAAGCCGGAAGCTTGCTGCCTTCCACTTATATAATGAAGATCAGTGGTGCCCAACCAATGGCCTGCAAACCAACCTGTTGGATATTGCCTCAAACCAGGTGCTTATTTTTCAATTCCTGGCTTGGAGACAAATTATAGTTGCATAAAACTGGGTGTACTGTACTGCCAAGTAGAACCTTCTGCAGGCTGTCAATCCATATAAGGCTTCCAAATAATCAATCACAGCCCTTTTTTGGAACCCCCTTAAATGCTTTTTTTCATGCTTGTGTTGTTCCTCAATTCTTTTTACATTTGAATGTGGCTCATGGGTAAAAACAATTTTGGGACCCCTGATATAGACCAACAAATGTCAGCAATCCTAGGCACTTCTCCTTCTCCAATTCCTGTTAGCAGTCCTTGAGAGATGGGGCCGATTATTTACAATCTAGAGATCTCCTGCAATTTAGTGACAGATGGCAACTACTCCACTGTTTCATTTGCCCAGAGGTAAACGTAACCTAAGGCTATGGGAAGTTCGGGTGGGAAACGTATCAGTGTGCTTCACCCAGATAAGATGGATAACTGTAGGAGTCTACTAATAGCCTCAAGCTGTAGGAAGCTCCTAGATTATACAGTTAAAAAACAAACACACATCTTTGAGCTCATTTGGTGAATGATTGCAATTTAATAGGTCCCCATGCCTTGTGGTTACCATCTGCCACTCTGAGCAAGGGGCAAAGGAGATGGCCGAGGAATGTGAATAGAGAACTGAGAGTCTGTTCATGTGCCTTCAGATCTACAGGACTCCCCTCAGAGACTGGGCTTGGAAATATGATCCTGACTTATTTAGGTGGGAAAGGGAAATAAAGGAGGAGAAAGTGAAGTATCTCTGATTTGGAACAAGTTCCATTACCATTTTAAAGGACACTTTTCCACCGGAGAGAAAAACAATTTTGTAATTAGATTGCCTTCAATGAAGTGATGTTTTTCTGAAGAAAATATAACATTGCGCTTCCAAATGAAATGGACTGATCCCCCTTAATGCCATTACCAAGAGTTCACCAAATTGTTCTATTGTTGCTTTGTTAGAGGACATGGCTGGCCATTGTGTAAACATGTTTGTAATATAGATACTGTATGTGTCCGGATGTGTGTGTATGTATAAATAAATAAATAAATATATATATATTTAATTTTAGCAATTTCTCAGCTATCCAAGCAAATGATGCACAAGCTTTTTCAAATATATACTTTTTACAGCCATTGAGACATACTCTATATAAGCACTAATTAAGTTATGCATTACAGTGTGCATATCAGTGTAAGGCAGTGATCCCCAACCAGTAGCTCATGAGTAACATGTTGCTCTCCAACCCCTTGGATGTTGCTCCCAGTGGCCTCAAAGCAGGAGCTTATTTTTGAATTCTAGGCTTGGAGGCAAGTTTTGGTTTCATAAAAACCAGGTATACTGCCAAACAGAGTCTCAATGTAGGTTGACAATCCACATAGGGGCTACTAAATGACCAATCACAGCACTTATTTGGCACCCCGAGAACATTTTTCATGCTAGTGTTGCTCCCCAACTCCTTTTACTTCTGAATGTTGCTCATGGCTTCAAAAGGTTGGGGATCCCTGGTGTAAGGTGAGGACCAACTGCAGTCTTTAGGCCTCATTTACAATGCAGGACGCTGTTTGCAAATGGCAAAACAAGGCTGCAATCATCCAATTTTGTTGTACTTGCAGGCTGAATCCTGGATTGTGTAACTCCGAAAATGAGAGTAGAGACCTGTGGCATACCAACTGCATTAGTCAGTGCTCAATCTATGGGACATATTCATTATGCTGTGTAAAATTAAATTTGCCAAAAAACGGTATAAAAGGTGTGTGTAATTTTACGACATACGAACGCCAGATTTGCAACCATTACTCTACATTGCTTCTGGCAAAAGTCACTCTAAGAAATGAGCACTAGGGAGTCACTCTTGCACACATTAGAGATCCCTATTATATCACTTCTTTTCAAATATGCTTTAATATAAAGCACTGAAATATATGCCAGTGCTATAATAATGAAAGATAATAACAAATATAATAAAAATACTGGATGAGCATATCTATCTATCTATCTATCTATCTATCTATCTATCTATCTATCTATCTATCTATCATCTATCTGTGCCTGCCCTAATAAATAGAACAACCCATACTTAAAAATATACTGATTTGTTTGTGTTGTGTTTTCAGCAGGCACAGAGGCACTCGTTTTTCTTTTCTTACCCTCTAGTGTCCTATGTTAAGAATTCTGTATGCCTGGACTGTCATTAAACTTGGATGTAAATTCTGTTGTAGGGTACACTTGCACTCAGGAGTACAAAGTCCAATTCATGCATAGATGGAGCACCAAGACGGCCGAAAATCGATTTAAAAACTTTGATTTTTATTTCGTCATGTTAAAACAATCAACAAACAGCATGCCCTTGTAATCCCCTGGGTCATGTGCTCAACGCGTTTCGTGACAGCCCGTCACTTCCTCAGGAGCTCAACTCAGGAGTACAAGATGATTTGGAGTGCTTTGCTACCTACTTGATTTCCAGCTTGGCAGACTATTGGCAAAATGCTGACCATTGCTCCTCCGCTAACCTTAATTGTAATTGCCTGGACCCTGCCACTGTACTCACCGATCACGTGGTTAACACTCTCATCCATGTTTCTACATGAGATTTGCCTGACCCAAGAATGCATTACCATAGACACAAATGGAGAGGCAATCCAGATCTGCTGACTTTGCAGGCGAGTGACAAAGTACAAGTTCAATGACAGTTCAGCCATATAATTTCTTGCAGTAAAAAGACACTGACAAATGGTAGGACTTGTAGTCCTTCACTTGTAGGTCAATATCTGGAGCGTAAGAGGGTGCCTTTGGCTTTACTAAATCATGGATTTCGAAGTTCATGAATGTTAAAAGACCAGTAACACGAAAATGAAAACTATTATTTTGACCTTATATACTGTACATGCAAAAATCTTCTCTTTGAAGTCCCTTTTTTATTGCAGCATGTTTATTATCAACTCTCATGTGTTCAACCATCTTTTATCTGTTATTTAAACAAATCCCCCCCACCAGTCTGTTGTGGAATGTCAATCGAAGATAAATATATTATTCATAAACTGCCCACATAAGCCCCAGCATAAAAATGGCAATATTTTCAGATACAAAAATGTCATGGTTTGTAGAAATGGTGATGCATATTATATGTAAATGCTTTTATTTCCTGGTGTTACTAACCCTTTAAAGTAATACAACCTTCTCATTCCATGCAGTGAGCTGACAACATTCTGGATGACCGTATGATATCCATTAGTATTAAAGGGAACATACCCTCTAGCATGTCTTAATGGAGAGTTCATTATAATAAAAAAACCTGATATCTAATTGTTTTAGAATTCAAGCTTTCCAAACTCAAATTTTAGAGATAAACCAAATGAAAAAAATCAGACAATACAAGTTTTTCTCTCAAATAACGTATTTGACTTTTTCCAATTCATGTCTTTTTGTAAATATGCTGACAATAAACCCTGATTGAGATCAAGATTTTTTTTTACTAAAAAATTTAAAAAGTTTCCTCTTTTAAGCTCCCCATAGACGCAACGATTCATCTTGCCGAACGACCGATTTTAGGGAAGTCCGACAAATCCTTCGGAATTATCGCGCGGTTAGTGGGATTCGAACAATCGTACATCTTACGATTTTTCGGCCGACATCTGTCAGGAAATTGATCGGCCAGGTCAAAAAAATCTTTGTCGGTCCCAGTGCAATCTATCTATGTTTGCAGGGACAAGCAGGCAGCTCCCCTTTGTTTTCCTGGCAAATTGGTCTTTTAATTGATGGTCAATTCGTACGATGGAAAATCGTGGTCTCACGATGAGGATCGGATCTTTTAAAAATCTCAACATCTATGGCCAGCTTTGTAGTAAGCATTTGCAAAACGACAAAAAGGTTTTGATTCCCAACTCCTTGCTATTCAAAGTTTATTGTCCTTTTTTCATACAAATATAATATACATCATATATCTGCAAGGAATTAGTATATTCTCTCTGAGTTTGTGCGTCTATAGTGAATTAATGTCATTAAACGATAGATTAATACAATTTCAATTCTTTCATTAAACCTACATCACCCCTCTCAGGCTCCAGAGGTTAGTGTATAACCCTGAATTGCCACCTTCTTCCATATGACTTGGACTTCTTTAGAACTAAACACTTATTGGAGGTGAGTGGTGGTCTGTCTTGCCCACATCCTGGCTTTCCTTGGCCCTTTAAATAACACAAATATGTTTTATTCCACTACAGAGATTGCTTTTGAGTAAACAGGGGCCTTCTGTATCAGCTTGGCTATCAATGGTGAATCTATTTTCACCATTGACTTTACTAACAGATGAAGCCTGGGGATATCCAGGAAAATGTTACAAAATTTGAGCTCCCTGACTATTAAACAGCCAATCAACAGCCTGTTCCTCTCTTTCACTCAATATATGACCAGTGTGCTTTCCATATATGAAATTATTTGGACTATTGTCAGTCCTATTGTATGCCTCTGAAGCTCCGACATGTGATATTATAATGGTTCCTTTTTTCTTTTGCTTATGTTGTACCCTTAATTGGTTGAAAAGTGAATAAATAAAAACCTTTAAAAGAATAAATCAGAATGAAATCAGCAGTAATTGCAAAATGTATTTTTCTTGTTGTTGCTGAAACTGTTTATTTCCAGAAGATATTTGATATTGGTGTAATCTGGTCCCATCTGACTGGGAAATCATTGTTATCTATCTCGGCAATCACCATCTGTGCAATGAGGGAATCCATCTTGCCTATCCGACAATAGAGCAAATGCAAACAATGGGAAATCCAGGCCCAGGGAGACAGAAGTCTCAGATTCCAGAAGGTGAATGTTTTAACCTCCAATGCACTCACAAAGGAATCCCCTGTGAGAATTGTCAACGTTTCATGTGTCAGTTAATTTTTTTTCAAGGTGAGACTTCAAGGAATTTCCATTCTATGTTTCATTAAAAGGCTCTTTTATAGCTGTTCTACTTTTTAAATCGCTAAAAGCATACATGCTAGAGTACAAATTGTATCTTTACTACTTTACCATATTATCAAGGGTTAAAACACGCTGGGAGCTGTAGTCCAGAAACATCAGGGTTGTATTCTTAAAGCAAAATTTCTCAATAAAACTTTTACCCAGTTCTCCAAAGCATAAAAATGCAAAATAATCCGTAATTCAATGAGAAGCCCACATATTCTGTGCAAATCTTTGTACCTGCATTATGATCCTGTAAGCATTACAGTTAGTAAATACAGTACATAGTGAACATATACTGTATAATGAAGTGAAAATGACACAATAATCTCTGTATATAAAATAACAGCAATATGCCTGACATTGTGCTGACAATTGCATTTTCATTGGTGAATTGTTTTGCATACATAGGGGCAGATTTATCAAGGGTCGAAGTGAATTTGAGGGAATTTTCGAAGTAAAAAAATTTGAAATTCAAAGTAATTGAATTTACTTCCACTTCAAAGTAAAATAGTTCGAATATTTGACCATCCGAAGTACTGTCTCTTTAAAAAAACTTCGACTTCAATACTTTGCCAAATTAAACCTGCCAAAGTACTATGTTACCCTATGGGGACCTTCTAGACCATTTTTCTAAGTCTTCACACATTGAAGTAAAATCGTCAGATCGTACGCTAAAATCGTTCGATCGTACGCTAAAATCGTTTGATCGAACGATTTTACTTTGATCGATCGATGGCCAAATTCGGTGAAAAATACTTTGACTTCGATATTCGAAGTTGAAGTATTTCAATTCGAGGGTCGAATATCGAAGTATTTATCACTTCAAAATTCGACCCTTGATAAATCTGCCCCATAATTACATGTGGGAGTATATTTATAAAAATTTACATTTGTATATTTAGTTTTTTTCTACCACATCTTCACGTCTACTTATTTATTAAAAGATCCAAATATAAAAAAATTGTGAATAAATAAAAACTCTGAACAAGAATACAAAAACCTTTAAATCTTTGTTTTCACACAAATTATCATGCACTTACGAACAGACAAAACCCCCAAAAACCTCTAAAAGCTCAAAACACAGCAGAAATGCAAACTACTGAGCCACCTGCATTGTCTTGTCGAGGAACTGCAAAATCCATACAAGCAATATATGACCAACCCATGCCCTCTGTTTCAATAATCTGGTGACCTTCAACCCATAGTTTTCCAGCTGTTACTGAAATACAAGTAATTAGCACCCCCCTCCCTCCCCATGCCTTTGAGGAAGACTTTCAGAACCTCTTGTTTCTCCCCTGAGTGGTGTTTAATGTCATAAATCTACAGGGACAACTTTTTGTCCAGCAATATAGTGGTGTGATCATTCCTTTAATGTATATTTTCTGTAATGCGCAATTTGTTGGTGGTTATATTATGGGCAAGCCCCTGCTTGAGCCTGGTCCAAAACGGCAGGTGTCAATGTAAACTGGGGTGGGGGAAAGCTACATAATCCATCTTTGTTTGAGTAGAAACATCTCATCCTATTATCCAGACAGTAAGGGACAGATGTTAGTTGGGATGCTGGTGAATAGAGGCGGCTGTCCCCTGTCCCTCCTCTAAATATAAGTTTCCCCTCCCCACTGAGCAGAACGCACATGTTGTCATTCAGGCCCAATGGTTGGTTACTGATTAACCCAAGGCTATATTTGGCGGATTGTATGACTGCTAGATTTATGGCTGTCATTATTAAAGGAAATCCCTCAGCATTTAGAAATATTTTTGGCATACCATGCTTGTAATGATCACCTTATCTTGCTTTAGTATGGATATTTTCCATAGTGCAGAATAGTACAAAATATGCAGGGAATGAATTCAATGAAAGGGATGTTTATTCAACTAAACAATGTGCCCTTAAGGCATAATGACTATGTAGTTAGCCATTTGAGCTTTTTTATTCTCATTTTTTATGACTAACCATTACTTTATGCATTTGTTACAATGTACAATGTACTTGTCTAATGAAATACATTCTCATAAGAAAACCTGCTTTTCTAGTTTTCACCATCGCGCTGTTTATGTTGAGCTATGTTTTCACTTTCTAAAAAGAATCCCCAAATCATTTTTCCTTGAAAATGATAAACAAACCCATAATTGAAACCATTTCTTACCAAAATGACTTTACTGCAAGATGTTGGGCTGCTGCTACTACTACAAAGGTACACAATTATGACTGAGCATGAATACTATCTACTATAATACAGTGGGGGTCATTTATAAAGTTTGGCAGCGCATATTTATTTGCAACGGTTGTATGGCCCATTCTTTTTCCTAAAAGCTAAAATATTGAACTATTGTGGCGTAATTCAAATGCAGAGTGTGCACATAAATTTTCCGCAATTTGCGATTTTTGCCATACCTGCCAAAAGTTGTTATGGAGATTCACAGTGCGAATAAAAAATTGGCAATTTTGTTTGCACAATCTTATTCAGCTATATAAATATAACCATACGCAGGGCAAATATATCCACTGTGCGAAACAATCTGCCCTGCGTGAAGTTTATAAATGAGCCCCAGTATTTTTTTATTTAAAATAAAATCAGTACAGGACAGGCATACTGTAAATGTAAGATGTATTAGAAGCTCAAGTTTGTAATTTACCAGTTTCCACAAGCAAGCCTCAATATAAAATAGACTTGGCCTACTTTGCTGTTTTAAGGCTAAATTATATTCCTGTTTTCATCTGAAATGTCCACCCCTTGAAACCTTAATTTTGAAATGTGAAGCTACAGTTTGGCAGAGCTAGACTGCACTTTTGACTGAAACTCTAATTTGGATCTTCGGTCATGCTTCTGCAAAAGGAACCCCACAGAGTTCGCTCATTTCTAATTTTTGGCAATGTATTACATTTATTATGCTGTTTTAACCGATGCACCAAATTTACAATCAAATCATATCTGAACTCAAGAATCGTCAAAAACTTGGAATTGCAGCAAACATCCCAAACATCAGGCCATTAGGTGACTCGAGCAGGGGTGTTTAACTAATGAAGTCTTATGCGGGCCAACAATGTCATTGGCTAGATTTTCTAGTGTGTCTCTTTAAAATCTGCTTTTGCTTACAAAATCATTGTTTTTTGCCATCACATAGAAGAGAATTCTGCCAGTTTGATGATCAAACGATTCTCCCTAAGCGGAATTATTTCTCCTGCACAGGAACATGATAGAAAACCAGGGTTTAAATTTAATTTCCTGATGATTTGGAAATTAAGAAAAGAATCCTGGGTTAGGAGAATGCTTGCTGTCTCTTACTTAACTTTCCCAAGTCAAGGGTTTAGACATAGACCTTCGCCTGGGAGTCCTTAAATCATTAGAACCGGCCTAACAGGAAAATGTAGAAAACGTAGGTTGTGAGGATTCAAGGCCCCTAACTGTAATTAATCATTCTCTGTGTTTACAGTTATATTTGCCAGAAGGCAACCAAACAGACACAGACTTTTCTAACTGTACACCATTTAGCTCAGTTCTCAAGTGGTTTTTACATACTGAGTCAAAACCTATTCTGCTAATTACACACAGTGCTCCTAAGGGTCAGTCGATCCCTGTAGGGAAGGAGCTTAACATTCTTTCCTTAAGAATCACAAATTTTTGTTCACAGCATGTACACATACACAAACCACATGATTGCCTAAAACGATGACTTTTTTTGTATGGCTTCATACAGTTCTGCCTTTGATTTAATACACAGAAAACATTTTGGGCTAGATTTACTTTCAGGAAATGATTTGGAGAAACATGCTTGGGTTGCAGAGGGTGTTTGAGTCTTGAGTATAGTTATTAGAATTCTAAAACTCAAATGAATAAATTTTCTTTTTTTAAAACAAAGTCGACCTAACTCCCTTCCACAAATAGAATTCATTTATCAATCATTTTTCTTGAAAAATCCCAAAGGAAAAAAACTCTGCAACAAAATCGAGCATCAATTCGTATTGTATGATTGACACTCCGAAAACTCAATTTAAACCGATTGTTGCTGTGAAAACTCGACTTTATCAGATTATCAGACAAAACCCCCAACTTTATCGGATTATCCAGCATCAACATCAAGGAATAACTTCAAGGACATCTGCCATTGATTTCTACATGACCTTGACAGGTTTGAGATGCCGTATTTTCAGATTCATATTTTTAGTAGCTTTTGGGTTTAATGAATCTCAAAAAATTTGAGTTTTTATTTTTCCACTAAAAATTTGAGTTTTCCCCCTAAAAAACTCGACCAGAAAAAATTGAGGTTTAATAAATGGGCCCCTATGTGTAACAGTTTTTTCGGCTTTTATTTTGTCTTTTTTTGGTTACTATGGTGAGGGCCTCTATAAGAAGATTTTACGGACATGCGGTAAATGCAAGTAATATATAAACAACACATAATATTCCAGGAATATTTATTCATGTAAATAAGCATTTCTGCTTTCCTAAAGAGGACAGCCTGAAACCCCCCAAAAAGTTGGATTTTCAGGCTAAACCCAGTGCAGACCACAAAAACTTCAAATTGAGATATGTGCCTCTCCCATTGACTTATACAGGACCTAGCCAGGTCTGAGATGGCAGATAACAACCAGTTTGGCAACATTTGGGCAGCATGTATCTCTTTATGTGCACCCATGTTAAGAGTAATGAATACATGTAATATCTCCTACATTGTCTGCTTGTTTGAAAATCATATGGACCTCAATTCTGATACAGTAGACACACCATTAGGCATACATTATTATCAAAAGTTGCTTACATCTATATATAATTCTACAAAGAATAAGGATCTAGAAGGTATTCTACCAGGTGTGATCTGCAAAATAAGTCAATATTCCTCAAGGCAACATTTGCTTTTAATTAAATAGTAATATGTATCCCCAAGCTGTATGTATGTAGAAATATTTATGCTCTATCTATTTTGGCAAGCAAAAAATTTGAGATTGTTGACTTCCAGACATTAGTGGTTGGAGGGCAGGGATGTGCAACATTCAGTGTATTCTGCATCTCTCTCGTGGGTCAGCAGGCACTCAATCTCACAAGGTGCAAACCCAGGATGAGTCTTTAATCCTCATAAATTGAAAAAGAATCCTGCTCTGCTCAGCTGGAATACTTCCATCTTGGAAATATTGACAGTACTGTTGAGAATTGTTCATTTGTGCAGCTAGTTGTGGCCCTAGGGTTTAGAGTAACACAAAGATTTACATTCTCACTTAGTGCACATTCACAGGATATATTTAACCCACTTCAACTCAAGTCAACTCTCCTGCCAAGAAAATGTTTTATATTTAGGGATTTTTTTTCCTCTAGACTTGTCAGTTGAAATATTGCCTTCCTTATCATCCAGTGCAGACCCACAGGATGACTTCATCCTAACATGCTCTTACAGTCTACCCTACACTAGGTTTTTTTTAAGTCTCAAGCGCTGACCTCTTAAGGGAATTTAGGGCTGGGAGCTTTTTTAGAAGTCAAATGATAAAATTCCCCTCTCATCAGCATAAACCATTTCAATGGAGACAATCTTTTTTTCATGATCCTATTAACTGTTAAACGCATCCTTTGATGATATTTTTTCTTGCAAATTTGCAGTTTTATATACCAGTTTGGAATCTGTTATGCGGAAACCTGTTATCCAGAGATCTTAATTAAGGAAAGGCCATCTCCCATAGACTCCAAATAATCCACATTTTTAAAAAGGGTTTCATTTTTTCTGTGGTAATAAAACAGTACCTTGTACTTAATCCAAACTAAGATAAAATTAATGCATATTGGAAGCAAAAAAAGCATCCTATTGGGTGTATTTAATGTTTACATGATTTTCTAATAGATTTAAGGTATGAAGATCCAAATTACAGGAAAATCCATTATCCAGAAAACCCCAGGTCCCAAGGATTCTGGATGACTGGTTCCATATCTGTGGCAATCAAATCCATCTTTTTTGTCAGCAGAAGGCACTCTCCAGGCCCGAGCATCAGGCTGGGATCAACTGTATAACTGTTGCTTGTATTCCTTCATTATCTTTACTTTAAGATAATAACTATATAATGGTAAAAGTAAAATATTTTGAATATTTTAAAAATTCAAACAAAGTTATAAAAAGTGGCAATATCAGCTGTGGCATTGCGGTCGTAAATAACATAACCCTTTTTCATCAGGATATTACTCTTTGGGGGGGCTTTAGAAAGTCAGGCTGTAGTTAAAGGGATACTGTCATGGGAAAACATTTTTTTTTTCAAAATGAATCAGTTAATAGTGCTGCTCCAGCAGAATTCTGCACTGAAATCCATTTCTCAAAAGAGAAAACAGATTTTTTTATATTCAATTTTGAAATCTGACATGGGGCTAGACATATGGTCAATTTCCCAGCTGCCCCAAGTCATGTGACTTGTGCTCTGATAAACTTCAATCACTCTTTACTGCTGTACTGCAAGTTGGAGTGATATCACCCCCTCCCTTTCCCCCCAGCAGCCAAACAAAAGAACAATGGGAAGGTAACCAGATAGCAGCTCCCTAACACAAGATAACAGCTGCCTGGTAGATCTAAGAACAGCACTCAATAGTAAAAACCCATGTCCCACTGAGACACATTCAGTCACATTGAGAAAGAAAAACAGCAGCCTGCCAGAAAGCATTTCTCTCCTAAAGTGCAGGCACAAGTCATATGACCTGGGGCAGCTGGGAAATTGACAAAATGTCTAGCCCCATGTCAGATTTCAAAATTGAATATAAAAAAATCTGTTTGCTCTTTTGAGAAATGGATTTCAGTGCAGAATTCTTCTGGGGTAGCACTATTAACTGATGTGTTTTGAAAAAAACATGTTTTCTGATGACATGATCCCTTTAAATTTAACAGGAGACAGAAATCATGGTACTAGGGCTTTGTATACCTTAGGTCAATGGTCCCCAAATTGTGGGGCTTGCCCACCAGGACATGTTCTTGGAACTACAGCTAGTTGGGCCTTCAAAAAGGTACCTGTTTAAAGGTTGACACTTCAAGGGGGGCTTATACTGAAAATATTTGACATCCACGTTCCTAGATCTTCAGTTCCCAGGTTGTAGGGCTGGTGCCTTCAAAATATGGTAGGGCCCAACCTGAGATATCTAGGGATAAAGTAGGGCCTGAAGAAGTGTCAGTCCAAAAATATACCAGAAAACAATCCCAAAACATCTGTTCTAAATGATAGCATCTCTTCTAGTTATAGTATGCATGAGACCCAGGCAATTTTAGCAATTCACCCAAATGGCAAACTACTATTTATACTTGCTTCCCCAAAGTTCATCTATAATTTGTTTGGCTTTAAGAAATATATTTTCTACATTTTGTCCCTATCTGCATATATATTTGTGTATATATTTACCGCCCTCAAACATTTGGTGCATATGCATGAAAGATGTGTAAACCGTGAAGAATGTAAAAACTCTGTAATGACTAGATGAAAGGCAAGGTGCAGGTTTGACCTCTCCTGTGCCAGATCTGCATTAAACATTTGATCCTCACCCACCGCGTTTCTTAAAAATAGCTCCTTTAATGTTGAGCTCTTTTTATGCACCTTTTCAAAAGCCATTTGTTTGTGACTAATTACATTTTCTGCCTCGGATGATGGAGAAACAAAATGCAGAGAAGACTTTGAGGCGCATGGATAAAGAAAAACTTGTGTCTGTGTTTCCTTGCTTCCAAAACCAGTGGCAGCTAAAACGGAGGCTCCATGATGTCACTTTCAAACTGGACATAAAATAATAATTCAAACTTAGAGCTCTTAAAAATAACACCAATAGCAATGCTTTGTATGTAAACCACTTAAATATTAACACATAAACATTCATCATTCCTCTTATTGAATGCTCAATTTCAGAGGCTTGTGGAATTATATATCATTGCACACCCCATGTTCCTGACAAGAGGCCTACTTTAGGAAATCAAAAAATTACAACAGAATTAAACGTTCATTTTCTTTGGCCGTAGTATCAGCCAAGACTTTTTTTATCCTTCTGTGTAAATATGCACATCTGTAAACCTTGAAATATGTGTTTTCTTGCTAAAGCAATGACTCTTTGTTTAAGTGTAGCAGGGAATGAATGCAAAGAATTACTGTATATATAAAAGCCATTAACAGACACATATTTAAACAAAAATGTGTACTTATAGGTCGGATGTCCTAGATTGGAAGAAGTAATTTAACCTTTGCCGTTGTAGATGACAGTGGCTTAACCAGTCCAGGAAATATTCCCAAACTGAGATGGATAATCCCATATATAGCTATGCACATGACTGAAGCTCAGCTGACATTCTTATGGATACATAATGATCACATTTACATTGCTGCCGTCTTAAAATGACTGAGAATTTGAGTGACCCATCAGTTGAGGAATTACCCCTGTGCAATTCAGTACTTAGCCAGTTGAACCTAGCAGTATAGTAAGTTTACTTGCAACCTTCCAAATGAACATATAGCAGGCACAACCTTCCAAATGAACATATACCTGGCACAACTTTCCAAATGAACATATACCTGGCACAACTTTCCAAATGAACATATAGCTGGCTCCTCATGCATCAGATGTGTAGAGATTGTTATGGGGACGTTAAACTCAACTGGATTTAAGTGTCTCCATGAAAGAAATGAAGGACACACGCTAAAAATGCATCCACAAGTGGGGGGTAATGGAGAGTACATATTGATAGATTTTATAAAGGTGATACTTGAGTCCAAACACACTCCTGTACTTCCACATTGTTGCCAAAGCACCCATTTTGCCTCTTCTGGTGAACGCTACACACCACTAAAGAACCCTTGGGCTATCGCCACCATGGACCTGACAGTAAATTCAGGGTTCCCACAGTGGGTTGCATCAAAAGGAACACCAGACTTGTACCTAGTGACCCTGTACGCTATTTCTTCCAAAATGCAAGTACAATTGCAACATTTTCTTCCATCATGCAAATAGCAGTGAATGCAACCCTGCAATTGTGGATGCAATATGGTGATTTGTGTCCAAAATTGCACTTTGCACACTGCACTTGTGTTCATAAATACTATGGGGCAGATTTATCAAGGGTCGAAGTGAATTAGAGGGAATTTTCGTAATTCAAAGTAATTTTTTGGATACTTCGACCATCGAATAGTATACTACGACTTTGAATTTACTTCGATTCGAAGTAAAAATCTTCGAATATTCGACAATTCGATAATCGAAGTACTGTCTCTTTAAACAAACTTCGACTTCAATACTTCGCCAAATTAAACCTGCCGAAGTGCTATGTTAGCCTATGGGGACCTTCTACAAACTTTTTCAAAGTCTTTACATAAAAATCCTGCAATTCGAACGATTTTTATTCAATCGTAGGATTGCTAAATTCTGTGAAAAAACTTCAAATTCTATATTCGAATTCAAAGTTTTTCAATTCGATGGTCGAATTTCGAAGTTTTTTGTACTTCGAAATTCGACCCTTGATAAATCTGCCCCTAAGCTACTGTAAACCTGCTATGATTTTTCACTTATGTATGCACAGTAAAGAAGGTATGATGAAAAAAAAAAGAATAAAAAACAACAGGGCCAGAAGAGTCCAACTTTCCTTTTTTTTCCTTAGTTTGAAATAATTCTTTTACTTTCAGAACTGCAGCTATAAGACAGAAGGACCAGAAGTCATCAAATTCATAACTTTTCTGCAGACACCATTTAACATGTCCCCAAAATAACCTGACCACTAAATCCGTACCCTATGATTTTATCATGTTGGCAAAGAGGTCCTCTGCACTCAACCCATAATCAATATATTAAGGAAACTGATACATTGTATGCCTTAAGCTACTAAACATGTCCTCCCAGGGATTGTTTGTCCATATATTGCAATATATTTAAACTGGCCAACTACATTAAACTACCTGTTCTACGCTCACTTTAATCTGATTTATTAAGAATTCTATTGCTTCATTATACATTTTACACAGGGACTATGTTTTACCTGCAACATGTTGCTTTCAAGGTTAAAACTCCCAAACATAGTTGCCCTTTTATTGGCCACCACTGTGATCCCCTGACTGTAGCTGGAAATGGCGGGAGCTACAACATGGAGCTGGCCACTGCTCCTGTATAAACTATAGCAAACAAGGGAAAGTTGTGCTTGCCAATACATTTTGAACCATTAGGCCTAATGATTTAAAATTTTACTTTACCTTTTTTTGCTATACATTTTATCATGTAACAGAGAGAACTACATTTTAACAATGCTGACATAGTGAGAGAAAAATGGTGAAAACATTTGATGTTAAACCATCCCAACTCTAATTTTTTTTTAAACAAATGTTGATGTGGAACCACCCACAACTCTGCCCTTTCTTTAACATCCCGGCTGTCTTTCTGGGGTCTTGACTTTTGTATAAACAGGGTCAAGAAAATGTGAAAGGCAATTGGTTATTTTAACAGAAGCCCTTATGGGGTCACAGGATGACCTCACAAAGCTTATTATACTCATGCAGCTGGCAGGTTGTGGGTGTTTCCTTCTTTATTCAGTGCCACACTTTTATATCTCTTTATAGTCCATTAACAATGTTCTTTTTCCACTACCATTCATTGTCATGGAGCTGCCATACAGGAATGCAAGGGAACAATATATGGGAGAAATAATAGAAAAAAAACACATTCACCAAATGCACGCGATTGCCAATATTCAATATTCAAATGTAGCGTGCAACTTGGTCTTGGAAGCATAATTACAAGTGGAATGATGGTTTGGCATGAACTCCTTCAGAATTGACCCCCAGCCATTATCTGAAATTAAGAGCAAGACATGGAGTTTTCTTCATTTAAATTAATATTGGCAGCCAAAAATTTAGGGTGGCGGCAGCCATTTTATTTAAATTTTTTTTTTATATTTAAAAGAATGTTTGTTGATGACCTTTTGTTGCTATGTACCTTAGACCATCTGTATTAAATGAAGTGTCAGCTTTAACCTTAACTTGCACCCCTGCTTTTTATCTATCGCGTTGTCCCTTTAATAGAAGAGATACATGTTTTTTTTTTTATCACACTTAATCCTAAATGAAAATAATGGGAATGGAATTGAAAATCTAGATACTGCAAATATCATAGGAGCTACTAAAAGCAGTTTGTTATATGTCACCAAAGGCAGCAAAACAGGGTAATATAATTTTGGGTGATTTTAACTAATAAAAAAATATAAAACTATAGACTATCAGAACGTCAGTGTATGAAAGAACTAGTCTGTGTGTCATTAACCAGCATTTGGATTTCTACTTTTTTCACAAATCGTTTCTCCTCTCTAAAAATTTGTGTTTTTTATTTTTCTAAAACTATAAAAATTCAAGATTTATTAAGTGTGAAAACCATCGGCAACAAATCGGCAAGTCAAAGCAATTAAGATCATGTAGATCCTATTGGAACTTTCTTTTGCCATTAAGACTTTTTTTCAGATATTTTTTCACTAGTAATTGTCTGAAAAATTCAATTTTTTTTAGAGGTCTTAGTGGTCTTTGTATTTTTATTCAGATCCTTAGGCATCTTTCCAGTTCATACTTTTTATATTCGGATCTTTTTATAAATTTCATGGCATTTGTGGTTTTAGAGAAAATGAGTTTAATCGTGGTTTCAAAGAGCTCTGATACCACTAAAATTTGACCTTTAATAAATGGGCCTCTACGTCAAGAAGCCAGCTAGAAAAATGTTATTGTAGACATGATATAGTCAACTGATAACCAATATCATATCTAATAACTAATAGTATATCAATACTTATCCAGGTAAAATGAGGATTTTGGCAAAAGCAATCAATACATGATGCCATTTGAAATATGTGTCGGTAAACCAGTTTATAGGAGAAATCTATTTAAGACTAGCTTCATAATCTTAGGTATTGTCAGGGATGGTCAACTAGACCCTAAGTAAATAGTGATGGGCGAATTTGCGCTGCTTCGCTTCGCCGAAAAATTCGCGAAACGGCGCAGGCGTCTCGTTTTTTACGCCGGCGCCCGTTTTTGACGCAGGCGCCTGTTTTCTCGGCGCCGGCGCCCGTTTTTGACGCCGGCGTCCATTTTTCGAAAAAAAAATTTTGACGCCGGCGAATTTTTACCATCGAATTTTCGCGGGCGTTTCGCGAATTTATTCGCTCGGCGCGAATCGCGCAAATTCGCCGCAAATTCGCCCATCACTATAAGTAAACCCTTTTGCTTCTAGCTTTATTTCTAACGATTATTCTGTAAAGCTGAAGTATCACAATTAATAAGTAGCAGTGGTTTCATGATTATCACAAGCTAAGTACAAATTATAAACAGAATCAGTATGATAAGGACAAAAATATAAGGAATCAACATTATTAATAGATAGAAATAGGAAGTTGACATGCTAGGGTAATTCTGTTAAAGTGATACTGTCACTAAAACACTTCTTTTAAAAATATGAATGTACATTAAAAGTTACATATAGGTCATGCTGATGGTTTTTTGCTGAGAGGTTTGTTTTTGTAAGTAATTTTTGGTTGAAGTTCCTAAACCTGACTGTTTTGCCAACTTGACTGTCCCTTCTCAGCCTTTCAGTTAGTTTCTAATGCTAACGGACTCCTGCTGCACAAATATGGCAGCCCCCTCATAGGGAGTCAGATAGGTAATGTAAAAGCATTGGGCAAATACTTTATGGCAAAATTATAAGAAGCATGCAAAGTCAATTTTATGGTAGATTTAAAAAAAGGTTCAATTTCTGGTGTCCGTATCTCTTTAAGTAGGAGAAAAAACAGCCTGCCAGAAAGTAGTTTCATCCTAAAGTGCAGGCACAAGTCACATGACTAGGGTGGCGGGGAAACTGACAATATGTTTGCTCATTTGAGAATTGGATTTCAGTGCAGAAGTCTGCTGGAGTAGCACTATTAACTGATGTGTTTTGAAAAAAAATGTTTTCCAGTGACAGTATCCCTTTAAGGTTGGGCGCTGTTAGGCAGAATGATGAAGTGTGTATTGGGTGATAAATTAAATAATTAGAAGCTGATGTGATTATAAGACAAGGAAATGCTGCAACTTTAAAAAGAACCAATCAAATGACAATAATCTTTATATGATAAAAATGTGGTTATTTATTAGAGAGCTCTCCTGTATTTGGAACTTGTTATCATAATACATCTTCCTTCTCTGATCAAACTGATTTCCAAGGACTGTGTGGGTGATTCCTAGCATCAACAGTATATTTTTAAGAGGATAACATGGGCAAAATCATCTCAAACAAAAGCAGAGAGTGACAGAGCCTAACAGTCAAAGGTATCCTGATAAAACATTTAAAACTGGCCCAGATTTTATTAAAGGAACAGTAACGTCAAAAAATAAAAGTGGTTTAAAGTAATGAAAATATTATGTAGTGTTGCCCTGCACTGGTAAAGCTGATCTGTTTGCTTCCGAAACACTAATATAGTTCATATAAACAAGCTGCTGTGGAGCTGCTGTGGAGCAATGGAAATTGACAAACGGCTATATGGCACAGGTTAACTAATGGATAATAGATAACACCATTAGACAGACAGAGTTTATCTGCTATCTGCTGTGTAATCTGAGCTTTTTCTCCTTTGAATGGCTGCCCCCATTGCTACACAACAGCTCATTTATATAAACAATAGTAGTGTTTCTGAGGCAAACACAGCAGTTTTACCAGTGCAGGGAAACACTGCATTATATTTTCATTACTTGAAAAAACTTTTATTTTTTGACGTTACTGTTCCTTTAAGCATGTAAGAACAACCCATCAAAAAAAAAGAAAAAAAAGAAATGAAGTTAGTGGAGATTAAAACAAGAATTCTTAGAGAAGTTAGACACATATTCTTAAACAACAGAAATGATTCAGAAAGAAATGTAAATAACGACTTAAAAAAAACAGTTTGTCAGAAAAGGAAAAAGCTAACAGAATCAGTGTATTCTTATAAACAGAAAAGAAGTGGCACTGGATTGGCTGCAATTTTCCTGGCTAAGCCAGTGAAATACTGGCTGATTCTGTTAGCTTTTTCCTTTTCTGACAAACTGTTTTTTTTAAGTCGTTATTTACATTTCTTTCTGAATCATTTCTGTTGTTTAAGAATATGTGTCTAACTTCTCTAAGAATTCTTGTTTTAATCTCCACTAACTTAATTTCTTCTTTTTTTTTTTGATGGGTTGCAACCCTAGTTAGGATCAAGTACAAGGTACAGTTTTATAATAATATAATCATCTGAAAAAAATAGAATTTTTTACATAAATGGACTTTATAACCTTCCAATAATTCAGAGCTTTCTGAATATCAGGTTTCTAGATAAGAGATCCCATACCAGTAATGCATGGGCAATATGGAGCTGGGGTAAATCATATCCAGGCTATGTAATTCAGTATTCTGTCTGGATTATGCATTTGGGACTTTTGATTGGAAATGGAAGTAACTGGGACTCCAGTGTAATAAATATTTTATCTGCAGTTGCAATAACGCCATTATTTGCAGTCCAACATGGCATATAATCATCAATTCCCTCTGTGCCTAGAAAATGGGGTGGAATGTCATTCCCTGAGGGGAGACTTTGTCATATATTGTAAGTCCTAACATGCTCAAGTGGTGAGAAAATTCACTTTTTCAGACTTGATAGAAAACCTTTGGAATTTTAGGGAATGTTTTCCCTGTCAGGCTCTGTCCCATTTAGTATAATTAGCCTGCAGTGTCTGTTTCCATTGGCGAGATCAACCCCAGGCCTGTGTTCTTTGCGCATTATCACTTCATTACCGTTTACTTGAGAAAGTCAGAAATTATTTTTAGGGGATTTTCTTCGGCGAGAGCAGTACTTGATAACTCTGGTTAGAATTTATTTTGACTGTAAAAAATGTTCACATAGTATTTAACAGCTTGTAAAACGTGAGCTGGAGCCAATTCATAGCGAAATAAAATGAAATTAATGCAGTTTAGTGGTGTAACAGACTACTTTATGCTGAAATAATTTTATGTTGCTGTTTAGGGATCAGGAGGGAGGCAAATAAAAAACAAGCTGCTGAATTAAAGATTTTTTAGCATGTAAGATGCCAAATGCAAAACTAGACATAGTGCTTTGTTGTTTCTAAAGACCAACAGCCGATCACAAAATCGTGCTCATTAGTGTTTATTTAAGTTGGACTTGCGGCAGGGGCAGTGCTTTGATCTGCGGAAGAAAATATTATTCATAAATCACCATGAATAAAGGATAAAGCCCAACTGCATGTCTTCATCATAGCAAAAAGAAATTAATGGGATCCGTTATCCAGAAAACCGTTATCCAGAAAGTTCTGAATTACAGGAAGGCCATCTCCCATAGACTCCATTTTATTCAAATAATACATTTTTAAAAACAATTTCCCTTTTCTCTGTAATAATAAAACATTACCTTGTGTTTGATCCCAACTAAGATATAATTAATCCTTATTTAAGGCAAAACAATCCTGTTGGGTTTAATGTTTAAATGATTTTTTTAGTAGACCTAAGGTATGGAGATCCAAATTACAGAAAGATCTGTTACCCAGAAAACCCCATGTCCCAAGAATTCTGGACAACACGTCCCATACCTGTACTGAACTTGTGAATAGTGATGGGTGAATCTGTGCTGTTTCACTTTGCCGAAAAATCTGCGAATTTACAGCAAAATTTAGGAAACGGCAAAAGAATTATCGAAACGTATTGAAGTCAATGGGCGTCAAAATAGTTTTGACGCAATCAACAATTTTTATACGAGCAACTATTTGGCCTAAATGCATTAAAGTCAATGGGCGTCCAAATAATTTTGACGTGCAACATTTTTTATGCGCACGCCAATTTTGACGCGCCATTTTTTTTGACACAGCTGATTTTTCGTCTTCATTAATTTGCTTGCTGCGAAATGCGGAAATTCGCCGCAAATTCGTGCCTGCCGAATTTATTTGCCCATCACTACTTGTGAACACTAGAAAAGAAACACACAAATATGAAAGCGCATATAGTGTAGTATGTCCATTCAATAAAAAAGACAGGTATGCCAAATGTGAATATACCAAACCGGTCACTTAGGGGGTTATTTATTAAAATTTTATCTCATACTTTATTAAAAAAAAAACAACCAAACTCCCATGCTCGATTTGACCTTGTTTATTAATAAAATAACCCAAATGAATTGGATTACATAAAAACTAGATAAAATCGTGCAAAAACCATAATCGCTCCAAATTTTTGGGCTTGTTTCCTGAATCTCTCAATTTCTTTGAGTTTTTGCAGAAAACACCAAAAAAGTCGGATTTTCGGGCCAAACCCAGCGCAGACCACGATAACTTCAAATTGAGATAGACGCCATTGACTTATACATGACCTTGACTGGTCTGAGATGGTGGATTTTCAGATTTGGGCTTTTTGCAACATTGGGGGTATAATAAATCTTAAAGGAATCTGAGGTTTTTTTCCATGAAAAATTTGAGTTTTTGCCTCAAAAAGTCCGACAAGATAAATTCAAGGTTTAGTAAATAATCACCTTAGCACATTCACCAGACACAATTGGAAGCAAACTCAACCACTGATCTGATGTGTAGACCTTCCAGATGTAACAAAAGATTCTAACTTCAAGAGTGTGTGTCTCACTCTTTTCGGCACATATAAAGTCAATAAGAGATGTTGGTCCAAATGCTTGAAGTGGCCACTTTTTATTACAAATGTCCAAGGAACCTTAATAAAGACAAAAGAGTTAATATAATATCCTAGACATGAGCCCAATGTAAAATGAATGATCCATGGCCCTCAAATGTCTGGGGAAAATTTTTACCCAAAAAAGTTAAAGTCAGGACTTTTGCAGGCAATCCCGCTTAAAAAAAGGAAAAGTCGCCAGCGTTTTTTCAACATTAATGCATTTTCGACAGACAGGATATGATGTAAGTGACATAAGATTGAGGAAGATCTAACTTCTTTTTAGCAGTTTGCCTGGTCTGAGGTGGCAAATTCAACTCTGGCGAAAGAGGCAATGTTCAATAAAATCCACATTTTAGTGAATTTCCAGAGCAGCGACCATTCGCCTGAGCGAAAAGTCGGCTGGCGATAGAGTGCGAACGAACACTAGCGTCGGTCTCTTTCGTAGCGAATTGTCGTCTGCATCTGTCATCTCCAATATCCCTGCGGATGTGATTTCTGGCAAAAAGTTGCTGTCGTTAGCCACTTCACCCTTTAGTAAATTTGACCCCATATCTTCTACTAGCACTCTAATGGCACATATTGGCAGCATTTAACCCATTTTGCTGATGACAGCATAATCCATGCCCTCTCCTTTCTGCCTTGAGAACATTATTTAAACTTATTAAAACATCTTTCATTCCCCTTCCCTTTACTGAAAATCTAGGGCCCTTCCTAATTTTTTTTTCAGTGGAAAAAGCCATTTTTGTGCTAACGTCAGTGTATTTGCTTCAACCACCTGTGTGACACAATTTGCAAAGTATGTCTGATCTTGTGTTTATTCTGTGTATTCGCTGTAAAGCTATTTTTGCATAATACTGCTGTCTGTTCCCAGGAAACTGAATATAGACCACAGACTTAACAATTTACATTAAACCCCAGAGGGAAGTGCAACCTACTCAGTAAGGACAGAGTGATTTACCCTTATATGCCCAGAAACGTCAATCAAATTTGTGATAGATGAACAGCTATATGTTGTGAGGACCTGTTCTTATACCTTGCTGTGCACGGTCCGATGTTGCGACTGGGGTGTAGGGGCCCCTGAAGCTTCACTTCAAATGGACCACAGAGCCCCCAGTCTGATGCTGTTGCCAAGCCTGTTGTTTCTAATTAGATATTGATAAAGCAATTCCATTTTGAAATGTGCTAAACTGTAGCATTTTAAAATAGACCCTTTCATGTAGAGGTAGAATGTAGAGGTATTGGTATGCAGGCACAATTTTGCACGCCTCAATGCTCCACAGGGCCGACCCTTGTTGTCTCTTTAAATAAAGAATGAATTGAATGTTAAAGAATATAAGACAGTCATTATACTTACAAATATATTATTTGACCAAAGAATAAACACGCAGTCCTGCAGCCAGGTGTTTTCACCTCAAGCTACGGGTTTGGGGCACGGCACCCAGGCCACACGCCGGACTTGGTGAGTGCGCTAAAAGATGGCATCATAGACAAACTTTTGCTTATTTTGAGTAGCGGTGTCGGACCTGGGGTTTTTACACCCAGGTCACTTCTTCCATCGGGTGAGCTGCAGTTCAATATTCAACTTTGCAGCCATTTATATAGCTCAGACATATACAGTTTTGTGCTTGTCATTTTCATGAGACTTGGGGATTAGAGTCTGCAGAATTTTTGCTAATATATTATTTGGTCATATAACTGACATGCCTATAGGTAATGTACTTAGATTGGAAGCTCTGCAGGGCAGGGAACTCCTTCCTCGTGTATCAAGAGGGGGAGGGGTTTTGCACCAAAAGGGTTTCCTTCTCCTTTAAGAAAAAAACCCATACCCCCCACCCCACAGAGACCCCCTCCCTCCTCCCCCCAGCCTAACTGCCCCCGGGAAATGCCCCATACTTTATACTTACCCCATGGCGCAGATTCTGGCATTGGAGTTCCACGCAGCCATCTTCCGGGTCTTCGGCAAGCTGAGGGGGAGATCGTCATGTTGGCACATGTCGCAGTTGGAGCAATTTGCCGGTATGCAACAACTGCGCATGCGCCGAAACTCACGTAAATTGTTGAAGGGCCGGAAGACACGAAGACCCGGAAGATGGCTGCGTGGAACTCCGATACCAGAATCTGTGCCGAGGGGTAAGTATAAAGTATGGGGCATTTCCCAGGCAGTTAGGCTGGGAGGAGGAGGGAGGGGGTCTCTGTGGGGTGGGGGGTATGGGTTTTTTTCTTAAAGGGTTGACTTCTCCTTTAAAACTGAGAACAGGATCACGCATCTATGTTTATAGCATGCTCCTGAAGTGCACACGTGTGCACAAGTGTAAACATGTCCTGCCACAAGTGGCCTAAAACACTTATGTCTAACTGTGTTCTGATATGGGATCACGCCACTCTGTTGTGATAATTGCACCTGTGCAAACATAAGAGAACCTTACAATTCTATCATAACACTGTCTATGCATGTTTTTGCCCCATGCTGTTACATTTCGGCCCTGATCTGCTATGTTCCTCTACGAGGGCTGCCATATTTGTGCAGCAGTAGTCCATTAGCGTTAGAAATTTTAACTGACCGGTTGAGAAGTGACAGTCTGGTTGGCAAAAGAGTCAGGTTTACTTTAAATAACAATTACTTACAAAAGCAGTCCTATAAGTGAAAAACCATCCACCTGACCTATAGGCAAATTTTAATGTACAGGTACAATAATATTTTGAAGAGAGAGTTTTTTAGAACACAAATTAGGACCTAGGGCCTCTTAGTGCTATAGGTGTTGTTCTTGCATCTGCTGAACTAAAGTAAGTGCTGTGCAGGTAGACTACCAGTAGTCTACCACTCCTTTATCTCTATTCCCTCTACTACATGCACATTTACTATAGACTGTGATGACAATACAGCAGACTAAAAACAGCAGATTTAATAATGCATGCTCCATTTTACTGTTGAGACCTGCCAAACACCTTTATTATTTACAGCAGGGGGCTCTTAATCTCATAAATTTGCTTTGCCTGAGGCAGAACTAATAAAAGTTTACTTTACGAAATGTGAGGCTAAAAAGAGACTTTAGAATCAAGTGATGGTTAATGTAGTACATTTAGAAGTAGCTGTAACTGACATTGTGCATTATTTAACCAGTCATTTAAATACATGAAGAAACGAAATTTTAAATTCATAGGTTTATTTCTAAACTAGCATTTGGGCTGGATTTCAGTTTCATTTAATACATATTAAAAGGTCACTGTGGATTTATATCTGTGAAAATTATTCGTAAGCAAACTCCCAGTATACAGTTTTTCCTAATTGTATGACGGAATAACATTCCAGTTGCACCCTGTTCCACTCCAGCACAGCACTGTAGGATGTGGTCCAGAAACTTTAGTGTACCTGTCTAACTGAACATCCTGACCATTACTTGGAATCAAAATAGAGAAGCATGTTCACTAGTACAGTGAGTTAACCTTTCAACTCTCATCATCTTTGATTGGCAACCGATTTATTATACAGTTGTGGCACCTGTTATCCAGAATGCACAGGACCTGGAGTTTTCTATAATTTGGATCTCCATACTTTGTCTGCTAAAAAACAATTTAAACATTAAATAAACCCAATAGGATTATTTTGCCTCCAATAAGGAGTGATTATATCTTAGTTGGGTTCAAATACAAGGTAATGTTTTATTATTACAGAGAAAAAGCAAATAGGTTTTTACATTTTGAATAATATGATTAAAATGGAATCTAAGGGAGATGATCTTCCCTTCACTAGGAACTTTCTGGATAATGGGTTTCTGGATAATGGATCCTATACCTGTACCAGAGGTTCACATGAAAATGGGACAGCTCAAGGGTAAGATTTGGGGTAACTTCTCTTTTTAAAATCACACACACATATATATATATATATATATATATATATATATATACTTGGAATTATCTCTTTGTGCAATTTATACTGTATCTGAAAACTTTTTATAAGGTTGTCGGGTGTCTGAGACTGGAGGCCTCATTTACAAATTCCCTGTACAAATCAGATGCCAGGATTCAGAATGCATTTCTATGGGTACCCTGTACTTGTTGCCTGCCACAGGCAAGCAGGCCTGGACTGGGAATAAAAATAGGTCCTGCCATTCCAAGTACAAAGAGGCCCAAACAGCCCCCTCCCAGCCCACTATATGGTAACTTTCTATGGAACCATACAGCAGCCCCTCTGGCATTTGCCAGAACCCACAGATTGCCAGTCCAGGCCTGCAGGCAAGCAGTAAATTCTGGGTTCTCCTGAATCCAGTGCACTCCCTAACTTGTACATCAAAGAGACACACAAGTAAAGGGGTGTCTAAGTGAGTGCCTACATGCCAAACAATGACTGCCACTTAGAAATACAGCATGGCCAAGCATGGGCAGTACAGTATAGATAGGAATATACAGCTCCTTGTGATCTATTTTGGGAGAGCATGAAATCTTGGGGCAGGGTGCAAAACAGGTGATTTGCCTCTGTTTTTTGTTTGCACCGTATACTATGAGATTTAACCAAAGTACATGTAGGTTTTCATTAATCTAGTGGTCTCCTACTACATACAGATTCTTTATTGCGTTGAATAAAATTATAGTAGACACAGGACTTACTGCGTGTGAATCCTATTTATTTATCCATATTTATTTTTTGGAGGGGGAGCCCTCCCTTTGTCTTGACATTGCCCATGAGCTTGACTGAGGAAGTAGCAATCTTTGCCCCACTATCCCTAGAAAACGCAGACACTATCATCAATCACAGTTGTAATTACAACACAAAATTAGAAAGATTTCTGGGTTTTCCAATAGCTTTTAGGCAAGGCATAAAACAAGAAAGTTGGACATCTGATATGTTAACAAAAATATATACAGGTATGGGATCTGTTATCCGGAAACCTGTCATCCAAATTACGGAAAAGGCCATCTCTCATAGACTCCATTTTAATCAAATAAGTCAAAAAGTTATTTGCTTTTTCTCTGTAGTAATAATAAAACAGTACCTTGTATTTAAGCCTAACTAAGATTAAAATAATCATTATCTAAGGAAAAACAATCCTGTAAAATGTACTTATTGTTTAAATTACTTTTTAGTAGACAAGCATTGAGATCCAAATTACAGAAAGACCCCCTATTCCCTTATCCAGAGCATTCTGGATGAAAGGTCCCAAACCTGTATATAAGCTATATAAATAGTGTGGAGATGGATAGAAAGTAGACATTCATCGGTTCTTTATAACTCCACATTCACCACTTGGAAGTAGCAAGTCGATATCCATGCAGCTGCCTTTGTTGTCTAAGGGAAGTCTAAATTAAGAAAAAAACAATTACCCTATTTTATTCATAATAACTGTCACAAGCTGCCACAGTTGAAAAAGAAACAGTTAAACAATGAGATTATTTGTATTTATCCTCAGGAAATGCCTACTTCACATATTGTTTTTATTGTTGGAAGGATTCTTTTTAAGTTTGAAGTACTCCATATAAACAGGGTGATTGGTGAACATCAAGATCACAGATAACATTTATCCATAATAACACTGATTTGTAGAAAAATGTATCTCAGAGGCAAATAAGCTCTTTCTGGCAAATATCTACTCCATAAGGAATTCATTACAACTCTGTATCAGCTCTCATGTGTTCTCTCACAGAGCAGGAAAACATTTTACTCCTGCACATTACAGCTCCCTGGTGACTGAGGTACTTACCTGGACGGACATATCCTGATTAAACTTAATTAATAACAAATTGCCCGCTTCCCTTTCAAAGTGTTGCATAAGGAAGAAAGCCTATTAAAGGTTCAGCTATTTGTTGACAAATTGCCTTTACTTGACATTTCTAAGCACTTCCACAGAGTTGTTTTCTTGGTGACACCCATTTATTGAAGGAAGGATTCATGACTATTCAGAGATACAGAGTCACGAACAACACATTTATACACAATTAATATGTTCATGTATTCTGAAAGATGAGCCCAGACTATTATAGAGCTAGGTTTTTCTCTTGGCACTAGGCTATTGGGATTGCAGGCTTTTTTTTAGGTACTCCCCAGTTGTAAAACGTTTCCAGTGATCCTATGATACTTGTCCAGTCATCCCACATACCATTACTAGTTGTAGACTGTAGTGGAATTTTTGGGGAAAAAACGTTTCTATTACAAATTTCAACTTTGTAAAGCTCATGGAAATCAATTGCCTGACATCTTTATGCTAATGGCACATGCAGAGATTTGTCACCCGTGTTTGAATCTGCGCTACCACGGGCAGCAAATCTCTCTGAAGTGCTTTTCCACTAGTGATTTATTATATTGCCAGTGGGAAAACCCCAAGATGCTTCGGAAACTTGTACAACTTCAGAAAATGAAGCACCACAGGAGTGTCTGAACCTCCTTATGCTGTACTCTTTTCCTTGCATTGTGTTTTCAATGCGGCACAAGGAGCAGATTTCAATTTACCTTGGGGAGCAAGTGCTTGCTATGGGTGTACTAAGCAGCACACTTGTGCACCCCAAAGTGCTCTAGCGCATGCACACCATATATGCACCCACTGTCTTCTTATCCTTCTTTAAAAGGTGTCCTTTGGCACCAAACATAGAAGCAGTTTAAATCATAGACAACTTTCCTAATAAGGAGCAAAATATCTCTGCTATGGCTTGCAAACCATTCTACTGTTTATGGTTACACTGCCCTTCTTAGATACAATACAAATACACTCTAAACTCTGTGGGCCAGATTCAATTCAATGAGAAAAAAGTTCATCACATGAAAACTCATTGACAAGATTCAATTTGAGATGCAATTTAGTTCAAAACAATGTATCTCATGATAACATGATATAGACAACCGAACCTGGTAAGGGTGAGATGGGCTAAAAGGAGCCAAAAAGCCCTTCACATGCATTTACATGCAAAGTGAAGCCTTCTGAAACATGAAAACTCTATTCAAGTCTAGGAGGGAAAATGTAACTGAATTTGAAGAAAAGTTTTTCCTCCTCAAATTGAATCTTGTTCATGAGTTTTCACGTAATACACCACAAGATAACGATTTCTCACTGAATTAAATATGGCCCTATATGATATATAAACTAAAAAACAGACACACAATAATTACAAAGTGTGGCTTGGGCACTCTCTGTGTTCTCCCTGTATCTGCATTGGTTTTGCTGAGTACACTGCTTTCCTCCCATACTAGAAAAATACAGACTGATAAAACTGATAAAGGACTTGTAGTAGGAATGAACCAGGTTTCTTGAATAAACAGGTAGACTCGCTGCATCACACGGGAGATCCAGGTGCCCATGCCCCATACCTTCAGCTTGAGGAGAAACATTGAACAATTCTTGCATACGTGAATGGCACATACAGGACCATAGTCAATAATGCTGTCCATTATTTTATTAAAAGGTTCCTACGCCCTTTAACATAGTGCAAATTAAGGCTTAGGTGTTAAGGGTGCTGGAACCTTTTGATAAAAGAATGGACAGCATTTTGTGACTAATAAAACTGACCGTAGTGTGTGAATGTGATAGGGACCTTAGATTGTAAGCTCCTCTGGGACAGGGACTAAAGTTGCCACCTGGCCGGTATTTTACCAGCCTGGCCAGTAAAAATTATGGTTGATCCCAATGTTATTAATAGGGAAAAAAGATAAATATATAGGAAGGCCGGTATTTTTTTCCAGAAAAGGTGGCAACCCTAGCAGGGACTGGTGTGAATGATGTATAATATCAGTAAAGCAATGTGTAAATGGGTCAGTGCTACATAAATCACAGATAATAAATATCTCAGCACTACAGCCCCTCACAAATGAAGGTGGGGCAGTGGATGGAAGCAAAGTTATACAGTAGATTATTTGCTCAGTAGAGTTCTTTAAAACCACATGCAACGAAGTTCCCAGGTTCACACCAGGTACTGTATATACTAGTGATAGGAATCTATATTGTTCCATTTTAGGGCATTCACATAACCTCTCTTGAATGTCCCGTGAGAAAAAAAACATATGTGAAAATGGTCGTATGGCTACATTAGTTGTTCAATATTTATTTGCCCTTCTTTTTAAATACAATTAGCAGCAATACAATCCTAAACCCAAAGCAAACTTTTCACAGCTTAGTCATGCACTCTATTCGACATATTGCTAAACTTGTCTATAAGCTCCCAGGGGTAACATGAGCTAGTTCTCCCATGTTTTCACCATTCTGGCTTTTCCAGTGAGTAGTGACAACATTTGGGGAATCCTATATGTTTATTTTTAAATGTTTTTTTGTTTATGGTCATATATGTATAAGCAAATGTACTGTCAACAAAATTATAAAAAGCTCCTTATAAAGTGTACAATTTTGTCCCAAGACATTTGTTTTTGGATAAGTAGTAAAAAGAAACGGATGATTGTAATGAATGTGTCCTGTTCTGTTAGTTCATAGGGTTGGAATATGATTCAGTGGCATAAGATCTGTAGTGACTAAGAACATACTGAAATAGGAGCTCTAATACAGAAACCTCTGGGAATCGATTAAACAAAGCTGCTTTTACATGTTGAAAGAAATGTCATTCTGAAAAACTTTCCTATATACATTCATTAAAACGTATGTTTGCCAAAAGCCATATTCCTTGACCTCATGTAAAACAAGTGTGTATACTGCCCTTTTAAAAAAAGAGATTTGTTGACTACAACGGCTCTGGGTTGATACATTGTTTTTAGATTTTTCTCTACTGCCACAAATATTTGTCTTCATATAACATGTATTGCTCCGTCAAGTCCATTACACTCTTAGATAAACACTTTGTAGAAATGCAAACTAGATTTTCTGTACAGAAAAAAGTAAATCATGTTTCCCTTGGCCAAAGCTCCCTTATGGCTACATTACAAGAACCCCAGAGACGCAGTTACATGAATGAAAGAAGTCAGTGTTATCCAAACATATACATACAGTGTCCTGTCATTATAAAAATGCTGCAGACTGCCCATTATACATGAAGAATGGCATTTTGCATCCCACGCATACTGAGATATTATCTCATTCTCCTAAATACAAGAGGAATTATTCAGACCCTTCTTCTAACAATGTTGCTTCATCTGGGCTACATCTGTCTTTCCAGAAGGATTCCGTCACTGTAAATAACATATCAGGAGATTTTCCTCTACTTTTAAAAATGGCCTTTATTTAATAGGGATACTGACCCAAACCTGTTAGTATTAGGAAGGTGCTGGTATAAACTAATTATTATTACCCTTTTCATATACAGTTGCTTAACTAGATGTTACTGGATGCCACAGCAAATTCAAGTTGGGCCTGAAAACATTGCTAAGTTAACCAGTTCTACCCAGATATATTGAAGTTGCCCATTAATTAGGGCCTCACTGGGTCCTTTGCACTCCTGGGCCCCTGCTCTGCTTTGTAGTTATGCCCCTGTACATATATATCACCAACATGTTATGTAGCACTTTACCTATATTGTTTCATCACTTACATCAGTCCCTGTGCCCCTGAAGCTTACAGTCTACAGACCAGATGTATAGAGACACCTGTAAACCCCATTGTAGCTTGGACCATGGGTTTTCAAATTCGTTTTTAGTACAGGTGTGGGACCAGTTATCCACAATGCTCAGGACATGTGGCTTTCCAGATAATATATATTTACATAATTTGGATCTTCGTACCTTAAGTCTACTAGAAAACCATGCATGTATGTATATTTTTATTTGTATAGGGCTCCTTGAGGGCAAAGCACTGTACAGCAAAACAATACAAACAAGGGGTCATTGAAATAAAAAGTAACAATAAGTGCATTATTAATAATACAATACAGGTTAAGTGCTCAGTGTCAAGGAAACAAAAGGATGGAGGACCCTACCCCGTAGGGCTTACAGTCTAAATGGGAGGGTAACATACAGACTCAATTCTGAGGGGTATTAAGGTGCTGTAGGTTACAGTTTGTTACACTGTTATATAAGTGCTAGTTCTCAGTTCCGGTGTTATCCAGGTGCTCCCAGAGGTAGTCTTTGAGTTTTATTTTAAAAACACTGAAGGAGGATTCTCTCCAGAGAGTTTCAGTAATGGCATTCCAAATATAAGGATACTGCAAGAGAGAAGGGTTTGATAAGGGTAACAGCAGTAGTAGTGGGGGGTACAACCAGGGCCGCCATCAGGGGGTCACTGGGGGGACAGTCCTCCCGGGCCCGGTGGATTTCCCCGCTTCCAGGGGGCCCGGCCGCGACCTGACTCTGCCCTGCATTTTTCCCCACAGAGCTGCGTCCCGTGCGTACGCGTGACGTCAGTACGCACGGGCGCAACTCTATTTAAGCCGTCGCCGCCTGCCGCCTGCAGTCAGAAGATTGAGGACGTCGCTGGAGGAGGACGTGCTTCCTGGAGACAGCGAACGGACGGTGAAGACGACGAAGAAGACCCTCCTGGAGGAAGAAGAAGACGCCAGCACAAGCAGGTAAGTCCCCTGAGCCACCAATGTAGCCCCTGAGCCACCAATGTAGCCCCTGAGCCACCAATGTAGCCCCTGAGCCACCAATGTAGCCCCTGAACTGCAGGGCCCCTGAGCCCCATACTGCAGGGCCCCTGGGCCCCATACTGCAGGGCCCCTGAGCCCCATACTGCAGGGCCCCTGGGCCCCATACTGCAGGGCCCCTGGGCCCCATACTGCAGGGCCCCTGGGCCCCATACTGCAGGGCCCCTGGGCCCCATACTGCAGGGCCCCTGGGCCCCATACTGCAGGGCCCCTGGGCCCCATACTGCAGGGCCCCATAGCCCCATACTGCAGGGCCCCATAGCCCCATACTGCAGGGCCCCATAGCCCCATACTGCAGGGCCCCATAGCCCCATACTGCAGGGCCCCATAGCCCCATACTGCTGGGCCCCATAGCCCCATACTGCTGGGCCCCATACTGCAGGGCCCTTGAGCCCCATACTGCAGGGCCCCTGGGCCTCATACTGCTGGGCCCCATACTGCAGGGCCCCTGGGCCCCATACTGCAGGGCCCCTGGGCCCCATACTGCAGGGCCCCTGGGCCCCATACTGCAGGGCCCCTGGGCCCCATACTGCAGGGCCCCTGGGCCCCATACTGCAGGGCCCCAGAGCCCCATACTGCAGGGCCCCTGAGCCCCATACTGCAGGGCTACCATACGGTTTGTGAATATGACCTTTGTGGTGAGGGGGCGTGGTTAAGGTGAGGGCGAGGTTAGGGGCATGGTTAGGGAGGTGTCGTGAGGGGGGCCCCGAAAATTTTGTTGTGCGGGGCCCCGTGATTTCTGATGGCGGCCCTGGGTACAACCAAGCGGTTGCTCTGAGAGGAGCAGAGTTTTCAGCCAGGAACATGTAGAGAAACAAGAGATGAGATGTAGTTAGGTTGCAGAGGAGTGAAGGGCTTTGAAGATAATGAGGATATTCTTTGTTTTATAGGAAGTCATGATAAGGACTTCAGCAGCAGAGGGGCCTGTACCCTTTTGGATGAGAGGAGAATAATTCTGGCAGCAGTGTTTAATACAGACTGTAGAGGGGAGAGATGGGAGTTAGGGAGGCCAGTTAGTAGAAGGTTACAGTAATCTAGTCGGGATAGGATGAGAGCATGCATGAGCGTCTTGGACGTATCAGTTGAAAGGAAGGGATGGATTTGGCAATATTGCGTAAGAAAAAGTGACAGGTTTTGACAGTGGTGTTAATGTGATGAGAGAAGGAGAGAGAGGAGTCAAAGATTACCCCCAGACAGCGTGCTGAGTCGACAGGATTAATGAGCCTGCCATCAATAGAGATAGTAAAAAGGGGAGTAGGACCAGGCTTAGGTGGAGAGATGATTAGTTCAGTTTTTGTTAGGTTGAGTTTGAATTGTCGCTGGTTCATCCAATTTGAGATAGTTAGGATGCAGTTAGAGATTTGAGCCTCTGTTTCAGCTGTTAATGAAGGGGTGGATAAATATATTTGGGTATCATCAGCATACAGATGATAATTAAAGCCAAATGATTGGATGAGATCTCCCAAAAACAGCGGACCAGGTACAGAGCCTTGCGGCACCCCCACATTAAGTGGAACTGGAGATGAGGTTTTGTTGACATAGGAGACAATGAATGATCGGTTAGAAATATTAGCTATTTTATGTAAACATAAAATATATGCAATAGGCTGGTTTTGCTTCCAATAAGGATTAATTATATCTTAGTTTGGATCATATACAAGGTACTGTTTTATTACTACAGAGAAGATAATGGATCATATACCTGTATAATGTACATATATCCTAGGTGAAAATATAAATACACTGTTGCACAGAAAGTATCTTTAAAAGATAAGCAGTCAAACACCAGTGCATACAGGCTTATGGGTCCCATCTTCCTGCTATTGTCTTGGAGTTAACTCGAACAGTGCTATCAGATTAATGATTTTCCCATGGCAGGGTTACCCAAACAATATGCAACATAATCAGGGCCAGAAGCTTTTCTGAATGCAGCTAGTAGCAGCTTCTTTTGTTGAGGGGATGCTGGGAGAAGTAATGGGTCATCTAGGAAAGCAGGACAGTGCGCAAAGTGCCATTTTTGGATGGAAATCGCCATGTTTTTTACCCACAATGCAAGATGCTAGCCAGATTTCAGTGTACAGAAAGTGCAACCACATTGCGAGTTGCACCTGAGTCTAAATGAACGCAATTGCACGCGTGGGTTTGCTAATAGTTTGCTAGTTGCGGTGTTACAACAGCACTGGCATGTGATTCTTTTGACGCAAGTATGCTGCGGCTACTGACACAACCCACTATAGGAACTTTTTGCACTTGATTCAGTGTAAGTGGTTAGACGGACCTACAACTATATGGAAATCTAAGGAGTTATCCAGAAACCGGTTATCCAGAAAGCTCAGAATTACAGAAGGACTGTCTCCCATAGACTCCATTTTATCCAGATAATCCAAATTTTTAAAAACAATTTCCCTTTTCTCTGTAATAATGAAACAGTACCTTGTACTTGACCCAAAATAAGATATAATTAATCCTTATTAGAAGCAAAACCAACCTATTTGGTTTATTTAATGTTTACATGTAGACTTAAGGAATGAAGATCCAAATTACAGAAAGATCCGTTATCCGGAAACCCCCAGGTCCCGAGTATTCTGGATAACATGTCCCATACCTGTATCTGCTGTCAATAAGCACCAATAAGCATTCGTAAATGACCCATATCTTTTTAAACCAAAGTGGGACACAGGATAAATATTCCTGTTTCATCTGTGTTAAGAAAAAAATGCCTGAAATGCAGTATAAATGTTTTTTATTCGATATGTATGCAGTACCTGTATGCAGGCAACCTATAACTGTTTTGTTCTATTATTATTTCTGCATACTTACAGTTCCATTGATTTAGAGCCCACTGTGAATTCCTGAAACTTGTTTCCCATAAAACTAATTATCAAACTTAATAAACACCAGACACTGCAGTTTATCATCATCATCATTTATTTATATAGCGCCTACATGTTACGCAGTGCTTTACATTAGATAACTAACAGGGAGCAAATAGTAAATGACAAACAAGGGTTTCCAGTGTACAATAGGATTAGAGGGCCCCACTTGCAAGAGTTTACAAACTAAAGGGTTAGGGTACAATTGAGATATAGGGATTTTAGAAACAGTTTGTGTACAATAATCACTGTATCTGCTGTTAAAATAGAGTGCCAATTTTTTTGGTGGGGTCATTTTTGAAACAAAAGGACAAAATATATTAAGTAGAGATATTTCAGTGTGTTTGCCATTTGAAAAATTCTACTTTAGCTGATATTTCTGCTGAAGCTGCTCGCTGTTAAAGGGGTGGTTCACTTTTAATTTAACTTTTAGCATGTTATAGAATGGCCAACTGTAAGCAACTTTTCACTTGGTCTTCAATATTTGAGTCTATGGGAGATGGACTTCTAATGTGTTTCCGGATAACGGATCCCATACCTGTATTGTATAAACTATCATTTAGAGTTGCCATTTGCAGTGGCAACAAAACAATTTAAAGATTTATAGCATGACCTAAATGATCACCAAAAAATTTCCATTTTGGTTGACATAAAATTGGATCTGGGTCCCCTAAGAAGTCCTTTAGGGCTCTTACGGACGAGCGGTTGAAACTGCGCTCCCCTGCGTTGCGTTTTTCTGCGTTCAGCCGCAGGGGAGCGCAGGAATAGAAGCATTAAGTTCTTTTCAATGGGGCTGTACTCACACAGGCACGTGTAGGCGCCGAACACAGGTTGAGACGCAACATGCTGCATTTTTCCTGCGTTCGGCGCCTACACAGCCCCATTGAAAAGAACTTAATGCGTCTATTCCTGCGCTCCCCTGCGGCTGAACGCAGAAAAACAGAACGCATGGGAGCACAGCTTCAAACGCTCGTCAGTAAGAGCCCTTAAGAATAAGAAGTTTAAGGACCCTGCAAAGAGCTAATTATAAAGTACCTGGTATAAGGGCTTCTCTAACTGCCCATGAGATCTCTGCCTGATGGGCTCCATATACAGGCAAATGAGTTGCTGACTCTGTCTCAGCTTAAGGGGTTGTTGCAGAGGATGATATTCTGATACAATTTGCAAATGGTTTTCTTTCTTATTATTCCCAAAATTATTCCCACTGGCCCCCCTTCCTGCCTCCCCCCTGCAAAGTCTTACCCCTGAATTCTGTCCCCTCTAGAAATAGTGACCGCACATGTAGAGTGAGCGCAGCGGAGCTCACGGGTGCCATCTTTTTCTCTTTTTAATTCAGCAGCTCTCCAGTTTGCAGTTTCAGCAATCTGGTCACTGGGTCCAAATTCCACTAGCAACCATGCATTGATTTGAATAAGAGACTGGAATATAAATAGGAGAGGCCCTGAATAGGGATGGGAGAATTTTTTTACGCCCATAGACTTGTATGCGTCAAAAAAAAAACCTGCGTCAAAATTTTTTTGCCGCGTGACAACATATTATAGACGCCCATAGACTTAAATGGGCGTCGGCGACGGCAAATTTTTGGCGATACGAAACAGGTCAAATTCTCCCATCCCTAGCCCTGAATAGAAAGCTGAGTAACAAAAAGTGGAAATAAAAATCAATTCTGTTTTTAGATGGGATCCCCATTTAAAAACTGGAAAGAGAAGAATGCAAATAATTAGAAAGTTATGAAAAATAAATAATTGAAACGTTGCTTAGAATTGGCCATTCTATAACATACCAAAAGTTAGGTGAACCACCCACTTTCTGATTCATGCGCTGTTATTTAATATTTGTCATTAGGATACTGCAGAGCCTTGCCTTCAAGAGTGAGTTAATGACTATAATTAATGACTGTGTTAAGATAGGCTTGGTTTGCTAATTGATAGCTCTGTCATCATATACCTTCAGCACTCCAGCAGTTCCTTGCCCTCTTTCCTGTCCAGCGAGAGAGGAAATGCAAGGCGTCGGGCTGCTTGGAATAGAACCAAGGATTGCTCCATGGCCCTTCCTGTAAAGCTGCCCTGTCAGATCCTACTATTCAAAGACAGATAGCACAGTGAACTCTATAATCAGGCGCAGGCAATCAGTCAGCCTTTCAAAGCGTCTGGTAGATATTAGTAGGTAGGTGTGGTAAGAAAAGAATTAGCTAAGGGACACGTGGAAACTAACAAGGGAACCCAAACCACAGTCAATTAATTACTAACAAGACAGAAGGCTGAGGGTGGAGTGTGTGGATGAGATCCAAAGAGGAAACACATACTTTATACGTCGTTTATATGTTCCTATGCCAACAATCATTTAGCTTTCTTTGGCAGAACAGAAGTAAGGCATTATAGTAAAGAAACACTACTACTTGGAAACATTAATAGCAAGGATATACAATGATCTAAAGATTTGTATTCAAGGCTTGTCCCCCCTGCCTGAGGGGGCCCATTTGGGGTTAAATTATCAACCTTTATTGGAAATGTCCAGTTCTTCAGCTCTATTAATCAACCAGGAGCATTTGAGCATATGTAGGAAAACCACCATTCAAAGGAAAACTACCATTCAAAGTAGGATGTCGTTTTTTTGCCTGGCATGGATTTGTGGCAAATTTGCCGCGACAAAAAATCACCAAGACAACAATGTCGCAGAGACAAAAAAAAGTTGCCATAAGAAAAAACGGCCATTGACTTTTATGCATTTGGACAAAAAAGTCGCCATAAAGAAAAATGTCCATTGACTTTAATGCATTTTGATAAATAAAAGTCGCAGAAACAAAAAAAAAATTGGCACAAGAAAAAACTCCCATTGACTTTAATGCATTCGGAGAGAGTAAAATTGTTGCATGTGTAAAATATTGTTGGGCGCAAAAAACATTTTGAAGTCTATTGATTTCAAATCGTTTCACAGATTTTTTACCATTCTGCAAATTTTTTCGCAGTCTTGCAAATTTTTAGGTGAAGCAAAATGGAAAAAATTGCCTCACCACTAGTGGGATGCTATTGTCATTTACGTTTTTGCCAGGGTGTATAGACAGCTCTGATTCCTTTTTTCTCTGTAATAATAAAACAGTACCTTGTACTTGATCCATACTAAGACTTAATGAATCCTTGAAAGCAAAACCAGCCTATTGGTGATGGTTACATGATTTTCAAGTAGACATAAAGTATGAAGATCAGAATTATAGAAAGATCCGCTATCCGGAAAACCCCAGATCCAGAGTATTCCATGTAACAGGTTACATACCTGTGTATATATATCATATGAAATTTTGTTTAAGGAAATGTCTATTTCTTCAGCTCTATCAATCACTCAGGAGCATATGTAGGAAAGCCATGGGTGCCTTGGATATCAGCCACATAAAACAGACAGGAGTAATAAAACCCAAGAATGTGTTACATTTCTCCATTTAGTAATAAGAATGTCTTTCCATTTCCAAGCTTCCCAGATAACTTCAAAACATGCCACAAAGCAGGCAATTCTTTGACTGATAAATACATTCCTACACTATGGATTAAAAAGAGATTCCCTACTGTAAATAGAGTAATCTGTCAAATTTTCTATTGAGCAAACACAAAAATTCCCTTGAGACTCTTTGATAAGTCTGGTGTTTTGTCTGCAGGTGGAGTTTTATAGTGTTGTGTGTAGCCCGGCTATGGACTAATCAATCATTGGCTGAGCAAACAGTGAAATGAAGTGACATGCAACAGCAGTGCAACATGATGTGCCACTGTATATCTGCTGCATGTGAAAACTCAACCACTGGATCCCGGAAACGACGTGGCAGTGGGAAAATTCTTGTATGAATGTGGCCACGTTGTGATTTCATGAGACATGTCATCGGACTTAATACATCTTTCAGTAAAGTCACATACAGCATGAGACAAACAATGGAGACATTTTATGAAAGGCATAAATAGCTTGCTAGGATTTTGAAAGTGCTTTGGGCAGTGTGTATTTTCCCAGCAGATACAGAGGCACACGGACTGTGAGTGCTTTGATAGCCCACCCAGTATGCCATTGTACTCCACAAGACCTGATTTCCTAGGGTGGGCACTTCTTTTCCTTAGTATGCATATATTTTCTATGGTACAGGAACTCAAATATCCATTCTGCACAACTTGGCAGCCATGGAAGTCTGATTGCTTGCTGTGAGCAACAGTTGAATGTTTGACAGACCAGTGTCACACAATACATTTTCTCAGCAGGCGATCCACTGCCTTTTGTCCTTTCTTTACAGTGCACTTACAGGCATGGCACCCTCCTGTCATTGCATGCATGTGGTAGATTTGGGCATGAAAATGAGCACAAGGACCTTGGCTTCCCCATTGAATACGGAACTGCCTATGTTCAGCAGCATTGTATTTATGAGAGACAGGTGGGGGTAAGCATGTAGTCATCCTCTCTCAAACCTCCTACCTGCCCCTCTAACTTAAGTGTTATTTAAATATGTATATTAAGGAGCCAGAGCAGTTCTATAAGGACAAAGCTGCATTGTGCTTTCTGGTGGTGTGCTTTGCACTTCACATTATATTTTTAATCTGACTGTGGAAAGATAAGCCATTGCACCAGTACGGCTGCTTGCAGTGCTTCCTATTGCAGAACGTACTGAGCAGCAAGGAGGGCACTGAGCATGTATCCCTTTTGCCTGATATTTCATAGTTCTGTCCCTTCTGCATCTGGAGGCTGTGTGCCCTAGCCTTGCACTAGTGAGCAGTCTGCATAGATTGCAGCCAGTTGCAGGGCTAGAATTAGGGGTAGGTAGAAGAGGCACCTGCCTAAGGCGCAACAATGGGGGGAGGGCAGGGTCCGACACCGGGAGAAAACCTGGTGGTCCCCTGGCTCTTGTGGGCCCATATCCATGATTTGGAGGCTTCTTCCTACTGCAACCTCTCTTTCTTGGGCAAAAACATTGCGTGTGTGTGCACGTCCACACACGCGGCGCAGCAGGAGGGGGGCCCTGGGACAGCAGCCCCAGTGGGCCCCGGGTCCCCCAGTCTGACCCTGGGGGAGGGGCACTGTCGCTCCTCCAGCATAAGATGTCACAGTGCATGCACACACTGGGGGGTCGAGGTGGCCAGCCAGGTTGCCTAGGGCACCTGGTTGGCTTGGCCCACCTCTGGCCAGTTGGATATCTGGTATCAAGTACAAGGATTAGAGACGTCACTGTGCCATAGCTTCTAGGCCACCTAGTGTGGCCCTGTGTGATGTGTCCACAAGTAATTCATCACTCATCTGGTTTACAGAGGAGAGACAGGTGAAGCAAGCCATAGCAACATGCTTGCTCATATGGTGACTGAAGTATGTACATGATGTACAACATTGGCCTTTAGGGCCATGTCACAACGGGTATTTTCTCATATGCATATGCTGGCGGAAGGAGAAAACACTTATAGAATCCCTTCTGCACCGACATCCCTGTGCACTGGCATTGGCTTGTTAGTACACAGACAAGTGGATTTTGGCTCAACAATGCAATAGTATGCACTTTAGTGCCGATAATCAATGACATGCTTGCCAGTGCACAGTAATATCAGGGCAAAAGGAAGCAATCAGCGATTTTTCCCACTGCCTAGATATACCAGTGGAAAAAATGCCTGTGACATATTTTTAAAGACTGTATAATTATTTACAGATTTTTTTAAGTCTCTTGTTCCCATCCTGGCTCCCCACAAGAAAAAAAAAAGAATGGTTTAGCCATGTGTGCCTGATGCTTTTTTAATGCTCTGTAAAAAGGCATGTGATCTGTAATTGTAATTACATTATACAAATGAGCTGTTAACAATCATGAATATATGTGTTTGAGTTTCAGAAGCTTATCTGAACTTAATATTTTTGAGATAAGGCTGTCGATTGTAAGTCCATTTTCCAGTGTTTATCAGACTTCCTGCCACTAAACCTTCTACTGAACTCCACAGGTCTGAACGTAAATGTTTGATTAGCTTACACTTAAGTACAGTAGATAGCTAGATTATATATATTGCTTTGTTAGCATGTCAGTTCTTGTGTTCTGATTACATCCTAGCTGGCTTTAGGCTGGGTCCAGATGAGATGCTTTCACACAGTGATTATGGCTCTTGTGAAGGGCAATGGGGTGCATGGGGCAATTCTGAGTTGTTTGCTTGAAATGACTCCATGTGCCATTGTTAGTAAAGTGCCTTGCAGCATACCAGTGCCAGTAGGTTTATTGCAGCCAGATGGGTGACTGACACCTTTAATCATTAAAATGGCTTAACACATGCCAGGAAAATATGTTGTATGTGACCTGCTTTAGCTGCCTCTCCACATCACAAGATGCGCTTTATATTATCTATCAACCTGAACATTATCTAACAACATGAAATGCTTACCAAGTTGAAAATACATTCAGGGACACAAAATGTGTGGTTAATAAAGCACTCCCTGTGTCTGGTAATGGTATTTCACTCCCCTTCTTTTTGAATTATAAGTGAAATCAAAACCTATTTCCAACTCTATTTCTAAATGGTAGCCCCATTGTTTCCTTTCTCTGGTATTGCTTTTCATTGAAGTTGGTAATAGACTGCCTAGGTAGAGCTGAAAAGAGAAAAGCAAAGCATAGAACATAGAGTGCATTTGTTCCTGGACACATGTTGCTCTGTTCTCTTGCCTTGGCCTGGGTTTTACAAAATACCAAAGATGAATCTGCATTGTGGGACATTTTGTGTTGCACCTTTTGGCTGGGTGTCCCTTTGGGTTGGTCACAGGGTGTTGTGTTCCCAAGTGCCTCCAGGCTGCTCGCTCTGAGCTTGGCTCTCCTATTCTTGACACCATCTGCCACTAGAAATTCCATCAAACCCACCTTTTTTTTTACTTGTGTGGATAGAGTTTCACTCTATTGTGGGCCTGCAGTGTGAGAGAAATCTAACCTATAATCAGGAAAGATGGGAGGTGAGCGTACAAAAGGAAATATTTGAAAAGCTACTGTATTAATACCGACCCTTCTGTTGTAACATATCATTACAGCGAAATATTTCAGGAACTCTCACTTAATTTTATCTAAATGCACTGAGATTTATTCTATTGTTTCGAGATGGAAGAACTCTGCATTCAGCAGTAACCACCAACCATTAGTGAGCCCTAAAACATTCCATGTTTGAGATTTATTGCTCAAACTTTAATGCTTAATGTATCCAATTAAGCACTTTTTTTCAGAACAATTTGGCCGCTAGACTAGAGTTTGCCTAGACCTAGGCCCTCCCAGAATTTCCACCCCTCTTCCAGAAGTCAATGTGCATGGCCAGGTGGGAAGCCTGGGGTGCAGGAAAAGTTTTGTGCAGCAGCAAAACCTACCCTCTTCCCCCAGCCAAAAATAATCCTACCTGGTACTGTATTAGCATCTAATTCAGTGGGCAATTTAAAACAAACAAAAAGACCTCTCTAACACAGAACTTTTCTAAGACATCTAAATATAATATCAATATAATATAATATAATATCCATAATGTTTGGGACCTGGGGCTTTCTGGATAAGGGATCTTTCCGTAATTTGGATCACCATACCTAAACTCTGCTAAAATAATTTAAACATTAAATAACCCTAATAGGATTGTTTTGCCACCAATATGGATTTGTTCAGCTTAGTTACCATCAAGTACAGGGAACTGTTTTATTATTACGGAGAAAAAGGAAATCAATTTTTAAAAATTAGAATTTTTTTCTTTAATTGGTCTTCTTGTAATTCAGAGCTTTCTGGATAACATGTTTCTGAATAAGGGATCCCATACCTGTATATATAACAACTATAAGAAAATCAGAGAACTTTGAGGTACAAAAAATTGCTGGTGTGTCACAGTCAACATTTTTCCTTTTTTTCACTGGAGTAAATAGTGCATGGAAACAAAACAAAGAAGATCCTGGAAAGAGTTCCTCTCGTGTGCTGAGCCAACGTCACCTTGTTTGTACAGCAAAGAGCAGGTGACTTTCTTAGTAACGTGCCTGATACTTTCTTCTGACTCGCACAAGGGCTGAAAAAGTAAATAGGTCCTGGGAAAACATGGCAATTTTGTTTTCTTTAAAGAAAAATCATTGGGCACAGCACATACAATGTACTCCATTTATGTGTTTGCACAAGGAAAGAATAAATTGTTTACTAAGGACCCTTCCAGGATACAACACCCAAGAGACAATAGCAGCCCAGAATTCCTGCAGCCTATTAGGTTAATGTGTCTCTCCTTTGTCTTTGCTTAGCAGGAATAAATAAAGCCATTTCACTGAACTTGCATAAAAAGCAAGGATTGAATATTAACATTCACCGTTTTTTTGTGGATTTCTCTTCTACAGATTATTGCACCTCTGACAATTGCCTGACACATGAATGCACTCTATATTGCAAGCAATTGTCTTTCAAACCACTGGGGTGCGATTGCAAACATGGTTACCTGCCCCTAGAGATATTAATCACCCAGTTGGCCAAAAATCTGGAATAGCTGACAGTTGCCCTCAAAGACATTTTTTAAGAAATTCTGGAGGATTTTGCAGAGAATCGTCTTTTGACCATTCCAGGAATATAACCCACCATATGAATAATTAAATATGATAGAGCAGAGGTCACAAAGCTGAAGGGGTTTTCCCCTGGAGTGCCCTGTAGCACTCAAAGCAAACTAAGGTGAGATTTGGGGTGAATAACTACTTGTTGTCCTAGCTACTCCTGGAACTACATCACTGTGACAAAGCGCTTTATAAATCCATATACTTGGTAGAAGCTAAGAGACCCTGATCACATGCTAGACCACATAGGGTGGCTGAACCTGAAACTATTTAATGTATGTGTTACATAGGGTTGAAAAAAGACCAACGTCCATTAAGATTAATGAACCCCAGTGCACATATATGTATACATACATATACAGACCTATCTCTACACCTACTAATAAAAACTGTTTATACTGACACCTATACTTAACTAAATGTGGATCTTAAGATCACAATAGCATAGCATCTGTCCTTGTATGATGTCCGACCGCCCATATCGGATGCATTATGATCTGATTGTTGGGCCCTAGGGCCCACGATCGGATCAACCCGATATCGCCCACTTCAATGTGGGCATATCAGGGAGAGAGAGTCGCCAAATGAGTGGATCGCTACGTCTATGGCCACCTTTAGATATTATGCGTGTTCATCCACACCACTCACTGCAAGGGCATTGCACTGCCCTCACCACGTTAATATGTTGTTTATAAACCTGCAAAGTGACATGTTTCGATTTAATATGGCAGGTAACATCCAGTAGGAAGTAGAAAAATATATAAAAAAAAAACCTTCTATTCTTAGCCCAGAGTGTAATGAGTTTTACCCCTAAACCTCCAAATCCTGGCTGCTTTGAGAACATATAAAGAGAGAATTTGCTACCTCTGTCCTAACCACTTATATCCCTATGGTGAGAGCCTTAATAAATTAAAAATTCCCTTTGACCTATGACCAATCACCCCTATGTACAAGATGGAGTACCTGCTCAGGCTCATTAGTGTGCCTCTAGCAATTTAAGCAGTTACAGTAGCTGTTCTTCTAAATAGTTAAAAATGAATACATAGGTAAATAAATCAAAATGCTTTTGAGATAATCTTTAATGGTGGTCCTCTGAGCCTGTTAATGATATGATAATAAGAACTGGGGTTCTTAGAAATGGTTGGCAGCCAGGTCATTCATATAAACTGCAATAAGGACATGGCAGTTGCAGGGGAGTTTCCCTTGTGTGATTGGTTGCAATATGGACCTTTAATCACTAAGAGAAGAAAAATGTAGCAAACATTTACTGTTAGTGGCAAATTGGTTAGAATAAAGGTTCCTAGAACCCCAACTGTACACCACTCTATATGTGTGTTTGCCCCAACTGTAATTACTCGAAAAGAGGTTCATAATCAAAAAAGTTATCTTTAATCCAGAAGAATAAAACATTGGCTTTTGATGCCATTAAATATAATCCCCACCCCTCACGAGGTGCTGCAAATGGGTTAAGGGTTAAGTTCTAATCAAACAGAAGGCAAACTTGTCTGTCAGCACATAGGCTTGAATGCACTCTAAAACCTTGACATTCCATCTTTTTGTAATTTGGTATTCTTGGGTAAGGTATAACTTTCATTTGAAATCATGGTATTTTTTTTTTTACAACCACCCCGTGCTTCTCTCCTTGGGAAGCTCATTAATGCTCTTGTATATATTTATATAAAGAATTAACTGCCCATCTGCAAACTTACTTCCTTGACCCCTTTTACCCAGGATATAGGGTTTCAAGCCATTAACTGGTAAAAGAAGTAATGTAGGGGCCTCAGCTTTACCTTTGATCCTTTAAGAAAACACGACCCTGGACCTTGGTCTCGTCACTGAATGTAGGATCTGATGAAGGATTGGGCAAAATAAATTGGAAAAGAGCTGGTTTAATTGCTAGCTGCTACTGCAATTTTGACCCTATATAAGTATATTAGCCCATATTTTTCGTGATGAATTTATATGTCTATAGTAAACAAAGGAAGATGGTGTCCATGGGGGGGGGATAAAAACTTTCCTAGGTTACTCAGTTATGCAATAACTGATTAATGAAAAATGAATGTTATATAGTAACATGATCAACTCTCTGTATCAATAATCCATAGTAGTCAGATGTACTAATTTATTGCAGTTATATTTATACAAGCAAACTGATCAGGGTCACTGGTCACTGTGAGTTAGTAACAATGTCAAAACATTGTTCTTCTCTAGTGTTATTACTATATGTTAAGCATACAAAAGGGGCACACGGTCAAGGTGGCACATGTGCATCCCATAGAACACCCTTAGTTTGCATGTAATTCAACATACAGAAACTATGGGACAGCATTGGACTGAAGGGTTCAGGGCCACCAGGGCTGCCACATCAGGGGTCCGCACAACCCTCTGACCCTTGATTAGGTCTTTCCCACAGGAAGTTTCTTGACCAAAAATTCAAAAGTCTATGTAAATGGCATTGTTGCAAAGGAAGAATTGAAGGATAGAAGGAAGTGGAGCACACCCAAGGGGTCAAAGTAAGTAAGTTGGGCAACCCAGGCCCACAGGTATAGATATATTGTGTAGTAGTCAGCTTAGTGTGGAGAATCTGAAATATTGTGTATTGAGTTTAGTGTGGTGGTCCAGGTGTCTGTCACACACCAAAGAGTGAGGGGGAACCTGTAATATGAAACTGTCAATTTTGCTACTACTTATGGACTGAAGCTGTTCTTACGACCTGGTGAGACGGTGCTGGTTGATGTGAGAGAGAAGTGTTGCTGCAAAATATAATTGTGTTAGCGTAAGCTGCAAGAGTTAACTATGGCTGTGACACAGTGCTGCAGTACAGAATGCTATTTGGTTCATTGCAGAGTGCCTCTGGCTTATTCTGTCAACTTTTTTTTTCTGGAAACATAGCAGTGGTGAATTAGCTGCTATTGTTTACAGATGGAAATTGTGAGGTATGGCACATTATCAAGACTGTCAAGTAAAATGGGGGTGACTGTGTTTGAAGGCAACTATCATGTAGATGTGCCAAAAGGGGATGTGGGCCATTCTGATGGCTCAGGAATCATTGTTTGGCTGGCAGTTATTACATCTTCTATTACCCCCTGCAAGTCTGCTCACAGTAGGGGAAGGAGATGCTGTGGAGAGCTCTGTGGAGTCCTAACTGATGTACAATTAGATGTGTGTACAAAACAAGATATCTGTAAAATTTGTGCTGTTTATTTAATCACTACATGTTTCGAGCATAGCTCTTTGTCAAGTGACACTTGACAAAGAGCCATGCTCGAAACATGTAGTGTTTAAATAAACAGCACAAATTTTGCAGCAACTCATTGCACATTATTGAAGTTCATCACCACCACTGATCTTTATACTTGGCTTCATTGGACAGAAGCGTTCATGATTGAACTGACTTGCTGAATCCTTTTCTCTCCTAAATTTCCATTCAGGAGATATAATACAGTCGTGAATCAATTCATATTTGTCATGGATCTTTATACCCTTGGGTATATGTTTACAGTGTAGATCTCCATAACAGTTTCATATTGTGTTCCCTTTGGGTAGAACTGTGTTACTTTCCTTTAAAGTGAAAAATTAACACAATGCCAGTATTCCCTATGCAGAAAGGATTACTTATTCAGAGTTCCCAGAAGCTACAAGCCCATATTATGTTGCCTTAGTGGTTTGCAGTTTGATGTGAATAAAATTGGCACCTGGAATTGTACACCTTCCTGACAAGCTATCACAAGAGTGTGTGCCCGACTATTGTCTAATATTAGGAATTAAGGATGAGAATATAATTGTGTCATTTGCCATACAGTATATGTTTATGAGTTTTACATAATACTGTGGCTACACAGCAAAGCAGAGTTTAGGATAGCACCCAATCAGAGCTTTGTTTTTCAAGATATAGGATGAATGCAGGGGTGATCCTGGAAATTTTGCCGTCTGTGCCGACCTTCCTTTTGCTGCCCCCACCCCTCTCCACGGCACTCACCTCTTCAGTCCCGAGGGGGTCGGGCGGTCCACGTTACACCGGAGGGGTCGGGGGTGGTCCACGTTGCTAGTGCAGAGAACACGATTGCGCTCTCTGCACTAGAAAAGCCTAATTTCCGGGTTGAAAAGTGGAAATTTGGCTCTTAGTTACCAGGAGACCCATTTTTGCTGCCCCTGGCAAATTGATCCCATTGCTTCTAGGTTTTAAAGCAATATGGAATACATCTAATTCTTTAAATTCATGATGGCTGGGAGACGGAGGGATGTAAATGTCCCTCCTTCTGCCCCATACTTTTTCCCTAATTTGTGCTTCATTCAAACATGCAATTTGGGGAGTGGCAACTGATGGCAGGGTGTAAAAAGGGTTTGGCTATGTTCAATGCGAGATGCAGAATGCAGCCAGACCCTGGGCATAAGGGCTTTCTGCATGAAAACTTAGGGCCATGCTTTGTACCCTTTTGTGCTTCTGCCTGGGGTAATTGTAATTGACCCCCTATCACCTACTAGCATAAGGATGATTCAAATAATGATTGATTCAGGTACATACAATTAGTATATCTGTGTTCTCTTAGTGTATAGCACTATTCACACATTTGGATCCTCGTGTAAATGGTTTTAACCTTAGGGTAATGTCAAACTAATCTCACAATCTTGTTGCATGTGTTTAGCATCCCTGAAGGGAAGCCCAATGTGCCCTGATATTGTTCAGCAATATTTAGATTAAGGGTATGTATTGGTTTCATCAGGGTCAGATTTCTATTTCAGGCACCCTAAGCTAGCCCGTGCCTTTTTGCTCCCGCACACCTTATCGGCCGGCACTGGGACTTCACTAGTGGGAGATTGAAAATACTGTCAAAATCTCCCGTGCAGTCCTTAGTAGGCAGTAGATGTGGCTGGGCGCCATGCTACCCCTAAAATCGTGCCACCCTATGCCCAGGCTTTTCTGGCCTCGCATAAATCCGGGACTGGGTGTTATGGGCCACTTCCAAAAAGTTTCTTACTGCAACCCATGAACCTTCCCTCTCTATGAAGTTAACCAGCATGAAAAAAAAAATTGTGTGTATTTATTCTAACATTTCTCACTGTTGATTTAGAGAAATGTATATTTTTTGCGTTTGGGATAACCTTTAGAGTTTTATTCAGCTGTCAGTGGGTGCACATTTGTTTATACTGGAACTGCCCATCTAATCTGGGTGTGGTGCAAATGCCTTCCTCAGGAGTTGATGGCAACTTCACTGATTTATAGAAAAGAAAAAATACCCAATTTAGTCAATCTGTTAACCACAGGCGCATCATTTCCAGCTAATGCCCTCAAAGTAGATGCAAGTAACATAGTAACATAATAAGTAAGGTTGAAAAAAGACACACATTCAACGCCTTTCAACTTTTTTGACCTGCCTAACTGAAAGTTGATCCAGAGGAAGGCTAAACACCTCATTTGAACCCTCTCCAATTTGCCTCAGAGGGGGAAAAATTCCTTCCTGAAGTCAGTGCTGTAAGATTACCAGTTTGTGTGTGTGTGTGTGCCTCTTGTATCCCCACAACAAGTAATATGGCCTTTAAGTGTATACTGTATGTATGTATGTATGTATGTATATTTTTATTTGTATAGCGCTCCTTGAGGGCAAAGCACTGTACAGCAAAACAATAAATTAGTAGTAACAAACAAGGGGTCATTGAAGTAAAAAGTTACAATAGGTGCATTATTAGAAATACTACATAAATATGAAATATAATTACAATACAGAGTAAGTGCTCAGTGTCAAGGAAACAAAAGGCTAGAGGACCCTACCCCATAGGGCTTACAGTCTAAATGGGAGGGTAACATTCAGGCACAATTTGGAGGGGTATTAAGGTGCTGTAGGTTACTGTTTGTTACACTGTTACATGTAAGTGTCAGTTCCCATTTCAGGTGTTATGAAGGTGCTCCCAGAGGAAGTCTTTAAGTTTCATTTTAAAAACACTGAAAGAGGATTCTCGCCGCAGAGATTCAGGAATGGCATTCCAAACATAAGGAGTCGCAAGAGAGAAGGGTTTGAAACGGGAAACAGCAGTAGTAGTGGGGGGTATAACCAAGCGGTTGCTCTGAGAGGAGCGGATGTTTCGGCCAAGAACATATAGAGAAACGTTGAGATGTAGTTAGGTGCAGAGGAATGAAGGGCTTTGAAGGTTATGAGGAGAAGTTTATAAAATGAGTGTTAGGAAGGCCAGTTAGTAGAAGATTACAGTAATCTAGTCGGGATAGGATGAGAGCATGCATGAGCGTCTTGGACGTATCAGGTGAAAGGAAGAGACAGATTTTGGCAATATTGTGTAAGAAAAAGTGACAGGTTTTGACAGTGGTGTTAATGTGATCAGAGAAGGAGAGAGAGGAGTCAAAGATTACCCCCAGACAGCGAGCTGAGTTGACAGGGTTAATGAGTAGGACCAGGCTTAGGTGGAGAGATGATTTGTTCAGTTTTTGTTAGTTGAGTTTGAGGTGGCGCTGGTTCATCCAATTTGAGATAGCTAGGAGGCAGTTAGAGATTTGAGCCTCTAACTGCACTTTATTGGCGAAAAAGAGAAAACTGATCCAACCAATGACCTTAGCTAACACACGTATATGAATAGATTTCCACCTAAGGAACATATCCAAAATACGATCATTTATCACCCAAGACGCTGCCAAAATTCTTATTCACTCTCTCATCATATCGCGTCTAGACTACTGCAACTCTCTTTTAATTGGCCTCCCCCTCCAGAGACTGTCACCTCTCCAGTCCATAATGAACACTGCTGCGAGGCTCATACACCTCAGCAACCGCTCCTCCTCTGCCTCGCCATTCTGTCAATCCCTGCACTGGCTTCCGTTACCTTTCAGAATCAAATTCAAATTAATGACACTGACTTTCAAAGCACTTCACAACTCTGCTCCACCCTACATCTCTGAACTCATCTCTATATACTCACCCACTCGCTTACTACGCTCCTCTACTGACCTGCTACTCAACTCTTCTCTCATTACCTCCTCACATGCTCGCATTCAAGACTTTGGAAGGGCTGCACCCCTCCTCTGGAACGCTCTCCCACGGTCTGTCCGACTTTCTCCCAACCTTTCTGCTTTCAAAAAATCTCTGAAAACGCACTTCTTTCGAGAAGCCTACCCTCACTCTGCTTAACTACCAAACGCAACACCACATACAACACCACATTTCTCACCCACTTACTTCGATATTGCCCACTCCCACACCTTGTGTATTACTCCCTTCCCTTAGACTGTATGCCTATGCATAGGGCCTTCCTCACCTCTTTGTACCTGTATTGATTGTGATGTTTGTTACTCCATATATTCTATATATGTAATTCATGTGATGTAGTTGTATAATCACATTTACTTTACAGTGCTACGCAATATGTTGGCGCTATATAAATACATGTTAATAATAATAATAATAAAGGTGTGATGCTCAGCATTGCATCTAGTGCATGTATCTTCATCTCAGTCAGAATACAGATATAAGACCTTTTATCCAGAGTGCGCTGAACCTAAGGGATCTTTCCGTAGATCTTCATATCTTAAGTTCACTAAAACATAACCTATGCATGGAATAAACCCAATAGGCTGTTTTATTTCCAATAAGGATTAACTATATCTTCGTTTTTATTATTACAGAAAAAAAGGAAATCATTTTTAAAAATCTGGATTATTTGGATAAAATATGGGATACTGCCTTTCTGAAATTCATAGCTTTCTGGATAACAGGATTATAACGGATCCCATATCTGTAGTTGGAGCTATGTCATAGGTGGACTGAGTGCTACAATATTCATACTTTACAGTGCAATTGCTTTTTGTAGGCTGTTTTATGCACCTACATTTGCACTCATCTTTGAGTCACAGCACCACATTCAATTTGATAAATGAAGCCATTTAGGTTTGTAGAAAGATACCCGATACTAAAAATTAAAAGCAATTAATCTATGTTATTAATGTCTTCTCTTCGTTCTGGGTGCCAAATATGTGCTTTTCACTTCTCTGCAGCCAGTACTCATAGTCAGTAAGTGTTTATGATATCTCAGGCCGACCTCAGTGCGGCACACTCTTGGCATATGTCAGAATAGGGCCTGCAAAAGCTGTGCATGTGTTTTCAGCTGTCACTGCTAACCCCACGTTACACTACAGTCCTTTGTACTTGACCTCTCTGGCCATTGAAAACAAGAGCTCTGTTCTCCTCTATATAATATTACAAGAGTCTAGCGTGCTTGTCTGATTGGCTGCCTCATATCTCTCTGACATTCTAATCCTACTTGGCTTTATGCATTATCTGACAATACATAATAGCCTAATGAGAAATTGTTTTTAAGCTGTTACAAAGTTTATTCAGGAAATTTACTCTTACCATAAAATTAAATACAGCCAGTATTTGGTTATTATGAATGTACATTTCATAGAGCACTTATGGAATAGTTTACAGAGATTATACATCATTCACACGGTCCCTGCCCCAGTGGAGTTTACACTTAGATGATTATAGGCAACACTCAATTATAAAATTTAAAAGCCTTTTTTTTTTTAACATCAGGGGCAACAGCAATGTTTAAGAGCCTTAACTGGTTATCTTCAGCACGGATTGGGAGTCTCACTTACCAAAAGTACAGGCGGTGCTAGTCTCTATACGTGGAGCTTACAATCTAAGGGGGGAATGTAATTAAAAGTCACAGGGGTTATTTAAAACGGCGTCTTTGCGAATGTTTGACACTGATTGCAATGTAAAATCACTTGCGAATATTACATTGTGCATTTTTGCTTAGCAAAGGTTTAGCGTTAACACCTGCTCTGGAGTCATTGAGGTCTTTAATCAGTCAAAAAGGATGCAAACATCATCGCTAACATTCGCAATCGTCTTTGCGCTGTTTTTTTGCGCTAGCGAAACATATTACATCCCCCCTAAGTTCCTTGTCTCAGTCACACTATTATCAGGAGCCACTTTACCTGTTTGTATGTTTTTTGAGGAAATTCAGACACACAAACATCCAGGTAAGACTTTGTTAGGACCCCAGTGCTGCAGGAAAATAAATCAAATATACATCAAGTGCCTGAGACATTCTGACCCTTCCACAGAACATTTCTGTGCTGACTGAAATGTGAACCTTGTGCTGAATCCAGTAACCCCCCCACCTTTTTTACTTTTTAACCATACAGACCCCTCTCCAAAACTGCATCAAAGGCAATTCTAAAAACTGCCCAGCTCCCCCAAATTTTATCTCCAAATGCAGATCTACGCATGCTCATCATGCTCGTCATCAGTTCTGGTCTCTGGCTCTGTGATGATGATCAAACAGGAGCAGACTTGTTGAAGGCCAATCTGGAGGCTGATCGTCATAAATGCAACACAAATAAGAGGCCTGTGGAGGACCGTGGGCTTGGCTTTTGCACTATTTCCCCTTGCCCCCAATGGCAAATTCGCCCTCTTTAATTTCAGTTATTATTAAAAAGGAAGGTAAATGAGTCAAAAATTTAGATCCCACACCTGTAAATGCATGGTCACCACGTGCCACCTTCCAATAATGTAGGATATATGAGCACTTTTTTAGGTTCAATGGTTACTGGTATATTTCAGATAAATGATTTGTACCCTTTTGTATGTGTACGGGGTGGGGTTGGCATGGCACAAACAGTGTTCTCACTTTTTTTGTAGAAAAAAAAATACATGACATCATTTATCAGCAGTTATGTGTCTTCACTAGAAAATTATGTAATTGTTTTTATGGAGCCAAGTGCAAAAATATAGACTTTGCATTTCTTCTGTATATTTATCGACAAGGGTTTGTATAGGAAGTTTAACTTTTATTCATAAGCCGTCAAACAGAAAAATAAATGTAACAAAATAGGGAATCATTTGCCAGTCTTAAGTGTGCAAGTGCTGGAGCTGAAAGAGGTGCAAAAGTGCACATTGAGGGGGCTCATCCGTGGAGCAGTTGAGATTTGTTGGTCATTGTTTCAATTGTTTCCCTGGAAGCCAGGCAGAAATACATTCAGAGTAAAGGTGGCCATATATTGCAGATTTAGGCTGCCTAATCAGCCCCATTATACCTAGTTGGCAGTATATATGGCAGCTTATATGGGTCCTCCCTGACTGCCTATCTGATAGATAACTGGCCAAAAAGTGGGCAGATATTGATTTGGCAGGTTTAAAAAAAAACACACACATTTGGGCAGGGACCACATCACCTCGTAGATGTGTATGCCCAGTTTTAAGAAGCAAATCTTTGGAGATGTAGTTCCTGAAAAAGTAGAAGCAACAATATTGAATATAATTACAGTAGAACATCCATATATATGAACAAGGGGAATGCTTTGGAGTATGGTACACGTATATTTCAATGCAGGATCTTGAGTTGCCATTATTGTGTAGGTGGAAATCTGTCAGCACAGAAAGTGTTAATAAAGTAAAGCAATAAGCTTATTTAATGTAAGCATACCTTAAATAAGTGTTAGGACGATGTTGGGTGACAATCAAGTATGGGACAGGGCCTGACCAGTCAGAGGCTGGATAGGACAGGGCAGTCAACCAATCCATATGCTTCAATTCAGCTAACTTCTCTTTAATATTATTATTCCAGGTATGGGACCTGCTATCCAGAATGCTAGAGACCTGGGGTATTTCCGTAATTTGGATCTCCATACCGTAAATCTGCTAAAAAATTATCTAGAAATAAACCCAATAGGATTGTTTTTACTAGTGATGGGCGAATTTGGGGCGTTTCGCTTTGCCAAAAAAATCATGAATTTCCCGGCGGATAATTCGCAAAATGGCGCCGGCGTCTCGTTTATTACGTCGACGTCTGTTTTTGACGCGGGCGTCCATTTTTTGGATGCCGGCGAATTTTCACTGTGGTTTCGTGAATCGCGTCAATTTGCCGCGAATTCACGCCTGGCGAATAAATTCGGCCATCACTAGTTTTTACTCCAATAAAGAGTAATTATAGCTTACTTAGGATAAAGTACAAGGTACTGTTTAATTATTACAGAGGAAAAATCAATCATTTTCAAAAATTCAGAATTATTTGCTTAAAATGGAGTCTATGGGAGATTACCTTCCTGTAATTCGGAGCTTTCTGGGTAACGGGATTCCAGATAACGTATCCCATACCTGCATTAGAAAGAAGTGTCAATGTATTCTGCAGCAATGTACAAGATACAGGTATACACATCACACATACAGATTACATACAAAGCAATGCTTTTCATTAGAGCTTCCAGTCTAAAAGGATCTGCAAAACTCTCCACCACTCGTTTGATTCTTATTAAATATTAATGATTGCTTTGCTGACACTGTCGACATAAGGCATTGTGGCTTTCCACTATGAGACATGTTGGTTCCTGGAATTCACAGCTGATCATATTGCCACAAAGGCATCTGAGTGGGAACAATTATCCGGCCCTAAGCGGCAGTTTCAATGACTAGACAGGAAACATTAGATGAGCCACAACAAGAGTCATGTTCTCATTATTTCCACACTGTTCTATGGATCTTTTTGCTGACCAATTAAAAATTGGGGGGGGGAGGCTTTACACTGAAAAGACACATAAACATTAGCGGCAGCAATAAATGCTTATCAGCTCATAAACCCCTGCTGAAATACATGCATCCTGGGGTGACAGAGTGCTAAAATTTTAGAGGCAGGAAACAAGAGAAGCAGTGAGAAAACAAAGAGAGAACAAGAGGAAGAGGGAATGCAGCTCTAGCAGAGAATGGGGCCTTCTGTAACATTAGCGTCTCTATTTCATTTGTCTGTGTTGGGGCACGCTATATCTAACAGAATTATATAGTTCCAAAATCCCCAAAGGGACCTATCCTGCTCAGCTTTTCCTGCCAAGAGGATAACGGGGGATTGCAGGCCCCTCTTGCACAGAATGGGTTTCATGTTCTGGCGTGTTAGGATCTGTATATGTGAACAGCAATTCTATGTGGCACCAGACACAGCTGAACGTGACAGGGAAAGGTGGATCTGGACAGATGTAAGCTCTGAAGGATATATAACAGCTCTCCCTTTTGCCTATGTATTTGATAACAATGAACCCTCTCTTTTCATAACTATTATTCTTCTTGTGGCCTGCTCAGCGACTACCCTGTTTTTATTTCCATTGCTCTGTGGATGACCTGGCCCTTGTGCTTTTCCAATCTGCGATGATTCCCACAAGATGTGGGCCTCGCTGGAAATAAACTCAAACTTCAGACCTTTGTTCAGATTCTTGCGTTACTTTTGTGTGAAACCATTCTTTGATGTTTACAGAAAGAGAAAATATATTTTGATTAGAAAGTCCAACTTTTTGCTAGCATCAGCATGTTAAAGGAGAACTAAACCCCCGTTAATCAAAAATCCCCATCCCCTTCCCTCCATTGGCCCCCCTCCATGCTTTCTCCCTCCATAGTAACTTACTTGAAAAAGTATCCCTGGCATTAACGTTGGCATATTCATGCAGAGTAGCGTAGTGGAGTTCTTGGGCGCTATCTTCAGTATCTTCGGATTCCTCTCAGAATTGAGCACCAACACAGAGTTTTTCGTACATTTGCAGTTGGGGCCAGTCTGGTATTCGTGCCTACTGCGTATGCGCCGGAAAGCTCCGAAGTTTGCCCCTCATCCCCTTCCTATTCATGCAGAGCAGTGCAGCAGAGGAAAAGAAGAGGAGACATACTGAATATGGCGCCCAGGAGCTTGGCTGCGCTTCTCTGCATGAACATTACTGCCAGGGACACTTTTTCAAGTAGGGTACTATGGAGGGAGAAAGCAGGGAAGCGGGCCAATGGAGGGAAGGGGATGGGGGTTTTCGCTTAACTGGGGGGTTTAGTTCTCCTTAAGCAATTTCCCACTGCCTAGATATTCTGTGACAAATACTGGCTGCCGGCAATTCTGCACTCCCCAGGGCTACAGTATTATTATTATTATTATTATTAATAATAATAATAGGTATTTCTGTACAATAAATGCAGGTAACAATAGGTACAAAAAACGTACAATCCAAAAGAACAAAGAGTCACATACATGGGGCACTTCTTCACCTGGTGGGAAATCTCCTCTATTCCTGCGATACCTGCCCTTCACTTATCACATTGCATGTGGCAATCCGGAGTCATCCCCGAACAAACGGAAATAAGCATTTCTTAATTGATCATTGCATGTAATGTGTATTACATCTAATGTAAAGAGGCAGGTATTGCCGGCACTATATCGCCCACGGGAGAGGAGATATCCTACTTTGCAAAAAACGCACCCCATGTTTCAGCACCCAAATGTGTAATGTGTCCTATACATTGATATTAAACTAACAACAGACAATGCCCTTAAGCTGGCCATACATTGGAGAGTAAAAGCTGCCAATTTGGTCCTTCCAGATCAAGCCAGGAACTTTTTGGCCCATGCATATTTTCCTCAGGAGGTCCTGCCTGATCAATAAGTGTCTGAAAATCAGTCATATATAAAAAGATCGGGCTTGATAATCCTGTTTAGCAAGGACCACATCACTTACAGGCCCCAATTAATTATCTGATCGATGAGCCAAACAATCAGGTCTTTTCTATTTGGCCCATGGTGTTGGTGTCCAAATCGGGTAACGTTGACCCTCCCAAATGATAGGATCTTATGACAGGATCATGTATGACCAGATTAACCCCTTTCCCTACCCCCCTTAAACAACACATGCCTATTGGCGAGCTCATTTATCCCAGCCACTTCCATGCAGTTCTACTGATGTCTAACTTAAAGAAAGGTAATACTCTTAAAGGTGAATTAAATCAAAATAACATTTTGCATAATGGAAGTAAATTTTAATCAAAGCTCTCCAATAAATAATTATCAAACAATTTCAATTGCAATCAATTTCAATTTGCACTTTGCACTCTGCCTTCCTCCATTGCTCAATTGATCATTGCTGCAGGTTTCTGCTATGTGACATGTATAGGGGACTCTCTCACACGCCACCAGTGATGGACGAATTTGTCCCTTTCGCTTCACTGAAAAATGTGCTAATTTCCTGTGAAATTCGCTGCATCAATTTTGACGTCCGCATCAATTCATGTCAATTTTGATGCCTGCATTAAAGTCAATGAGCATGCAATAATGTTGACACAAGAGAATTTTGCAAATTTATTTGCCGGCGGCGAAACGTTGCACCTGCCAAATTTATTTGCCCATCACTACACACCACCCATCGCCTAACTTGTGCATCATTGAGACAAACATGTAAGGGAACAGCAGTAATGCGGATTGGTTGCTATGAGTTACTGCATATAGGCAGACTTTGTGCTTTTTGTTACATAGGGGTAAAGCTGGCCATAGATTTTTTTAAGAAAACCCCCTAAAGGTTTATCATGATTACTTAAAAGGGTTGTTCAGCTTTGCATTAACTTTTAGCATAACATTAATAATCTGTGACAATTTGCAAATTTTTTCATATTTTGTAGTTTTTTATTTATTTAGCATTTTGTTCAGCAGCTCTCCAGTTTGGAATTGTAGCAACTTTCTAGTTGCTATGGTCTTGTTTACCTTAGCAACCAGGCAGAGGTTTAAATGAGAGGCTGGAATATGACTAGAATTATAAAATGCAATGCTCACAGAGCAATAGTTTTTCAGATGTCAGGGTCAGTGACTCCCAAGAGGAAAGCAAATAATTCAAAAACTGTTAAAAAAGAAATAATGAAGACAAATTGTGAAGTTGGTAGAAATAGTTGGTAGGATATTCTGTAAAATACTAAAATAACCACCTCTTTAAAATACATTGCTAGCATCATCTATCTGTATGAACACTTGTATACAATTCCTCATATAATATGAGCAATGTAATGCTCACAGTGAGAAGCAAATGCAGAATTATGTTTTGAATTAACGCCCAGTTTGTATGCTGTTTCAGCCCTATTTACATTCCTCTTATTATTTTTAGTAAAGGAAACTGTTACTTTTGAGCCTACTGCTAGTGTCAATAATATTTACCACATCCTATTATTGTAAGTGCAACGGATCTGTTGCCCCTTTGGCAAAACTGAATATGGCAGGAGGAATATGTGAGCCAACAATGGGACGGATGGAATAGATGCACACACCTGAGGCACAAAAATGTTTGCTTTGCTTTCTATGGGAGAGACAGATGTTTACAGCATTTATTGAGCCTGTGCAAATACTGAAATGTCTAACCTCTTAGGGCAGAGACAGACGAGAAGATTCGAGGAGATTAGTCGCCCAGCGACAAATCGCCTCTTCTTCGGGCAACTAATCTTCCTGAACTACCTCCCCGCCAGCTAGAATGCAGTGGCGGAACTACCGGGGGAGCAGGGGGTGCGAGCGGGCCAGGGCCCGCACCCCCTCAGGGCCCCCCGGCAGTCCATTTGTCGCTGTCAATGCGGCCAAATGCGGCGGTACGGAGGGGGCGGGGCCCGGCTGCGCGTCATGCACCAGGGCCCGCCCCCCTCAACGAACGCTACTGCTAGAATGTAAATGTAAACCGGTGAGATGGCACTCTGAGTGTTTCGTTTTCCGAAGTCGCCCGAAGTTTCCTCGTGAGGCAACTTCAGGTGACTAATCTCCCCGAACTGCCGGCAGGGAAGCAGTTCGGGGAGATTAGTCGCCCCGAAGAAGAGGCGTTTTTTCCCCAGCGACTCAATCTCCCCGAATCTTCTCATCTGTCTCTGTCCTTACATGCCACAAATTGTAGAATTTAGGTTGTGGAGCTGGCAATTTACAGACTCTATAATTCCAAGACCCTATTTAATTAATGTGGAATTTCTTATTGTCCCTCTCTCAGGGGAGATTCTCTGCAGTAGAAGAGCTGAATTTGTGGTTTAAAAAACAGAATTTCAGTTTTCCTTCAGGGTCCCCTCAGAGCCCCACTTTAATTACTGCAGCGCGGTTGCACCTTAAGCATAGCGTTCAAACATCACCCCAAATGATTTAACACCTTCATTGCATGTGCAATAAATTCCGTGGAAACATGAAAAACATCAATTGTGTTCAAAATTGCACTTTGCTCACTGTGTCAGGCAGTGGCGTAAATAGATGTTACTGGGCCCCACAACAAATTCAAGTTAGGGCCCCATAAAATTGCTAAATTTACCAAATCTACACAGATATATTGAGGTTGCTCCCCCTGGGCCCCCCTTCAACCACAGGGTCTGCTAAGTGAATGCACCTTAAAAGGTTAATATAAAGAATACAGACAACTTGTAGCAATTATAAGGCCAGGTTAAATATTGCAAAAATATGTAAAATATTAAGGGGCCCATTTACTAACAATCAAATTCCATTTTTTTCTGTCTAAAATGTTGGGGTTTTCCTATTTTTTAAAAAAGTTCTAAAAATTCAAGATTTAGTAAGTAAAAACCACAAAAACAATTAATACAAAAGTTCTTGAGGTCGTATACAAGTCAATGGGATATAGATGAGCTGGAGAGAGTGCAGAGACATGCAATTAAACTGGTAAGTGACGGAGCAATGAAACTATGAGGAAGGTCAAAATTGGGGTTGTTTGCTCTCTAAAAGAGGAACTTGCAAGGGCACATGATTACTCTTTGCAAGTACATTAGAGGACATTATAGACAGATGATATTGAATCATCCTTCCGAGTCCTACCCGAAGGCATGGGCTCCGTTGCCCAAGTGTCCCAGGCTACCGCCCGCGAACAGCTTAAATGGATGGGTCCCCCTTCGCCGAAGCTAGGGAGGAGTCCCGTCTACCCTGGGTTCTGCTGAAGCTTCCCCCAGGGCAGATATATTGAGGTTGCTCATTAATAAAGGTCTTACTGGGCCCTCTACACTCCTGGGCCCCCCTTCAACCACAGGGTCTGCTAAGTGAATGCACCTTAAAAGGTTAATATAAAGAATACAGACAACTTGTAGCAATTATAAGGCCAGGTTAAATTAGCATTCAAAATGTGTTCTTTATTCTTTCACTGGTAATTCCAATGCGTTCAACTGCAAAGCTGGTTGCCCTCAGGTCCTATTGTTTTCATCATGTTGGAAAAAAATGACTAGAGATCAAAGTTAAGTGTGCTCGTTGGCCTTTTGGCTAAAAGTAAGCTAAAAACTGTTATCATTTACAGTAAATATGACACATTTCTAGGAAATAGGTATTGTTTATTAGAATAGGGAGATGAACGAGGAGAAAACACTTCCCAGTTGATACACTGACCTTGTATTCTAGTATGTCAGGCTGTTCTTGGTTGCAAGCCCATAAAGACTAAGGCTGGGATCAGAAAACCTTCATTGTTGTGGGATTTAATAGTAAAAGTATTTTATATGAGCCTTAATGGTAGGCATTTGCTGATAACGACACAAACAACCTTCACCAGATACACTCATTGCAGAATGCTCTAGGCACCATTTCCCTAGTAATGCTCATATAGCACTCAATAAACACCATTTTATATCCGCTGTCTGTGTTTCCATTCATTAAAGGTACTTCCATCCAAGCACTTTGTAAGAGCCATTTCACTTAGTCTACTCTGTGGCCCTGGCTTAAACTGTTGGTGATATGCATTATTATGATTAGTGATTATGGCTGAGGAACACTGCCGATACAACCTTGCCTTCTCAATACTCCAGGAAACAATACAACTGCATATTTTGCCATTTGAAGGAAATATATTTTTACAGCCCATAAGGAGTTTGTACACCATGGTGTTCAAATTGCACAACACAAATATGTAAAGCCTACATTGTATCTGTCCATCAATAAGAGAACTGTGGATATGGAGCTCTGGTTGATGACCTTCTCCTCCTGCTTCTTAATTTGTTCCTATCTAAGTAACATCTTCTGCCACAATAGGTCATAGCACTAAAAACAGGACTGTATAATTAAGCTTAGTTTGCTTAGAAATGGTTATTTAATATAATTTAGACAATTAATTGTATTGTAAAATGCTCACATTCTGTGCATGGTTTAAAAAAGTGCCCAGAAAAAAAACTTTCAGTGCGCAAAGCCTATAAATTAGACGATACATTGGTCCAGGGAGTGTTCAGTAAAGTAGAATGGCAAAAATATGTAAAATATTAAGGGGCCCATTTACTAACAATCAAATTCCATTTTTTTCTGTCTAAAATGTTGGGGTTTTCCTATTTTTTAAAAAAGTTCTAAAAATTCAAGATTTAGTAAGTAAAAACCACAAAAACAATTAATACAAAAGTTCTTGAGGTCGTATACAAGTCAATGGGATATAGATGAGCTGGAGAGAGTGCAGAGACGTGCAATTAAACTGGTAAGTGACGGAGCAATGAAACTATGAGGAAGGTCAAAATTGGGGTTGTTTGCTCTCTAAAAGAGGAACTTGCAAGGGCACATGATTACTCTTTGCAAGTACATTAGAGGACATTATAGACAGATGATATTGAATCATCCTTCCGAGTCCTACCCGAAGGCATGGGCTCCGTTGCCCAAGTGTCCCAGGCTACCGCCCGCGAACAGCTTAAATGGATGGGTCCCCCTTCGCCGAAGCTAGGGAGGAGTCCCGTCTGCCCTGGGTTCTGCTGAAGCTTCCCCCAGGGCATGTCATGGCCTGGGGTCCAGCCAAAGGATTATGACCCCATCCAGGGTGCTCAAACCAAACACAAAAAAGGTGCTGGAGTGTGCGGTGCAAGGCCATTGATTGTAGGAGAGGATCTTTTTTCCCCATAGAAAATAGGCCACCCCTTTAGACTTGAGAAATAGAACTTTCATTTGAAGCAGGGTAGGTGGTTCTTCACGGTGAGAGCGGTGCGGTTGTTGAATGCACTGCCGGCAGATGTTGTGATGGCAAAATATATTACTCTGCCATCTCAACATCCAAGTGCCAAGTTTGATAAGTGACAAACATAAGCTTTGACATGTATTATTTACCAGACACAGTCTATCTGAATTGAATCCCCACTCCCACAACTTTTAGACTGACAGCCCCTGCAGTGCATGCTGCTACGAGTGAATTATGCAAATGCAACTGACTTATGTAAATGGTGTTCCTTAATTATGGTTTCCTCTGCCAAGTTGTGTCAGTCGATCACTGCAGGTTAGAGACGCCTGTTATGGATGTATCTGAACATATTAAAGCTCCCTGGAAGAATGCAGTTGGTAACTGGACCATCGTGCCACTGAGTGCTGAAAGCTGGTTAGACTTCCTCTGCCACGTGTCACTTTGGGCTCCTTCAGTTTGTGGACGGATGAAAGTTTCAATTAGAAGTCCCTTTCCAGACAACAGCAGCTGCAAGAAATTTCCTGGAAAATAAACCTCACAGTGATTAACCCATTGTTGGCAACAATTTGAAAATCTAACAGCACTGAACTATTTGGATTTATTCTAAAACAAAATATAAGCCCAGTCACAGACTGTATTTTGCATACGATTTCTGCTACATAAATACAGATGCAGCTTAGAATATTGCCATTGAAGGCATTCCTAAGAGTGCCTCTGTGCTCCATCTGTAAATCAAGGCAACCAAATGGTTTCATTTAATGGTACACAGGGGTGACTGAAGGCAATGGAGATGCATATCGATGCAAGGTACTTGGTCCAAGCATGCTCCTGATGAATAGTACACGGCCCACAGCAGGTTGTGTCACTAAATGCACCAGATTTGCACCTGTTTTGTAAACGTGCTCCAGAAGTGACATATTTGGTGCAATTGTGGTGGACTGTGCAGAATAATTTTTACCCACTGTTATCCAAGCACTTTATCACATCTATCACATCCACTCAACACACAAACACCAGAGCACTTGTTCCCAAAATGTAGGGCTGGCCCAAAAGCAGTGTCTGGGGGCTCTCAGTCTACAGGCCAATTATGGTGAGATTTAGAGAGAATTCCAGTTTGCTGTCTTGAAGACTCCTGAAAGCCCAGCTTGAAGGCCAGTGAGAAGGAGATTATGTAGGCTATGACAGCTATGTAGGAATGACTGATATAATTTGTTATGATCTTAAAGGGGCCCTGACCAAAACTGAGATGTCTGAGCGATACTGTTCTAGGATCAATTTTAGTAACCAGTGGGCCTTGCTGAATGTTTTGGGGTGTGGGACGAAAACTTAGCACCCCCCTGAAACCCATGCAGATAGGGGAAAAAGTACTAACACCTTGTAGATAGTAGTTATACTTAAGGAGAAATCCAATAAATTACCTATTCAATATATGTGGGGGGGGGGCAGGTGTACACGCTCCAGACCTTTAGCTTAAGTGATGTTTCCAGGAAATTCTTACTTCATAGTTACCCGGCTGGCACAAAGCTGGAACATCAGGGCAAAGTGGTGCAGTTAAAATATATTTAAAAGCATCACAACAAGAAAAACAGTGTTTAGTTCCAAAAGGGGCACTTAATCATAGGCCATCATCTTGAATGGTCCAGCTTTGTGCCAGCCTGGTAACTATAAATTAAGAAATGCCTTGTAGCCCTGGACAAAAAGACTCAGGACCCCAATGCTTTAAGGGAAGATGTGCTAACTATTTATAATAAATAAAATTGCTTTCCATATGGATACATTATAAGGAGGTGGCTTAAAATGATTTGTTAGATATGTATAAGGCAAGTGAGTCATTATTGACTATAAAATAAAATATGAAGTAGGTTCACTGCCAACCCATGTAGAGTAACAACCTTTTTAGGGAGGTCCCCATTGTCCTTATAGGTAGGGCAAAGTCATTTTACCCTAACAGAACAAATCTGAGATGCCTAGAGACCCAGCTGGAAGGGGTAAGTATAGATATTGAAAATATACTTTCTTGGATTTCAAACCCCTGTGTATTGGTCCAGCACATGTGACTGTAGCATGGCCGTAGCATGAGTGATCACGGCAACCTCTTCTGGCACACTTCTGAGCTCAACTGATCGGCTGGAGATATAAATAGCTTAGTTATACAGCAACTTTGTGTTTTTTTGACCTTTTATCACAGACAGCTGCAGTTTTTCCAGCAGTAATCATGCAAATGACAACATGATAGTCAGGATGAAACTCCCTACACTGGTCAGTGCAACATGCCCCACACAAGGCAGCGGCAGATTTCAAGTATCAGCCAAATGTGTGCACAGCAAATCAACTTCATGACATTTGGACAAATAACTTGGGCACAAGGCTCTTACACCACTTAATCTCTCTTATCAAGGCAGTAGATAAACACCTGTTTCAGTTAGAATTAAAGGTCACAGGTTTTTCATGCCTCTGTCCTTGAGTTGGACACTGCACATACTAGGAGTACCTTGTTTTGCACAACTCTGCCGTCCTGTCCCCTTAATTATTTACCTACTGATAAAAGTATCTCACAGATAGGCTGTCTTTATATGAGGCCCAGCGCTTATTTCAAAGTCACTTTTTCACAATGGCGATCAACTGGATGAGTAAGTGGTTGCAGGGTTTAGAGATCACTATGGCAAGCTATCTAGATGTTTATAGGTAATGAAGTTGCAGTAGTACACGTCAAGTTCTAAATGTCCATCAAAAAATGATGTTATTTGAATAATAATCATACAATGAAAGTAATTATGAGGAAGATATAGTTGTAGGCAAATCATGCTATAGTTGCCACATACACACACACAGAGTATCTAGTAGAATTAAGTCAAAGGCAACTGGACATTTAGAGCTAAAAATTTTAAAATGTCCAGTTGCCTGTGACTTAATTCTGCTAGATACTGTATATCATGACTGGATAAATGAGAATTTTTATAGACCCACACACACACAGATTTTTCTAAACATTTATACTTATAATAGAACCAAATGGGACCGTTGGCCAATGGGAACTGTATAAGACCAGACTTGGTCAAACCAACTCCTGTGTCAATACATTGTTATGCTCCTCACACTACCAGAAGTTTACCTGGCCATTGTAAGGCAAATTTGACTGTGTATGGCCTTTAGCTGGCCATAGATGCAAAGATCTGATCATACGAATCCTCGATTCGTACGATTTTCGGACCGTGTGTGGAGAGTCCCGTCATTTTTCATCCGGCAGACGAATCGGACAGGTTAAAAGATTTCTGTTGGCTGCTGATAATATCTCTGCATTTATTGCCGATTTTTAGTGGGAGACTGTCACCAGCTTTGGTCGGACATAGATATCGTACGATTGCTGTCAGTGGCAGAACATAGGCTCATCTGTTCTTTTGTACTTTATTTGATCTGAATGGTGAGTGGCAGGTCGGGAGATGGGAAAGTCCAATCGTACGATGATTCGTACGATCGGATCTTTGCGTCTATGGCCAGCTTTACACCCAGACCAACACGGGTAGGCCTATTTTTCAAAGTCCGAATTGAATTCATTATGTTCTGAAAACTTCTCCGACCAAATCCACACAGGTTTTTTTCCCTATATTTATCAATACATTTTCCCTAAAATTTCCTGTGGGGGAAAATAAGACAACAAAATCGTGAAAAATTCTGATGGTAAGAATTTTTCAGATTTCCCACATGAAAACTCTGACTTTTTTGGATTATTGCCAGAAAACCACAAATATTCAGAATTATTAAATGGAACCCAGCGCAGATCAAGATATCTTCGGGACTTCTTCCATTGACTTATATATAACCTTTGGACTTTTTCTATCCTCGGGGTATAATAAATCGCAAAAAAATCTACTCAGATCTACTCAGTTGGTCATATCCACAAGTCTGGCTAAAATGTACATGATCATACTGTTTAGCCTTTGGCCTGTAGGTCAGATAAGCAGTATATTGGCATCCATTAACATAATAGGGTGATGGCTGACAGGGAGACAGGTTTTTTCTGCTTGTTCTTCTGAAGTCACCCAAAGATGCCTGGCAAGGAAACTTTGGGCGACTTCACAATTCTAACAGCTGCCTGTAATGAAACCCAGAAATTCTGTTCAGCAGGGACAAAGATAAGAAAAGTATCAACTAAATATCCATTTAGAACAGTTAACAGGGTCGATGACCCCCCCTCCCAGGACTGCTTCAGAAGGTAAAAAATTACTTTACGCTTCAATATTGGAAAAACGGTCACACATAGAAAATAGAAAGTAATAGGAAAAAGTTGTTATTTCTGGTGATCTGTCTGAAAACAGCTACATAAAGTGGCATCTGGATAAAAGCTTGTACCAGGGATGTGCGTGGGCACCAAGGATATATTTTACATGCATTTGAATTTCACCTGTTTGTGAGTACCCACTTGAAAATTGTAAGGAGAGTTTTCTAAAAATCTTTTTATCTGAAAACGTCTATGGTGGTGATTAAGAGGGGGCTACACCTAGGTTCAGATTTATCAAGGGTCGAATTTCGAAGTTAAAAATACTTCGGAATTTAACCATTGAATTAAAATATTTTGAATTTGAACTTTTTTTCATCGAATTTGGCCATCGAACGATCTAAGTAAAATCGAACGATCGAACGATTAAATCCTTCGAATTTAACAATTCGAACGATTCGATCGAACGATTTTTACTTCGACTTCCAAAACGTAGAAAAATGCTGTAGAAGGTCCCCCATAGGCTAACATAGCACTTCGGCAGGTTTAACTTGGCGAAGTATTGAAGTCGAATTTTTTTAAAGAGACAGTACTTCGATTATCGAATGGTCGAATATTCGAACTATTTTTACTTCGAATCGAATTCGAAGTAAAATCAAAGTCGTAGTATCTTATTCTATGGTCGAAGTATCCAAAAATTACTTTGAATTTCAAATTTTTTTACTTTTACTTGATAAATCTGCTCCCTAGTGTGGTGAATTTAAGTAGCACCTTTCGAGCAACAAAAAGAAGGGGTCACAATTTATATTGCCCTATGTTTGTTTGTTTTGTCCTGTGCCTGTGGCACTGGCTTCTATTATAGGCGTTACGGTTTGGACTTGAGGGGATACAAGTGAAAGCCGGCATAAGGACCGTGAATAAAATTGAACTTTGGGACTTTATATTTTCTTGGACTTTATTTGAAAACAGCTAGTTGTTTGAAGGTGAACCATCCAATTAAGCATAATGGGGAAGATTATCAACCCAGACATTTAGTACCAGGGCCAGAAATAGGGGTAGGCATAGTAGGCACATGACTAGGGCTCAAAGCTGGGGGGCGCCAGGCACGTACCTTCTCTGCCTTTCCTACCCCTTTGCGCGACTCCACATTATGTGCGACTGCGGGCGCCTAATGAACAGTCACTTATCTGTTACACATATATTTATGCCATAGAAAATATATGTTCAGATGACTGATTGAAAGGCACTTTATCCATGTTTATTTTATGAAAATTATATAGAAAGTCAAGTTTGCAATGAAGCCCATTTCTCTGTTGCAGTCTAAGCTTTGTTAGACCTAACTTACACGCTTAGACAGTGTAGTTAGAATAAGAAATTAGGGAAAACAATTGCTTGGCTTTAATATTTTCCCACATAGTGTGGGAAGTTGCCCCAAGAAACTGTAATGAAGAGTTGAATAACAGAACAGCGAATTGAAGCCAAAGACCTTTCTCATATCTGACAGAACGTGATTCTCTTCTAACTGAGCATGGGAGAGCAAAGAGACAAATAAAAAACATCTTAGCATGTTGCCTAATTAAATAAAGCCTTGGCCTGAGTAATATTTGTCTATTCAATGTCTTATAGATACAATTATTTATCTCGAAAAATGATTACAACATTATGAGAAGTAAACAGCAGAGGGACACTAATCAAATCTTTTGACTGTTAGTGCTCTGGGTGGTTCACCATACTTTTAGGGGCAGATTAACTAAAAGGTGAAGTGGCTAATGCTAGTGACTTTTTACCAGTGTTGCCACCCGCTGGGACATCGCCAGGCACCAATTTGCTAGTGAACGGGACCATCTCTAGTGTTCATTCGCACTATATCGCCTCAGACCAGGTGAAGTGCTAAAAAGAAGCTAGATCTTCCTCAATCTTCTGTCACTTACATCATATCCTGTGTGCTGAATATGCATTAAAGTTCAAAAAATGCTGGCAACTTTAACTTTTTTTAATCGGGATTGGCTGCAAAAGTCCTGACTTAGACTTTTTTCGGTAACTGGTTTTGCAAATTGACCTAAGAGCAAGATCACTAGCGAATTTTCGGTAGGCACAAAAGAACGCTATCTTCACTATGAAATGCTCGCACAGGCTAAGTAACGCTAGCGAAAAGTCACCAATGTTCGACGCCCAGGACAAACTTCGCATTTTAGTGAATTTGCGTATTCGTGGCGCATTTGCGCCTGGTGAAGTGGAGCGAGGGGTGCGAAGCTGACGCTGGTGAGAAGTCGCCTGTTAGTGAATCTGCCCCATAGTATATTATAGAATGGCTAATTCTAATCAACTTTTCAATTGATTTTCATTAGAAATGTTTTAATGTTTTTTAATTATTTGCTGCATTGTGAGTCTTTTCAACTTTCAAATAAGGGTCACAAATGCTCTGTAAAGCTACACATTTATTGCAACTTTTTATTACACATATATCTTTTTGTGTCCTCTCCTATTTATAGTCCAATCTCTTATTCAAATCAGTGCATGTTTGTTAGGGTAATTTGGACCCTACCAACCAGAGCAACCAGAGCAACCAGAGCAACCAGAGCAACCAGAGCAACTTGGTTGCTCCCGTAATTACCTGCAGCGGGCGTCCTCTTCACTTCAGGAGCTAGGAACTAGGGGCAGCCAGGGAGAAGAGGAACGGTGGCTGGCGCCCATCCACCTTTGCGCCCTAGGCACGTTCTGTCTACCCCTAGTTCCAGCCCTTTTGGACACCCCTGCTTTAGCAGATCTGACTGCAAAGTATGTTTATTGACACCACATATTTCGAGGGCTAAGGCTATAACCTGAGCCATGAGCACTAATTACAGTAATACAAAATACAATGATATGTGCTGCCATTGCTACTGAGTATTTCAAATAAATGGGCCCCAAAACAAAATCTTTAAAGGGTTTAGTATCCCCCATAGCAATAATAAATGGAAAAATGAACAGAAGAAACAATTTTTAAAGAGACTCCTCCACTTTTTTCTTTTACTTTGCTGCCACCTACAGGTTTCTTCCTATACTAACCTGAAAATGAATTGCAGGAATTAAGACCCATGGCTAATGAAGCATTTAATGTCAAGAATTGGTCCCTTGTGCACACAGGGCCCAATTTGGCCCTAAACACTTGCCCGTAATTCCCCATGTGTTTAGGGCACACTGTCAGGAAAGGAATCCTGCTGTCAGTGTAGACAGAGGGCAGTAAGGAGCTGGTGCTTTCTCTGCTGATGTTTTTCTGCCACTAAAGAAAACTCCTAGGGGCAAATTTACTAAAAGGCGAAGTGACTAGCGCTGGCGAAAATTTGCCAGAGTGACGTCATTTCGGTACTTCGCGTATTTTTTTGGGGTAAGCAGCTTCTCCCCTACATTTTCTAACATATGGCACATAAACTATACATTGGACACTAGGCCAATATAACAACTATATTTTATTAAGATTTCCCGGGCTTGTGTAGTGTAATGTATTTGCTGCAACATATATGTCCATTCAACTTTAACTTCCCGCCGTATGCAAATTAACCAACGCTAGTGCAACTTCGATCTGCTGGCTGAATTAACGCTAGCACAACTTCACCAGCATTCGGCGCCCTGGACGCATCTTCGCATGTTAGTGAATTACCGAAAGTACCGAAAATGATGACATACCAACGCCAGCGTTAGTCACTTCGCTCTTTAGTAAATTTGCCCCAACTGAGTGTCTGGTGAAGTGTTGTGCTGCCTGCGAAGCCGTTGCTGGCGAATTTTCGCCGTAAATTTGCCCCCTAGTGTGACATCAGCCTATGCATGCCCTGTCCAAAATGCATAAGAAAATAAACTGCAGGCCTCAGACATTGCTGGCTGCGGCATGCAGTCAGGTAGGTATAAGGTATATTGGCATATACAGTACATACTTCCCAACATTTTATGGCCACACCCCTAATTACCATATCCATTTTATAAATTTGGCAGGTTATGAATGTTTGAACACATTTCTGGGAGTTTCAGTAAAATGTTTTATGTTTTTTAACAGTTTGCTAATGAAAGTGAATGGCCCTTTAAACTGCTAGTCGCAATTCTCCCAAGAGACCTGCTTATTTTAAATAGTTGCAATTGTATCTTTGCTTATCTTAAATTGTTACAAAAGTATCCAAGTGCAGCTGCTCACTGTTCTGGGCTCTCTGCCATAAGGCCTCATATTTTAATTCAGAAATGTTGTATCTTTTTCTCGAGTTCAGGAGAACAAAGAGAAAGTCAGGACATTTCAGTAAGAAACCCGGGATGATGGCCTGAGCTGTCAAAATCGGGACTGTCCCACAGAAAATGGGACAGTTGGGAGGTATGGGCATATATACAGGGCAAAATTCCTCAAGACAAAAGGGTTTTAAAGAAGAAAAAAAACCCTAATTTTACGTAGAGGCCATCCACCCTTTATAATAGAATAAATATGGATTATTTTTGTTTAACAAGGCAGAATTAATTTCCTTTTTAAGTTGCTCATGTTGGGAAAAGATCTGTATAGGCATGGACAGAAATATTGCACCATTCATTAAAGGTACAAACGCACTTCTGTATAATTGTGCTAAGCCCCAATGTCCTAGATCTGTCTGCACTGCTGAAAAGTGCACTTACTGACACTTGGGACCCTTAAATAACTGCCAACCGGAATGTGGCAGTAATTCCAGGGTTCCCACAGTGGGTCGGGTCAAAAGCTGCTACAGACTTGCATTAAAAGAATCACACACACGCCATTTTAACGCTGTACTGAAGTGGTGAAATTCCTCTTTGAAAATATTATGTGCAACTTGTACCGGATTTGCACAATGCAAGCATGAAGTTGTGCTCCCTTTGATACATCAAAGTACAACTAGGTGCTGTGCCATAATTATGCTTGAATAAATTGCTGTATTGTGGGGAAAAAATATGTCCATCTCTATCCAAAAATCACACTATGCACCACCTTTTAGTGCGGCAAGAATCACATATGACCAACAATCCACAGCTAATGCAAAAATATCAGAATATGCCTAGTGCCTAATGAAACGTGTATTGAGAAGTCAATTCTGAAACAACATTACCTGAATTACTCTACTTTGACAACATACCTATTGAATGCCCCAAGCACTCACCTTAAAGGGATAGTTCACCATTAACTTAACTTTTAGTATAATGTAGACAGTGATATTCTGAGGCAATTGGCAATTAGTCTTCATTTTTTATTTTTTAAGGTTTTTGAATTATTTAGCATTTTATTCAGAAGCACTCCAGTTTAGAATGTCAGCAGCTATCTGGTTGCTAGGGTCAAATATACCCTAGCAATAGCAAGCAGAGAGTGGCTTGAATAAGAGACTGGGATATGAATAGAAGGGGACAGAAAACAAATATAAGCAATCAAATAAAATTGTAGGCTCACAGAGTAGTGGTTTTTTTGGCTGCTGGGGTCGGTGACCCCCATTTCAGAGCTGAGAAGAGGCAGAAGACGAAGTCAAATAATACAGAAACTATAACAATTAAAAAATGGAAGGATGAGAGCTTTGTAGGGAGGTTGTGCCTGAGGAGGGAGCGTTGGAGGGGGTTGTGCCTGGGGTTCGGCCTACTATAAATTAGCGATTCTATGTTTCTGCATTTAATAAATCTCTCTGAATCATATAGGATTCTTTTACTGGTTTCTATTTCACATAGCAGGGGCATAGTGTTCAGGATGCTCACATTCATTTTAGGCACATTATTATCTAGAAATACTAAGTAAACTCACCCAAGTAAACAGTCACCATTACAGCATCTGCTCATATTAAGTGGTTGTACTTAAAGGGCAGCTCACGTAAATACTTAATTAACCTTAAGTACTGTATGTTGCAATCTTAATGTATCCAGTGTGCAATCTTAATCCACACTGGATAAAATCAAACGTTTCTATTTCATAAACATTTAAAAATGCCTTAACAGGCCTTAAAATGCTTACATTTTGCTAAGATGCTAAAGTGTCTGTTCCAGTACTGCAGCACTTGAATACTATGGGGTGTTTAGCATCGTTGGATGTTTGTTTTAACCTACATATTCAAGCCTGCAGCCAGATTCAAGTGGGCACACTATGCCTTTTGTAGTACATGTAATCACTTGTGGAGTAAGTTTTCCCTATTACCTTAGACCTAAATGAATCTCAGTTATCCACATACAGTAGAACCCCCATTGTAAGCTTTTTAGGGGACCAGGAAAAAATTATGCAAAATCAGGGAAATGTGTTCATGTAACTTTTTCTTCAAATACTGAAAGATATAAGCACAGGAGTCTGTTTTACTTTGAGATACAATATTTACTGTGTTAATAACAAGGGTTAAGCATTGCAGAATTAAAGGGTTGGTTCACCTTTAAAGGGCATGTAAAGACTAAAATAGAATAAGGTTAGAAATGCTGTATTTTGTATACTAAATATAATCATGAACTTACTGTACCACAAGCCTAATCAAACAAATAATTTATGATTTCAAAGTTGGCTACAGGGGGTCACCATCTTGTAACTTTGTTAAACATCTTTGCAAGACTAAGACTGTGCACATGCTCAGTGTGGTCTGGGCTGCTTAGGGATCATCATAAACAAAGCTGCTTGAGTTCTGCATGGCTGGGAAGTAAGGCGGGGGCTCCCCCTGCTGTTCATAAGTATGATTGTTTCCCTGCTCAGCAGTTAGGGACCGTCTGGCAATTCCTATCCACAGCAGTAAATGAAGGGAGAATTTCACTGCATACAGTAAGGTTTCTTATAAAAAGGGTTCACATTTTTTAATTAAAGTATATTTGATATAGGTTTCTTTTTCATTAAATTTTATTTATTTGCCCTTACATGCCCTTTAAGGTAACTTTTATTATGTTATAGAATGGCCAATTCTAAGCAACTTTAAATTGGTTTTCATTATTTCTTTTTATAGTTTTATAGTTATATGCCTTTTTCTTCTGACTTGTTGCAGCTTTCAAATGGGCGTCACTGACTCCTTCTAAAAAACAATGCTCTGTAAGGCTACAGGACTGTATAAGGGGCAGACTAATTGGAATTGACCATATACAGGCAGAACCATGGCAAAATAAATATTTGGTTAGTATTTTAAACCTCTTTATTTCACAAATAATAACATTCATAGAGGGAAAAAAAGCAGTTTTTGGGAACATGAGGACAAAATTTTGATGTAAAATCCGGGAAAACATTAAAATCAGGGAAATGCACCCATTGAAATGCATTATAAACTGGTGGGACCACAAATAAATAATGTAAAATGCTGGAAAATTTAAAATCAGGGGACTTAAATTTGAGGTTTCACTGCATTGGTATCTTATGTAGGAGGGTAAAGGTTTTGCAAACTTTTATGTTCTTTGGTTTCATTATTCCTATGTGAACGTATTCTGTTGGCAGTTCAGTGACTGGCCAGTAGATGTCAGTATAGAAAAGGGTAAAGGTTTTTAATGCCCCAGTGAAAGTGTTAGCCAGCTAGGCTGGGTCCTTAGCAAGCTAGGTTGGGTCCCTTTTCCCATAGGGGGGGGGAGTAGTTCCCCAGAGGTTATAAAAACGGATGTTGCCATGCGTTCTTTCTCTGTCCAGTGCACCCATTGGAAGTGGGGCATTGCTGCTAAGGCCTGGAGGTAGAGGTAGGCCTCAGTATAGGTAGGCCTCAGTATAGGTGAAGCAAGTGTCAGGTCAGAAACTGTAATAGGTCACTATAGAAGTGACAGATCAGTTCAGGAAAGTTAGTGAGCAGCTAAGGCTCCAACGAGGAGTTAGTGAAGGGTTAGCACCCTGCGGTGACATTGCCACCAGGTTAGGGACTCAAGTGGTTAGGCTCAGGGATAGAGAGTTCCTTGGAGTGTAAAACCAGCTGTGAGGTACCTTCAATGGGGAATGTGCACCAAAGGCAGGAAATGGCGTCTCAATTCACAAAACTGACTCACAAAGGATCAGACAGTATCTGTGAGTAATACATTTGTGTAAATGACCTGCTGCCACTACTTGCTTCATGAAGTGGACCACCAGTTCAATAAATGTTTTGCTGTTTTAAAGAACCACTGGCGCCCAAAGTTTATTTGATCAAGAGTGAATACTGTGTGTGCTTATACCAGTGTGGTAATCCCTTCCTCCATACCGTCAGTGAGGGCCCCACCTGAGGATAAAGAGTCTAATTATATCGTGCCTATCGGGAGTTGCAGGGAGTTGGACCCCTTGCTGGGGTACCGAAACCAATGGATATTAACGCAAGGGAAGGTTTAGGAAGACACTGACCCATCCACCTGCTACACTTACATATACATATCTATTTTTTATACGCTAAAACAGTCCTGCAATTCTAGTATTGCTGCCATTCGTTTTAATGTAGCTGTTAAAACTGCCCACTAGAGGGACCGATCTTACAACCCAATGTACTACACATTTATTTCTCCCAGGACAAGGGAGAATCCATCCATTATATTATAAATATAATTCATGAGCCATTTGTAGAGGACTTGCAAAGACTAGCAAAACTGAATATAATCCCCATAATATAGTCTCCCGTACTAATACATTTAAAACAGATATACAGATATAGAACTTGCAGTGTATTGTGTATTAGACAGAAGACTACTGTGCATCTACTGTGACCCAAATAAAGTTATCTCTCCAATCATAATGTGTACTTATGGAGAATTTTATCAAGGTAAAGACCAAGTTGCAGAAACAAACTGTATCAGCTGTCCGCATCCCCAGCTGCATATTTTCATAAAAGGCGCTTCTACAACACAATCGTGTCTGCAGTGTTTGCAGCAGTCAGTGTCAGTGGCAAAACATTGTAATTGCTGTTTTATTTTCATTTTATTTATTGTGGGGTCACTACATGACAATAATTTAGGTACTCCTATGCATACTGGGCATCAAACTATTCAGAAAACCGCTGGATCTGCATTTGTCAGGTATTATCCTTGGTATTTAATGCTAATTAATTGGAGACCTTGGTATTTAATGCTAATTAATTGGAGAATTGGCAATTAAAGGGTTAATATATAGGTACCCAGTTTGCCGTCATGGACCAACATAATGGAAGCGTAGGCTATCACAACATATTGGTTTAGGATGGCCTAATCTGCTTCATTCCTGAATCTTGAGTTAGATCCCCTGTATATATTTGTATCCCCTTCATCCACATGTAAAGTGTTTCTTAATGAAATGGACACGAGTATGTGGCATGAGTGTGATAAGAACCATTATCCTGCATTAGGGAAGGAAATGCGTCAGCATCGCTGTAAGGGGTGAGACATGATTGGACACTGGCTTAAAAAAACAAAATCAACTCAATTTCTTGCTTCACCATTAGTGAACACTTTGGTGCTGCCGCTCTAGTATTAATAGCACCCCTTTTATTATGCATGTCCATGCATTCTCCATGTCCATATATTCTCCTGGTGTTGTGCCCTATTAAGTTCCTATTTGGAGCAACATTTGCCTTTCCTATCGAAACTAGTTGCTTCTCACCTCTGAGGTTAGCTATTACAGACCTTACTTGTCACTAGATAACCTTATCAGGGCCAGCCTGCCATCATACCATGCCAATGGAGTTTCTAGGCTTCTTGGTTCTCCATTTTAGATATACTGTCAGGCCACAGAGCCCTTTACCCATTCCCAGCCCCTTATAGGGTGCAGACCATATGCCAGATGGATGATGCCCTCCTTCACCTCTTCCGTGCATTCCAATAAAGCATTTTATCTGGGCTATTTATTTTATGTTACTTTAATGTTCACATTTATGAAGGAGGCCATAGATGCACAGATAATATAGTACAAAACAAATTTTCGTCCTATATTCGGTGCGTGTATGGTGGAAAAAGAGCAGACTGATATCGGCAGAAGACTTTGATAACAGTTGGCTCGTCGATCAAGCTGTAAGGACCATCGTTAGTGCTGAATCGTCAGATACAGGTAGAATTGTATTGTTTCTACCTGTATATCTACCTGTATATCTACCTGTATATCAGATGATTCAGCTCTACACGTGTGTATCCTATATACTAATCGAAGGCCTATCTATGTCCCGAGTGGAGGGGAGGCAGATGCGCACACAACTTCGGTTAGGATCTATGAGATGCGCGCGCAACTTCAGCCGAAAGACATAGATGCGGCCTTCGATTAGCAGATGTGCTGGAAGGTTAGGATCAGAACAGGTTAGGATCGGGGAGGCAGATGCGCTGGAAGGTTAGGATCTAGGGAGGCAGATGCGCTCACCGTCTCCTTCTGCCTCCCGCCGCCTCTTCTTTCCTGCTCACTCAGGCGGCGACCGCTGGAAGGTTAGGATCTAGGGAGGCAGATGCGCTCACCGTCACACTAGGGGAACCGGTTGCGTACCTGCACGAAAGTCTGTATAAGCGTCGGCCATCTTGCTACTCCTCTGCGACTTTGTCATCCGCCCACTGCCAAATCCGCCCACTAAAGTCTGTATAAGCGTCGGCCATCTTGCTACTCCTCTGCGACTTTGTCATCCGCCCACTAAAGTCTGTATAAGCGTCGGCCATCTTGCTACTCCTTTGCAAGTTTGTCTAATGGCGGCGCTAGCGTCACTCTAGGAGGGGAACCGGTTGCGTACCTGCGTGGGTGGCCATTTTTAGCAAAACGGGCTATATTATCTCCAAAAAATATTGATGTTGACATGATAAACAACCAAGTGATTGCATTACTTCCTGGACAAAGCTGTGTCTTTCTGAGTACTGACTGTATTGATTCTGAAGACGAAAGTGAGAAACTTAATTTCCCATTAGAATATTTAAACACTATCAACCCTGCTGGATTACCACAACACAATCTTATACTCAAAGTAGGAACAATAGTCATGCTGTTAAGAAACCTTAACACTAAGCAAGGTTTATGTAACGGTACACGGTTGGTTGTGAAGAGCATGAGACAAAATGTTATCAAGGCAGAAGTGCTTACAGGATCCCATAGCGGTGATACTGTTTTGATTCCCAGAATTGACCTTACCAGTTCTGACCAGGAATTACCTTTTAAACTTAAACGACGACAATTCCCCATTAAGGCTGCATTTGCCATGACAATCAACAAATCACAAGGACAAACATTGGATAAAGTCGGCATTTACCTATCTGAGCCTGTGTTTGGTCATGGTCAACTTTATGTTGCATTTTCAAGAGTGCAGCGTTCATCTGATTTTAAAGTCAAGATTTTAAGTACAGCTCACCAGGGAGAACTCATTCAAGGACAGGAGAACATTTTCACAAAAAATGTTGTTTATAAAGAAATTTTTCAGTAACACTTTACTACCAATAAACTCAAAATTTAAGAATTCTAATAGCAGATAGGTAATAACAAGCAATAGGCACAGATTCACTCTACATCCCCACAAATTAGCGTCGCCAGTTGCTGCCTGGGGATGCAGAGTGAATCAGCACCCATCGCATTTTGCTGCCTCACTGTTGTTACCATTCTTTCATTAACGATTCTTTAGAGAATCGGGGGTTTACTGGTTGAAAAGAAACGATCTTTCTTGGAAAGATCTTTTCCAAGAAAGATGGTAATTGTTACATCTATTGCCACCTTGACAACAAAGCCCTTTGATGTATTTGTAGTATTTTAGGCACCGCCAACCTTCCTTCCAGTGTACCAAAGCAAGCACCCAATTGGTAAATCCTGTACAAGTTGCTATAACTGGAAAAAATGCTGCTTTGTGACTACAAACATGGTGCTTTATGTACGCTATGCATTTTTGGGCCTAGTGCAATGCATATGCATTTGTAGGGTGTGCAAAGTTCTTGCAGCTCAGTGTGATGGACCAAGAAACCAAATGGCATGTTTACTAACATTGGAGATACATATCTGGAGAGATTTCTGGAGATGTTGCCCATAGCAACCAATCAGATCTTTGCTTTTGTTTTTTAACTTATAGGTGTGCTGATTGGATGCCATGGGCAACATCTCCAGAAATCTCTCCAGATATTTATCTCCATTGTTAAACATGCCTCCAAGAAAGATCTGGTTAATGCATCATGCATATTTCAAAAAAAAAGTTGTGGCAAAGTCCTTACAAATCATTAAACCTTACAAGAACTGGAGACCCTGGACAGAATATATAGAGCAATTCAATATTCAAAAGACCCACAGGAATCTTAAAGGGCATGTAAAGTCTAAAATAGAATAAGGCTAGAAATGCTGTATTTTGTATACTAAATATAAACATGAACTTACTGCACCACAAGCCTAATCAAACAAATAATTTATGCTTTCAAAGTTGGCTACAGGGGGTCACCATCTTGTTACTTTGTTAAACATCTTTGCAAGACTAAGACTGTGCACATGCTCAGTGTGGTCTGGGCTGCTTAGGGATCATCATAAACAAAGCTGTTTGAGTTCTGCATGGCTGGGAATAAGGTGGGGGCTCCCCCTGCTGTTCATGAGTATGATTGTTTCCCTGCTCAGCAGTTAGGGACCGTCTGACAATTCCTATCCACAGCAGTAAATGAAGGGAGGATTTCACTGCATACAGTCAGCTTTCTTATGAAAACAGTACACATTTTTAATAAAAGTATATTTTTCATTAAAGAAAGTAAAAATGGGGTTTTATTTTTTTGCCTTTACATGCCCTTTAAGTTATTATGTACAGTGAAAATCGTGTTTAATTCTAAAGATAGAATCATTTAGAGTAGCTTTACATTTGTCCAAACTAGTCAGCATTACTTGAGATGAACATTTGCTTTACAATAACATTTCATTGTCTCTGTATTATTGTTAAATGATAGTAATTTAACAAGCACTAGATAGAGTGTTTCATTCTGTTAAATTTACATATTCATGGTGTGACTTATACTTACATCCACCTTTACTTCTTTCTGTATCCCCCACCTCTCATTTCCTTCTTTTATATATATAAGAATAAAAGAAACATTGAATTGAAAAAAAAAAAGCATTCAGAGCAATGCAGCTTTTTATTTACAATTTGCAACAATGTCCATAGTTAGGGACTCGTTCTATGCTGTTGTTAGTGTGGAAACTAAGCAAGCATATGTTTCAGGATCCCTTTAGTTTGTGATGCCAAACTCTGTCCTGCGATACAGCATTTGTTTCTTTTCCCTGTACAATAAATTTTTATGTCTCATACATCTTTGTTGTCTTGAATTAAACTGACAGCTTGCAGCCCTAAAGGGAAGTCTAACCTAATATATCCAATAACTGTAAGGCACTACAGACATGGTATAATGCATTTATAATATGCAAATAGCGTATAGAACAACTACAGCGGATTATGGAATTTTTCAGTTAAAATGAAAAAGGGGCAAGCAAAGATTATTGTACTGATAAACAGTGAGTATATGTATGAATTCATGTACCAGTTTGTAATAGAATTTTTTACTTTGTAGTAATTGACATTGTACAGTATATGTAAGTGTTTCATGTAGACCTGACCATGGCCCTTAATCTTCAGCTCTCTCTCTCTCTGTACAACATTGAATCACTAAAACCAGAGTATAATACTATTTGTAATGGTATAAGAGAAATAACTTATCATCTAGTTTTTGGCTTTTAATTGGGTTGTGTTTGTTGTACAGGTATGGGATCTATTATCTAGAAACCCATTATCCAGAAAGCTTCAAATTACGGAAAGACCGTCTCCCATAGACTCCATTTTATCTAAATAATTCAGGTTTTTAAAAATGATTTCCCCTTTCACTGTAATAATTAAACAGTAACTTGTACTTGATCCAAACTAAAATACAATGACTCCTTATTGGAGGCAAAACCAGCCTATTGAGTTTATTCAATGTTTACTGATTTAATGATTTTCTATTAGCCTTAAGGTATGAAGATGCAAATTATGGAACTCTATGTTAACCGGAAAACCCCAGGTCCTGAGAATTCTGCATAACAAGTCTGCATAACCTGTAAGTGAAAAATGTCACCTTTGCTGTGCTTAACTGCAGTATAATGCAGCACTGTGTCAGCTACAAACTAGAGAGATTCAAGCCCTACTCCCTTAATAACCAATCTATATGCAGCTTAAGTACCACATTACAGAATATGTACTTTTGAGGCAAACTGAAGCACCCAGCTTGCAGGTTTTTAGATTAGTCTGAGGATACTGCATTTCACATGTACTGTACAAATGTTATTATCAAAGTAAAAAATCTGGCCATAATATCCTCCCTATGAAATGTGAAGATGAAAAACAAAGTGATAAATTCTTACTGCCCCCCAGTTTAGATTACAACATCTCAGAGAGCTTCAGTATAATTGGTATGTGTGGTGTAACATTGTTGGACTGGAAAACACTGTCGCATTAATAGATTTGTATATTATATAATGCTCCTCACTTTGCCCAACAGGGAGAAATAAGACAAAATGTAAGGACACTTGCATGGCAGGCAGTACATAATTGGGACTTGTGAAGTTTGCAACACATGGGGGCAAATTGACTTACCTTCGAAGTTGCACCAGCGTTGACTTCGTCACACTTCGCCAGGTGTAGATTCGCCAGGTGTAGATCTGCCAGGGCTGCACAAATTCACGAAGATCCGAAGTTACTGATCATTTGCGAGGTTGCGCTAGTGATGTTATGATCAATGGTTGGAAGTTACACTATCGATCGGAAATTTGCATACGGCATGCAGTTAAAGTACAATGGCCGTATATGCAGCAGAAAACACATTACATTACACAAGGCCAGGGAACCTTAATAAATGTATTCTAATGCCTTACACATGTGCCCACAGTATTGTTTAGATGCCATATGTTATCAAATGTAGGGAGGGAGCAATCCCTATCTACTCTATTGCACTTCGCCTGGTCTGAGGTGGCAAAGTAAAGTCTGGCGCAAGAGGTAACGTTCACGAAAATCTGCAACTTAGTGAATTAGCGTAGTCACGTCCCTTCGCCAGAGTGCAAGTTCATCTGGCGTAAGGGTGCGAAGTAGCGCTAGAGTAGGTCCACTTCGCTAGCGAATTTACGCCAGCACCCGTTAGTAAATCACTAAAGTGGCAAAATGACGTCACGTTGGCGATTTTTCACTAGCGATCGCCACTTCGCCCTTTAGTAAATTTGCCCCATGGGGTGTACAGAGAACTCTTGGTGGAACAAGGACAAAGAGAATAGTGGTGTTCAAAACAAACGTGGAAAGAAGGTATCACATCAGTGGCATCATTTTCTCTTATTATTTTTCCCCTATGGCACTAATTTTTGGCAAAAAAAAAAAACAGTACAACTACGTATAACCGCTATCTCGGAGACGGAAATAAAGGTAATATTGTTATGCATTCAAGTACTATATTCATGCAACCCCCATCCATAATTGTTTAGTACACTACACGGCCAAATATATATGGGCCCTTTTTTGCAGATTTTGCATGCTTCTCCTAAAATCATAAAGGAACCCTTACTGTTATATTTCACGCTATATGTCGAAGCATCATTAACACAACAACTATGGTTTGAAAGTTATCACAATAATGCTCTCAATCACTACAAATAACATACTTAAAGGAAAACTAAACCCCCAATAAGAAAAGCCCCTACCTACTACTAGGGTGGCCGGTATTTTACCTGCCTGGCCGGTAAAAATTATGGTTGATCCCAATGTTATTAATAGGGAAAAAGATAAATATATAGGAAGGCCAGTATTTTTTTCTGGAAAAGGTGGCAACCCTACCTACTAACCTATATAGTCTCCCCAACCTGCTCCCCCCTGAATAGTTGATTACCCCTGAAAGTGCCCCTAACACAGTCCTCACATATCAGTGCAGAGTAAGCAAGTATAGCGTCCAAGGAGGATCAATCTCATATTAATTATCTTAGTTTCTGATGTTGGACAAGGAGATGTCAAAATATGTTTAGCCATATAGTACAATAACTATAAAGAAAACAGTATAGCAGCCAAGGGATGACCAAACTCACTCTAATAAGCATAATCACAAACACAAATTACATTTTCCCAGCACCATAAGTGCTTACAATGTTGAAATAATACGTTTTTTTTTTTATTTGTACTGCAGAGTCTAGAACACCCATTAAACCCAGCAAGTCTGTTTATTATAAATGGTTGGGGAAAAGGAATTTGATGAAATCAGCAGAGATAAAATTGTAGAAAACAATAATCCTATATTGTTAGGAAGGCTCTTTTACAGTATTGGAAAGAGCAGGAGGTGCGATGATGTGGAAAAGCCCGGTTGACATCTGCCTCAATCCCAAATATTAATCAACGCACCAAACAATGTGAGCATGGATGTCAATGTCAAAGAGCTAGCCGTGTTTGTGTGGATTTGTCTCAGGGGCAAGAGTTCTGCTGCAGGCGTTTATAGATCTGAACTGAATAGGTTGTCCAGATCAATGCTGAAAGTTATTACTTAGCCTATTAGGTTAGCTTTGTTGGCATCTAGAGATGTTTGATGTAGGGGACTAGCATTAGATTACTTCTGCTACATCTAGTTTACCCTAATGTATACAGCTCAGTATTTGCAGCACTACCATGAATTGTTGTTGTTGGTCACTGAAACCTCAAACATCTTTAGGAGCAAGAGCATTTGCAAGCAATGATGCTGTAAAAAACTGCAGGCCCTGTTGCACATAAAACACGGTCTATTCGTATGCATCTTGGTCATTCATGTCCAGAGGTACTGGGGTTTATATAGTGAATAAAGTAGCCCCTCTGGTAAAATATAAGATTATTATAAGTTACAGAGGAGTTCCATAACCATATAAAATATATATTTTATTCAGATCATGGAACTCCGAGGTGACTTCTAATATCCTCATATTTTGCAACAGGGGGGTACTTTATTTATTATAATACACAAATTTCAATGTGATGGAAATGATATCACTAAACTCACTAAACCGGTGACATCACTAAGCACCGTTTATTTGGATACAATTTACCGAATTTTCATGGCTCTTGTGTATTATAGTCTAATAAACACTGTAAAGTTTCATGTTGGGGTCCAAACCCTGCCTCCAGTAAGACAGAATTGTGTGTGCTTACTGTAGATATAAAAATCAAATTTATTAAGCCACATTCATATATTTTTATCATCCATCAGTATTAGAGGGGGCCAGTTTTTGGTGAATTAAAGCAAAAAGTAATTTTTAGTATTATTATAGAGGGGATCTACTGCTTCCACTTTCTCAATTGTTGCTGCACTATAAATTCCAGCATTCTTTATCATGATATCAAGGTTAAAGCATGCTGGGAGCTGTAGTCCAGAAATATAAGGGTTGTATACTTTAATGTTAAATGGCTGTACAGGGAAATATTGAGTCCCAGTCTCTACTAGGTAGAAACACAGGGATTTAGATGGTTAAAAACTAGAAAAAATTAAATATCCTGGGAAAATACATTAGAACACAATTAAATTATATAAACAATGTAATAAGAACATCATTTATAATTAATAAGTACAGATTGGTGTAATAAGGTGTGCAAAAATTTGACAAACCATAATAATACAGAGTGCATATATGGGTGCATCATTTTCCTGCTAAGTTTTTTTAACTAAATTGCTTTTTAACATCTAAAGACATTCACAACATAATACCCATCATGTGTTCATCAACTGTGATGCATCTGGGTGCCATTTTGTTGACATTCCCATGGCCTTTTATGTTACTGATAAAAATAATCTTCTGATCAGGAACATTGTGTTTATTCTTATGCAGCGTTAGAACATGTCATCTACATCTCCCATCATTCTTTCTGTATTTATGACCCCATGAATACCCTGTGAAAATAAAAAAAAAAAGATAAAGAAATGAAGCGCAGGGGGTTGCTGGGTTGACAACCTTTTGCTCCTTAAGCTGATCTTCCATGGAATCCTGCCAGTCAAGTAGTCTTACTAGGTAATGAAACAGAAGCGCATGACGGCTCTGTTACTGGAGTGCATCGGGGCATCACAATATTGAACAACAACCACAGAGCATCTGCGATTCTATTTGTGGAACCACTAAAATGTTTGTTGACAGCACAGGGTTGTCATAAAAATTGCATGAAAGGGTCAGTAACACTAAACAAACTTAAAATATTCATTTGCATTTCTAAATTATTTAGCATTTCTTTTCTTACAGAGAAAAAAGGAAAATAACATTTTATACCTGGACCATGTGCCCAGGTATCATGTTTTTTGCAGACAAAATTCATTTAAAATAAGGGGGTATGGCATAGTGAATATGAGTGGGTTGTTGGGCAGAAAGGGGACTGTTTTGGGTTTAAAAGGCATGTAAAGGCATAAAAATAAAATCCCATTTTTACTTTCTTTAATGAAAAAGAAACCTATCTCCAATATACTTTAATTAAAAAATGTGTACCGTTTTTATAAGAAACCTGACTGTATGCAGTGAAATTCTCCCTTCATTTACTGCTGTGGATATGAATTGTCAGATGGTCCCTAACTGCTGAGCAGGGAAACAATCATACTTATGAACAGCAGGGGGAGCCCCCGCCTTACTTCCCAGCCATGCAGAACTCAAGCAGCTTTGTTTATGATGATCCCTAAACAGCCCAGACCACACTGAGCACGTGCACAGTCTTAAGGTGGCCATACACGGGCCGATAAAAGCTGCCAACAGACCGTGTCGGCAGCTTTTTGGCCCGTGTATGGGGCCCCCCGACGGGCTTCACCGATCGAGATCTGGCCGAAAGTCGGCCAGATCTCGATCGGATGGGACAAAAAATCCAGTCGGATCGCGGCCACATCTATTCGTTGATGCGGTCCCGCGATCCGACCGCCCGTTAGGCGTCGTTAGGATCCGATCGCTGGGCCCTAGGGCCCACGATCGGATCAGCCCGATATTGCCCACCTCAAGGTGGACATATCGGAGGGAGATCCGCTCGTTTGGCGACTAGTGTATGGGCACCTTTAGTCTTGCAAAGATGTTTAACAAAGTTATAAGATGGTGACCCCGTGTAGCCAACTTTGAAAGCATAAATTATTTGTTTGATTAGGCTTCTGGTGCAGTAAGTTCATGTTTATATTTAGTATACAAAATACAGCATTTCTAGCCTTATTCTATTTTAGACTTTACATGCCCTTTAAGTAAAATGTGGCTCTATCTCAGGGAGTACTGCTGCATCTGCTGCACAGAATTTGACTTGAAGCGGCTTGAAGGGGAACTCCAGCTTCCAAACCAAAATTTGATAAAGAGGCCCACATAACACAGAAACCCCTAATATAAAAATCACAGTTACCTGTTTCTTCAAAAAGTATGAATAAATGCCATTTTCTATGCTGAAATCCAGCTGTTTAACAGTTCTTCTCTTTCTGCATCATTTGAAATCCTGGCAGGGAAGGAGGGACTGAACACTGATGTTACAAATTGTACACAGCTTACAGACAGCATGCAGGAACTACATAACCCACAATGCATTGTACTGTGATGTTCCATTCCTTATTGAAATCATGTGTGCAGGGAATTGTGGGGTTTGGAGGATGCAGGCTGAGGACAGATGGCTGCTGATACAAAGTAACAGTAGTCAGCCAGCTCAGCAAAGTTGTCAGACAGATCAGGAGGAGAGATGGGGGCTGGGCTTAGGGAACTGTTCCAAACCATTAAAAATCATGAAAAGTCTGCATATTTTTTATTGATGTACAGTATAGTGCAAAGTTGTCTTTGATATAGTCTAATAACAATGACTAGTATGTAACACACATGATAATACTGGTTATGTCATTTTAAGGTGACGTGCTGATTGACGTCAAGTGTGAAATTGGAGTACAGTATTTGTAAAGCGTTGTGTAGGGGGGGCACTTTTCTCACTTCAAATACTGTACCGATTCCTGCTCTTATTTTTGAGTAAATATATCTGGACTGAAATGGTTACTTCTTCAAATTCATCTTGCCTGCTGGGATTATTGCTGAGAAATCCCTGTGATCAATGTTCAACAAGCAGTACTGCCATTGACTTATTATATATGCAAACCAACGAGTTCAGCCTGCTAACTCTACTCTCATCCTTGATTTTAAGTACTCAAAATTACATTTACCCATGTAGCCATTCTTCTAGCCGGAATAAGACAGCGGATAAGCCTATAAATCATTACACGGTAATTCAATTCAGGGTAATTGTGGAGATGTCTAATTCTGACTCTAGGCATACAGATTGAATACAATGTAGAAAAATGTTTTATGGCACAACCCAGGGACAAAGTTTCTATAACACTGAAATCAAATATGCAGGGTGTGTTGCAAACAATGTTCTTATTTACTTGTACGGTATTAGGTATTTGGATATGTATACTACATCCGACTGATGGCTTATGTTAAACCAGAGTTTATCTGATAAAATGTATATGTTTGTGATCTAGTAGAATAGTACAGGTATGGGATCCGTTATCCACAATCCTCAATTATGAAATGGTCATCTCCCATAGACTCCATTTTATTGAAATAATTCACATTTTTTAAAATGATTTCCTTTTTCTCTGTAATAATAAAACAGTACCTTGTACTTGATCCAAACTAAGATATAATTAATCCTTTTTGGAAGCAAACCCAGCCTAATTTTTAAAATTTATTTTTAAGCAAACTTAAGGAGTGGAGATCCAAATTATGGACAGATCCCATATTCGGAAAACTCCATGCCCCAAGCATTCTGGATAACAGGTCCCATACCTATAAATAAAGTATAATCGGCAGGTGTCACCTGGTCCAGCTAGTCTGTCCAAGGATTTATGTGTATATTTGTGTGTTTTTACCAGTCCCAAATGCACCACTAACTAGAATAGCTGCAGATATTGTTTCCTCGGCCTGAACTGCTAATCATGACAAATTCAACTTTGTTCTCAGTTTCAGCAAGTAATCCCTGTTCCATCAGGAATGTCTGTTTCACACAGAGAAATGTCCAAACTGAATAAGCACTTAAGTATAAAGATACAAACTGAAATCACCCTCTATTTAATGCATAAAAGCACCTCCAGCTCTCAGTCATCACCCCATTTAGACCGGCTTAACTCAGTTCTGTTGCTACTAATCTCTTATACATGACTTTGTGAAACTCCCAGTAGTATATCAGTGACTATGAGCTGGGAATCTGCTGTAAGGGGCTTGCTGTGTTTGCTTCTTGAAATGGATATTGAAACACAGAAGTCCTCACATTCTGGATTCAACCTCACCCCTTTGGTGGGTTTGAGGTATATAGTATCCCAATCTGTTTAGTCTATGAATAAGTGCCCAAGTGCATGAAATGCTTAAGGTCATGTATTAATCTATTTTGTGGCCTGAAATAAAGTTTAACAAGTTTAACAAGCCTGTTTGTGGGATCTATGAGTGCCTGCCATTTTCTGTTTTGGTTGTTCTCCCCTTCAAGGGCTGAATGAAACAAGAGGCTTTAGATTAATACACTTATTTTTCCCACCAAATGTTATGACAGTATTTGTGGGATGCTACAAAATCTAATGTTCCATTCTTTAAAGCGATTGTTCACTTTTAAATTAACTTTTAGTATGAAGTAGCAAGCGATATCAGAGAAAATGTGCATTTGCTTTTCATTTTTTATTATTTGTGGTTGTTGAGTTTTTGAACTTTTCATTCAGCAGCTCCCCAGTTTCTGCAGTTTGGTTGCTAGGGTCAAACCTACCTGAGCAACCATGCAATGATTTGAATAAGAGACTAGAATATGAATATGAGAGGGCCTGTCTAGAAAGAGGAGTAATAAAAAGTAGCAATATCAATACATTTGAAGCCTTACAGAGCAGAGCAGACCCCATTTGAAAGCTGAAAAGATTCAGAAGAAGGCAAATATTTAAAAACCTAAAAAAAATAAACAATGAAGACCAATTGAAAAGTTGCTTAGATTTGGCAATTTTAGAACATACTAAGGGGCAGATATATCAAGGATCGAAATTAAATCGAGGGAATTTTCGAAGTAAAAAAATGCGAAATTCCAAGTAATTTTTGGATACTACGACCATCGAATAGGCTACTACTACTTCGACCTTCGATTCGAAGTAAAATCGTTCGACTTTTCGATCATTTGATAATCGAAGTACTGTCTCTTTAAAAAAACTTCGACTTCAATACTTCGCCAACTTGCCGAGGTGCATGTTGGCCTGTGGGGACCTTCCAGAGCATATTTCTACGTTTTTTGTAATCGAAGGAAAAAATCGTACGATTCGAATTACGCTCGAATACGTACGATGCAAAAAATCCTACAAATTCGTAGGTCCAATTTCAAAGTATTTTCCACTGCGAAATTCCACCCTTGATAAATCTGCCCATAAAAGTTAAGGTCAACCACCCCTTTAATGTAAAGTCTGCTTATATATAAAGACCGCTGTTTTACACCCACTGTTTTACAATGAGGAACAAATATCTATAATATTTTGTAAGAGGAAAACGGAGCAGGCAGGTTATCTCCCCCACCCGACAGCTTTGTATTGCTGAATGTCGGTTCTCGCATTTCGTTTGCAGATCAGACTTTAACCAGATCCAGTAAACTATAGCTACCAACCAATAGAAAGCATTTAGTGGTCAGGAAGTAAACATCTAATTGGTTGCTAAATGGTTACTAGACCTGATACAAACCTTTTCACTCTTCAGCCCACCCTCATGTCTTTTATTTTCCTGGTGTTCTTTGAACTCTGCAAATGGTATGGAATATACTGTTACAGAATACTGGGTTCTAAAAGGTTCAAAAAGGTTTATATGTATAGAATACCTCTCCACCCAGCTACATGTCCAAGTTCAAAGAATGCCTTTGCTACTGCTCTTAAAGTGGTGGTTGACCTTTTAGTTAACTTGTAAACTGTTATAGAATGGTCAATTTGAAGCAACTTTTTAATTGATATTCTTTTTTATAGTTTTCCCTTCTTCTGATTCTTTCCAACTTTCAAATAGGGGTCACTGACCCCCAAAAAAAACAAATGCTCTGTAAAGTTACAAATGTGTCATTATTGCTACTTGTGCTTACTCATCTCTCTATACATATTCTTCTATTCATATTCCAGTCTCTTATTCATATCAATGCATGGTTGCTAGGGTCATTTGGACCTTAGCCACCAGATTGCTGAAATTGCAAACCGCAGAGCTGTTGAATAAAATGCTAAATAACTCAACCACCACAAATGTTAAAAAAATTAAAACCAATTGCAAACAGTCTGAGAATATCCCTTTCTACATCATACTAAAAGTTATCTCAAAGGTGAACAACCCCTTTTAATGAAATTCAAAAGTATGTTAATTAATCCCTTTGTACTGGTACCCAATTCTTGTCATTTTAGATGTTTTGTAGAATTATTCTGGGAAGGCTAAGTGCCACAGCTTTAGGAATGTGCAAGGGGATATATTCTGTTATTATATAAAAACGCCAGCCATTCTTTGACATTGCTGCTCTCCTGAAGATACACATGAGCGCCGGCACTCAAATTTGGATGCTGCTTAAGGGTTGTCATAGGCCACAATTTCACAAATCAGATTTCTGGTCCCTGAGCTGCTTACTTGTGTGGGAGGAAAGTGGTTAACCCTCAATAAAAGGGAAAACTGCTGGGCTGAGAAGAGAATTTAAACACTTCACTGCCTGTGAGTCAGTTGATGCTCCAGAGGCTTCCAGCAGTTCACAGGTGCTCATTGCCTCAGTGACAGATTATTTGCTCTCCCCTGACTACTGCCAGGGCATTTATATTCAATCCCATACCCTTAGCAAACGTATCATTTGCTGCTGGCGATTTAAGCTTATCATTATGCTAAGCAGCCATCACATTGAAGAAGAACAAATAGCTTTAACACTTTAACACTTAAGCTTTAAGTACCGCATGGTATGTAGCCCTTGGGTCAGTAATCAAAGACGGAATAAATCTTTAGAACACTCAAACAAGCTGTTATTAAAGGCTAATTATACCAGCAACTTTGTGCGGTTTGTTAGAACATGTGCTGAAGAAAGTAATCGGTGCTAATTTACAAGCAGCTGCAAAAAAAATGCACCAGCGCAGTGACTCCCAGCAATAGTCCTTCCATTGTTTTACCTGCAGTGTGAGTGAATGAGCACCATTGTACTTCAATCACTTCCTTAGCAGCCAACTAAACCCATGCCATTATGGTGACAATGATCCAGATCATTTACTAATTCCTCTTGAGCTCTGTAGACCCCATTCACTGAGCATGTTGTGCCGATTTATTTCACATTGCACACTGTTAATGAGCCCTGAGGTCTGAAAAATAATCCGAGGGGAAAATGATCACCTTATGGGGATAAATGGCATCTCTACTTTAGTCCATACACAGATACATGTATGGGACCTGTTATCCAGAATGCTTGGGACCTGGGGTTTTCATACTTTAGGATGGTGGCGATTAGTTGGAAGAGTGAAAACTTCGCTACTGCGGGTGACTAATTTCCCGGAAATACTTTCCCGCCTGCAAGAATGAGAATTACCAGCGGGATGCCTCACAAGGAAACTTCGGGCAACTTTGGAAAACGAAGCAATTCACATTTTTGCTAGCGGGAAGGCATTTCGGGGAGATTAGTCACCTGCAGTAGCGAAGATTTGTCACTTGGCGAATAATCTCCCGTGTGCCACCATCCTAAACATTAAATAAACCAATAGGCTGGTTCTGCTTCCAATAAGGATTAATTATATCTTAGTTTTGATCAAGTACAAGCTACTGTTTTATTATTACAGAGAAATGGAAAATCACTTTTTGGATTATTTTGGATAAAACGGAGTCTATGGCAGATAGCCTTTCCGTAATTCGGAGCTTTCTGGATAACAAGTTTCTGGATGAAGGACCCACCTGTACCAGGAGATCAGTACACAGCTATTTGTATTGTATTAATAGCTTTTATAGAGCAATTACCCCATTATGACCCATAATAGTAAGCAGCTATTTGTATCGTATTAATGGCTTTTATAGAGCAAATTGTAATTACCCCATTATGACCCATAATAGTAGCTACTAATCTCCTGGTGTGACATTGGCCTAAAAGGCGACTGACACCAAGAAATAAAAATGCCCTACATTACCCAGAATGCTAAATTGCACTTAAGGTCTTTTCTCTGCAATTTCACAGCCTGAGCTCAATTTACGTCTCAATAAGTAGGTGCTATATTTAAAAAACAAGGATAATACTAACTCCATCCCAAAGTTTTTCACAGCTACGCCACACTGATAATGCTAAGGAAAACCATTTGCCTGCTCTGGTCGCTATGGTGACTAGCAACTCATTATCAACTTCCCCGGCCTGAATGGTAGGAAAGCAGAGGCATACCTGCGATTTCCATAGAAACAGTGCATGTCCAAGCAGTTCACAGCTTTCAGCATGGTGGAAAGAAAAGTAATGGATCTAATTCCGAGTGAGAAATAGTCAGGGTAGAACAATTCACTGCTGTGCACTTATTATATCACTGCAACGGTCACTACATAATGTGTTGTAAGTAAACAAAAAAAAACCTCCTGTAAATTCCCCTAATATAAAAAGAAAGTGGAGTCAAATTTGCTGTTAATCAGAACAAAGTTATTATGAAAAGTGGTTTGCCTAAGATTTTTGATGTTACGGGTATGGATCCGTTATCCAGACACTCATTATCCAGAAAGCTCAGAATGTTCAATGGTTTTATGACAGAGCTGTAAGGTGAAGTCAGGGCAACAAGGGCTGGGGAAGGTGGAAAGGTGTTAAAAATCTGAACTGCAATAAAAAGGAAAAGGATAACATAAATATTATTTAGTATATGATGATTTTCTGTTTGGAAGAAGACAAACTACTGCTAGTGCAACTTTTAGTCTATTCAAATTACAGCTATGAAGAAGCATCTGTTTGGCAGAAAGCACTTGAATTCCGTCATTGTTGGCTGATCCATCCAGTGCAGTTGGAAAATATACAGTATTTGGCTGCTCTCTTTCCCAGTATTACTTGCGCTCAAACCTTCTCTAGTGTCTCTCTCTTTCTTTCTTGTCATTACTGCTGTTTACTATACTTAGAATTGTATATATATGTGTGTATATATATATATATATATATATATATATATATATATATATATATATATATATATATATATATATATATATATATATTCGAGTCTGATGAAAGCAGTGGCAGGCAGAGAAAAGCATAAGAAGTAGAAAGATAAATAGAAAATTTGAAAAAAAAATAAAATAAGGAAATGAATGGCTGGAGCATGGGGTGGGGGCCATTGGAATATGTTCATTCTTAATTTAACAGGTTATCCAGATGGCAGAACTCCATTTTATTTGATTACAACTCAGTGAATTCAGTTCATACCTACCAACCTACTGAAAACTGTAGTTTATCAACAACTTGAAGGTCCCTCAGACACACATTTACCACCACAAGCAGAGTTGCCATGGCACAAAAATTCATGCAGTCACTATGTGTATTGATGCCATTTATTCAAGGCATTTGATTTTTCCCCCTACACTTTATTTGCATTTAAGGTAAGTGCATTGAAAGATGTTCCCTGCACTTCCCTATAGTTGCATTCAATATGTGCAGTGGACTGTAAAATAATGGACACACTTTATTTTAAATATTCACACTAAAGGAGGGCACCCCAAACATTTTCAGAAAAATAGCACATTTTTGCTGTAATTGTAGGTGAAAACGTTGTATTCAGGGTAAAAAAAAAGTATGACAAATGGAACCCTAAATGTCATCTTGCTCTACAGTGCACTTGCGCAAGTAAATATCACTAAATCTCTCTCAAATACACAAAGGTCATGCTGTATAAAACAGTGGAGAAAAACATCACTATAACATTGCCCATAGCAACCATGATCTGCAACCTCTCTTCTAGAGCAATGGCATAACATGGGGTAAATTTCAGCTTAACTTCAGTGGCTTTTTGCTCATTTGCCCTCACTGCAGTTCTTTGTGTAGTTGCATAACCATTTTTTGGTCAGAATTACCCTACTTTATAGAGTTACACCTTATTGTACATTTCTGCTTCAGGGGCCTCTACACAGAAAAAATGGTTGGGCAATGCCAAAATTATTAATTTACTCAACCGCACTGATTCATGTAAAACTAGATTTACACAATACATTTGGGGGAATGTAATTAAAGGTACAACGTTTGCCCAGTTATAGAAACCCCTTTGCAACCAATCAAATGTTTGCTTTTGACTAGTAAATGCGAACTATTATTTAGTTGCTATAGGTGGCTAGACTTATGGCAAACATTGCTCTTTTTATTACTTTATTTTCATTGCTTATTATCTTGGCTGGGGTTTGTCCCAGATGAAATGTAACTCTATTAGGTAAAGGAGTGAATTGTAGTACAGTACAGAATGCTCAGGACCTGGGGTTTTCTGGACAATGGATCTTTCCATAATTTGGGTTTCCATACCTTAAGTCTACTAGAAAATCATGTAAATAATAAATAAACCTGATCGGCTGTTTTTTCTTCCAGTAAGGATTAATTATATCTTAGTTGGGATCAAGTAAAAGGTACTGTTTTATTATTACACAGAAAAAGTAAATCATTTTTTAAAGATTTGATTTTTATTTGGATAAAATGCAGTTTATGGGGGACAGCATTTCCTTAATTCGGGAGCTTTCTGGATAACAGGTTTCATGATAATGGATCCCATTCCTGTAATGTATTATTTTCCTGGTATTTCCTGCTCATTTTTTCAGAATTAATACAGTATGCCAAAATGGGATAAAGAAGAGTGCCAAGGAAATAGGTTACTGATATTGATACTTGATATCTTTGTAAACAAATGCTTTGTATTTTTAACTGTATATACTGGTCTAATTATTTGACTCAATTTTCTGTCTTCTGTAGTTTGAAGCGTCATGCCCGCAAGGCCTCTGCCCAGGATGGAGTGTGGTGGTTAAAGGAGAGTCCATTTCCAGTGGAAATGAGTCAGGCAATTACTATTAATAAGAAAATCACATCTAGAGGGGAATTTACTTTCACTCCACATAGGTGGTGGGATTAAATGAAACATATCCTATTTCACATGTTACAATGTTTGCTATCTTTTGATCCAGCAGCTTTGAAATCAACTTCCTTACTGATGCCGGCGATCAGATTGCTTTCCATTTAAACCCAAGTTATTTCAAAGAAAGCATTATCTGTAATTCCTTTATGTCCAGCTGCTTGGGAAAGGAGGAACATACTGATATCGTTCCCTTTGAGGCAGGGGCGATCCTGGCCCCTCTGCCGCCTGAGTGTCAGGGAGCCGGGAGATCCCTCCAGGGAGGTAGTCAGGATCGAGGAGGAAGCCCTCTTGAGGGAGCAAGGTCGCGGTGTCCAAAGGGTTAAACCAAAGAGTAGTCAGAATCCAGGCAAGAGTTCAGGGGCAGGCAGATAACAGCGAAGTCCAAAGTCCAGGCAGGGGTCAAGATAAGTAATCAGGAACAGGATTAGCAATATCAGCTCACAGGAAACCCAGGAAACACTTAGGAAATGTATTCCTATACTTGGGCGCCATTCTGGCGTCTAGATGGCGTTTTTATTTTGAATTTGGCGCCATTGTGACATCATTGGCGTCCTTGCGCCGACGTCGGTGCGCTGACGTCGGTGCGCCGGCGCCGCTACCCACGTGGCGGCCATGGGCGCCGCCATTTTGGGAGCGACGCCGGCAGGGGAGGACGCGCCGCCCGGAGCTCCAGGACCTGCTCCGGGCGGCGATCGTGACACTGAGACAGCTTGGTGTTGCTGCCGCCCCCCCTCCCCGGTGCGCTCACCTTTTTGGTCCGGGAGGGGGTTCACGAGGGTGGTGGAGAAGGCCAGGACGCTAGCGCAGAGAGCATAATTGTGCTCTCTGGGATAGAAGTGACAAAGTTCCAGTTTCAAAACCGGAAATTCGGCTCTTAAAGAACCAGGAGCAGCATTTTTGCTGCTCCTGGTACCTAGTTGGGCGCTGCCGCCTGAGGCGAGTTGCTCAACTCGCCTCATTGGTGGAGCGCCCCTGCTTTTGAGGGCAACAAACCTTTCCAAGTAAGTGCTAGAAAGCAAGTTTTAACAATATCTGGTTAGGATAACCAAGTATGCCTTTTGAAATGTTTGTGAATGCCAATTCCTAAACTACAATCAGAAACTGACATTGCATAAATGCATGATATTATCAGTAACATTACAGCTTTCTGTTTGGCCATTTGTCCTTTAGACTTCTTAACAGATGAACTTTCCCTGTCTTTGGGAAAAAAGATGACTTTGATAGAAATATGACATTATTTTGTGCAAATTCCTTTTGTTCATTTCAGATTGAGATCTATTAAGACCGGGAGCATTTCAATGTGTTCATAGATGACAGCAAGATCATACAATACAGCACCGCATGAAGCGCATGAAGATCTTGAATGACATCAATATTTCTTCGGTGGAGGTCACAAGACGAGAACTGTATGAGTGAAATATATTATTCCAACACACGATACAAAAACCAAAAACTCATTGTCTTCAGAATTCTTTTACAATCAATATGGGAAACCATATACTTGATTCTGTAGCATTGTTATTGTTATTTGCATGTTAAGCATAACAGAAAATTAAAATGCTAAAGAAACCTACCTTGCAGTCTTCACCATGAGATATTTTACCATGTTAACATGTGGAAGCCACTCAAAATTCTTACATAGTCAGATTCTATAGCTGGGGGTATAGGGGACAATGTTTGCTCTCTAAGTAACATTAGAGTTTGGCCTGGTCAAGTAACAACCAACCACACATTTGTTTTCATTGTTCTAGACTCTTATGCTATTAAAATAATGAAAGCCACACATCTCAGCCATTGCTATGTGTCATTGGGCCAGTGAAAATATATGACAAAATAACTCCTCTAGTAGCTTTTCAGTCATTTTCCATTGCTATGATCATGTTTTATAAGTAAAGCAAAATAAACAGCAGTTTATTTGTCCTTTTCAGCCCTTTGAGATAACACTTTGTAATAGCACAGCCATATTTAAAGTACCTGCAACTTAGCTGCACCATATGAAGAAATAGAAAGATAGAATCAAGCAAATATACAGGGGGAACATTGAAGCTGCAGCCGAGAACAGAACAATGAGACTTTCCTCAACATTATTATTATAATAGGCTTATTATATATGGTTCTGGTTTCTAGCTAAGAACATACAGTAACTTACTGCAGAACATAAGATCTGGGAAATTATATCTTTGGAGCGGGGGATCAGGTGAGGATTCTTTCTTCCACCAATAAATTTAAATGAGATTTGGTCTTGTGTTTGATTTATGCTATCAACATATTTTAGGACTTCCCAGTTATACTAATAATGAAAGTTTGATACAGTGTAAATCGTTGGGGTATGTGGGTATGTGGACAAATTCTCACTAGTCTTTTCTATAAAACATTTGCTAAATCAATTTGGCCAACAAATGCTAACTGCCACTTGGAGCCACAGGCAGGGAACATGAGCGTTCAATTATGATCACTAGTGAATCAACTTTTCAGGCGGGATAAGCTTCCCTTTATCATGATACAAACTAAATTTAGAAACAAATAATTAAGGTGTAAGTCCTGCGTCCCATAAAACGAAGGCTAAATGGACAAAACTTCTAAAATTGAGGCTAAGTACACAAAAGTGCACACCATGTTCATGCCACCATTATGACAGTCCAAGCTAATTTCACATTACATTTGGTACATATAGTGTCAGGGCTTAGCAGCTCTAGTAGGTTGGACTCAAAGGATTAAGCAGATCAAGGTCGATATCCAAGCAAAAAGTCAGGGACAGGCACCGATCAGCATTGTCAGGACTTGAAGCAAAAGGGTCAGGAACCAGAAATCAGACAAATAGCAATTATAGAGCACCCAGGAACTCTCAGGAGAAGAATCTATATTCAAGCATTGAATCCGGATTACTGGTGGCTTTTTAGCTTTGAATTTCATCCCAAGTGCAATGACATCACTTCAATTAGGGATTCAGTTTCAGAACAGTAGCAAAGCTAACTTTACCTTTAAAGTTTTTTCTATCCCACCAGCTAAGATTTTCTTTATAAAAGATAAAAAAAATCAATATATAAGCTTTACAGAAAAAATGATAAATGCCAAGTTTAATTTAAGCTTTCAGAGTATGTAGGTTCCATATCCAATCTGTTGCACTTCTAAGAAGAGCCAGTTTCAGGTTATTGCCTGATTTTACCTTGAATTTCTTCAAAATTTCTGATCTGCTTAACAATTGTTTAGCTACCAGAGTCTCTATATTTGTCTATTTCTTTATTTCCCACTTACGTACCCTATTATTACACTTTTATGTTCATTAAATCTTAATCTGAAGGCCCTAGAAATCTCTTTGATGCAACCAAAACATCTTGGGCCGGTAAGGGGTAAATAATTTCTTATAAAATTCAAGTGGCAAAATCCAATAATTTAATAGGGATGCCCTTACTAGAATAAGTACATACATCACCTTCTATCATATAGTTACATAGTTGGGTTGAAAAAAGACCATCAAGGTCAACCTCTCCAAATGATCCCCAGCATCCATCCATACACACACTCACACTGACCCCTCCCTCCACTCACTGACACTATATATACCAATACCAATATCTATATCTATCACACCACTGGGAAAGGATCCTGTTTATTATTATACGTTGATTTCTGCTCTTCTCTTTGCCTCTATCTGCAAACAATCTCCTGTACTCTTCCCTTTCTTTTATGAAAACAAAGCTTTATCTGAAAACAAGTTTAATTCACAAGTTTTTACAGAAATTAGGTTTGAGAACTAAATGTAGTTACACAGGGATAACCTTTTTTACTTATAACTTTATTCTCTTTCAATAAGTCCTCTCTGCAAAACTTCTTTTTTTGATTCCCTTCAGCTCTGTTTCACTATAACCTCTCTCAAGAAATGTATTGATTAAATCATCTGCTTGTTTGACAAAACATGTTTCTACAAAAGGCCCTTAGTTCCCCTACCGTAGTTTAAAGTGAATTTCCTCTGATATATTCGGCTTTCAGGTTCTACTCCCCTTCCATTGGGACTCTACTTTCCTATCATGCTAAATTGTATGGTATGGGATCCGTTATCCGGAAACCCATTATCCAGAAAGCGCCATTTTATCCACATAATGCAAATTTTAAAAATGATTTCCTTTTACTCTGCAATAACAAAACAATACCTTGTACTTCATCCAAACTAAGATATAAGGAATCCTTGTTGGAAGCAAAACCAGCCTATTGGGTTTATTTAATTTTTACATGATTTTCTAGTAGACTTCCGCAGGGTCGGACTGGGTCGGCGAGACACTGGGAAAAAACCCGGTGGGCCCTGACATTCATTGGCCCCCGCCGGGCCAAACCTCCTTCCCCAACCTAATAAAACAATACCTTGTACTTCATCCAAACTAAGATATAAGGAATCCTTGTTGGAAGCAAAACCAGCCTATTGGGTTTATTTAATTTTTACATGATTTTATAGTAGACTTCCGCAGGGTCGGCCTGGGCCGGCGAGACACTGGGAAAAAACCCGGTGGGCCCTGACATTCATTGGTCCCCGCCGGGCCAAACCTCCTTCCCCGACCTGCCGGCCCCTCAAAAAAACAATTTGTGCGCATGTGCACACGCCGGCGTTCACGCATGCACACGGGGGGCCCCGGAGGTTTGTAATCCGGTGGGCCCCTAATGTCCAGTCCGACCCTGGACTTCTGTAATCCAAATTGCGTAAAGATTATCTGGAAAACCACAGGTCCCGAGCATTCTGGATAACAGGTCCTATACCTCTCAACAGCATATCCAGGCAATGCATAATTACACCCAGCCACGATCCCGATCTACTCACTTTCAAAGCTCCTTGCAGTGACAGTCCTTCAGAATAGAACCAGTTCTGCTAATATTCCAGTCTTTTGTTACACCAGTTTCCTTTATTCCACATTCTGATAATGCCAGCCATAGCCCCTTATCTGTATTTTGATATAAACTTTTATCACTTTATCAATTTCTTTGACAGTCTGCCCTTAAAAAGCTGATCTAGCTAAAATACTCTTTCTCGGAAGACAGAAGAAGGTGTGGAAAATTCAGCACAGACAGATCTCAATCCTTTCCCGAAATCTAATTTAGTCTTCAGATAAAAGAAAGAGATTTATAAAAGGCCTTCGCGACAGGGAACATCGTGCACCCAGACTTTCTCAATTCCCATCTCATTTATTTGGCGCACTTCTTGACATTTTTCTTTTAACGGCATCCATTAATATTATTATGCAGCATTTGACAAGGAAAAACGTTACCATAAGAAAATAAACCATGAGTAGCAGCCGCCGCTGAGAGTTAATATGTTTGCCTTCTGATTCGATGCTTTGATTCACCTTTGGAAGCATCTACTTTGTTTGACAGTGAGGACAATATTCCATTCTCTAGAAATTGAAATGATCTTTAGCAGCATCAGGAGAAGGTTAGGAATTGGCTGAAAGAGTTTTATTTTGACTGAAGATATGAAGATGCACCACTTTCTTTTAT